>NC_143067.1:22279696-22582727 GCF_052426305.1 Pelodiscus sinensis | reverse complement strand
TGGGGTTGAAGCCTTTGGGCTTTTGTATTAGCCCCCACCCCAACCCTACCCTCCACAAGACAGCAGGGCTCAGGCAGGCTCAAGCTTTGGTCCCCACTCCTACAATAAATGCAGTCATTTTTGTTATCAGAATGGTGCCACAGTACAGTGAACTTTGAGAACCCCAGCACTAAGCTAAGTCCTGATTATAGTCCAAGTAAATGGAGAACTCTGCTGGAGTCAAGACCGATTAACTCCTACCTTCCAGGCTTCAGAGTCATTCTGCATCACCTGTTGCCTTGGAGATACCTAAGACTCTGTACATGTTTTTTTGAAACCAGTGTTCTTAGTCCCTCACTTAATAAGCACGAAAGCACCCACATGATATTTGTAAAGTTCACATGTTCTAGACAGCTTTGAGTGGGTCACAGAGAAGATAACATACTGAAAGCATAGTATTAATATGTTCCGATTGATCAAAAAGTCATCATATCATAGGAATGTGGCACATATTTTAATGCTAGGGAGAACTCTTTTCTCTCTTTTTTTTCCTCCTTTGTCTCCTTCTTGGCTCCTTTCCCCACTCCCCTTCTGGGTTTTAAGGAAAAATTCCCCTCCCTTCCTCTGATACCAATGGGGATAAATCGAGGGGAAATTTTCCTATTGATATGTGTGGGTAGTGTCTGTTGAAACATGCTGGTTGTAAGGATAAACCTTGACTAATTAGGCTTATAAACTGCCATTCACAGATGGCACCAGCTTTATCGCATCCTTGCATGAGACTGCATATGGCTAGAACTTGGGCCAATTACCGCCAACAAACTTTTATTAACAATTTCTCAATAACTGAAATGGAACTGAAATGGAATGTTGGTGATAATTTTACACACACACACACACACACACACACACACACACACACACACACAACTGCCTCAAGTTCCTGAATGTAATTAGATTGGAATCTTCAGCTTTTCTATCCTTTCCAATATTTTTCCATAGCATTCTTCAGATTTTCTGTCCTTTCCTTCATTGATAGTTAATAATTCCATAGCAAAAAAATCTGCTATTGAAATATTTAGGTTGCAGAGTTAAACCATTAAAACTCAATAGATATCAAAGTTTAAGTAGCCTCTCCAACCTTAACTTGGCCCCACTGTGTTTTTGCATAGTGGCAATAGGAGAAGATTTTTCAAAGGCACAAATGGCTTTGAGGTGCATAACTCCCATTGACTTTAAATGGGGATTAGGTGCCTAACTATTGCTTGTGCATTTAATAATCTCCCAATGATTAATTTCACAGTTCCATATAGAATAATATAATATCTTCCAATCCTTTTCTGCACAAGGCTGGCCTCAACATTAGCATGATTTCTCATTTCCATTCCAGTTTTCCCCTAGCAGTACTTTATAATTTGGTATTCAATTGCTATAAAGTTATTCCACATAAACTATAGCTGAAAGTCAGGTGATCTGGGTTGCAATCCAAACTCTTCCAAGAGTGTTCCATGAAATTACAGGCAAAAACTCTTCATCTTTCACCATGTGTAAATGGAGTTAAAGAAAAATAACCATCTCCTGGAGCTCTGTGAGTCCTCTATTTTAGAGAGTTTGTCTGTTTGATCAAGAACTCCTCCGAAATGTAAGAGCCAGGACCATCAAATTTGATATACAGCTTCCTCTGATCATAACTTAAAACACCACAAGGGTTTGATTCTGCCAGGAAAATGGGATGTGCCTGGAATGGGATTGTGTCTCCTAAAACTAAACAGAAAAGAGACAGAATCACCAGAGTAAAGTGCAATCCTCAAAACTGACATAACTGAGTGAATGTTGAAAGACAATGAACCAAGATGAACCAGAAAAATAGCATGAACCTGGAATATGATTGCTTCTCAATTAACCTTACAGAAAAGAGAACAGAAATTTGGAGTAGTGCTCTGTTTTGGCATTACTGGACAATGCCAGGTAAATCTGCTAGTAATTTCATAAAATGTTTGCAAAGAACTTTGAGGTCCTTGGATTGGTAATGCTATGGCAATGCAAAGTGTTATTGTTATTTCAACATTTCTGGTCCCTCCTGCAACACAGGAGAACAGAAGTGCATGAAAATGGGATAAAATAAAAAAAAGTGGATATAAAAAGTTCAGAGCAAATGGAAACATGCAAAATGAAGGGGGGGATCTGTTCAATTTTGGGGTGAAACATTCATTTTTATAATCTAGTTTTCCCACCTAGGATTTGGTAAAAGGGAAACAATCCTTGTTTTTCTTGAGTGCCTTGTCTAGCTTCTCCTTTTGGAGTGGTTTTATTATTTTCTCTTTTCAGCCTTTATAGCTCAACACTATCTGAGAGTCTTGCAAAGACAGTGGTGATATGTGATTACGGTTTGATATGAATAGTCTTCACCTCTCTTTCTTTAAGAGTTTGTTCCTTATCTATAAATAGAAGTATATTATCAGAGGTATTTCTGTTCATACCCTCAGTTCTGCTGCTGCTAATACTCACAGACTCATTTGAGCTGGATATTTTCTGTTTGGAGAGTAATTTCACAGGCACCACTTTTTTCCAACAGGTTTATAGCCTTTATTTCTTAACACTAAGCTTATTTTGGAGCTATTTTCTATACCAGCATCTCACCTGATGACACACTTTATTCTTCCTACAAACTAAGGTCCAAGCCCTTTCATCACTTAAGGAGAGATATTTGCAATAATTGAATCCTGATAAATTGGTTGCATTAATATGGGCTGAATTCTGATGGTGATGACAGACCAGAGAAAATATTGACCTCTAAGAGACATCTCAGGGAGACAGTCTACAAACCCACATTGACAAAAGACACAAAAAGGCATTTTTAAACATGGCTGAAGGTTTAATAGTATGGTCCATATCCACATACTCCCTAAGGCGATGATGGCCACTACACTTAACCTGCTGTCCATCTGATTCCTATCTTTAGCAGGTACAGCTTTCCTAACTGGGGCATATGCCAGAGGCTTGTCTCACCCAGACCACTGGAGCACAATAATATTTTCGGTCCTGAGCATACTTCTCAGGGTTGGGTTGGAGGAACACCTTAAGCCAATTTTCAGGCCCTTCTTAGAATTTGACATTGTCACAATTTCTTACTACGACAAATTCATGACCACTTTGGATTTCACCATAGTGTACACCATGATATCCTGGAACATCCAACTGTCAGTGCTGATAATATTACCCTTGCTCTGATTCTCCAGAATCCTGATCCATCACAATACTTAACCGCACATATATGAGCGGATGAGTAATCCTAAGGATGTCAGTGCAACTGCTCACGTTCTTAGTAACATGTTCTTAAGGGTCTGATCCAAAGCCCACTGAAGTCAACAGAATGATTCTCGGTATCTTCAGTTGGTTTTGGGTCAGGCCCTAGGTGTGTTGCTGGCTTAGAGTCCAAATGGACAATTCCTGACTCCTAACATTGAAGGAGATTCTCTGGACTTTAGCAGTAAAAAGCCTAGGACACAGCTAAGCAGTTCTGTTTTGTTGGTCACATGCACTAGCTAATTCGTTATGGCATTAAAGTCTTGGAAGGACATGTCAACCCTTTTAAAAAGGAACATGTTACAAGGGCCCATTATGGAAAATGGAGGACTTAGATCTGCTATAGTTGAGGCTAAAGGCATTTGAAGGCTATTTAAAAATTCAAGAAGGAAAATGTCTATTACAATGGAAGGGGTGATAACGAGATGCAGACCCTCACTTCATGAAACAATAAAAAGGAGCTTTGTCTCTCTTCTCTTTCAGCTATTTGATGGGTTGAAAAGTATAGGCCTGATCCAATCTTTCGATTGGCTTCAATGGGCTTTGGGATTTGGATCAAGCCCTTGATGCTTGTTATCAAAATAAATACAATATGGCATCTCTTTTAATAACAGAATACCTTCAGCTCATCTTTTTCAAGAACTTCTAGAGCATCAGTAATAGGGATATAAGTGAGTAGTTGAGTACTTGACTATTCAGTGAGGCTAAGCTTATCAGGTAGTCAAGTTAAGTACTTGACTACTTGCTATCCCCCCACCCCTATTTTCTGCACAGACAGAGGATGGGGAACAGGAGCCGGTGCTGAGGGGAGCTGGCCTAAAAGCCAGTTCCCCCAGCACCATCTCCACAGCACCGCCTGCCCCACCCCCTCCTGCTTCCTCTATCAGCAAAAGTCCCTATTCACGGTGACTTGATCTGGCTGTGGGTAGAGGCTACTCTGGCAGCAGCCCCTGTTTGCAGTGGCCTAGGCTGGGTTGGCCATGGACAGAAGCTGCTCCGGCAGCAGCCCCTGTCCACAGCCAGCCCAGGCCACGGCAAACAGGGGCCGCTGGACCCAGCGCAAGCTGGAACCAAACAGTCCCTGCTCACACCAGGCCAGGACTACTGCACCTCTGCAGCAGGCCCAGAGCTGGCGTGAGCCAGGACTGCTCAGGCTTGGCTTACACCAGCTCCAGGAGCGACCCCCGCTGCGGCTCTGCACAGTGGCCAAATAACTGCTCTTTATCATCCTTAATCAGTAATAGTAATAGAGTGGCTGTAAGTCTGTCTGCTCCACTCATTCCTCCTAAATAAAGTAGTAATGTTTTCAATACAGCATTTATAAGCTGGAGATGCTAACAGAAATCATTTATTAGCATGCATTCTAGCAAAAATAATGCAGATTTGCATTTTGCTGTGCAATTTCAGCTCTGGTGAGTAGTAATATAAATATACTGATATTAGGAATTCCAGCATTCATCAAGTAAATGGCTGTGACAGTGGCCGGTGCTAATCATGCAGTATATAAGAGAACTCTGAAGGTTGTTCCCATTTATTTTTTATTTTAAGTGGCCTTCCTTACTTGTTTATCATTTTTTATTCAAAGTACTTTAAATTTCAGGGGAATAGATGCCCAACAGGTAGCATGAGACAGAGACATAGTATTCTATGAACCACACAAATGACATGACCAGGGAAAAAGGCACTGAGCTTTGAAATGGTGACAAGGAAAGTGCCATCTAGCTAACAGCATGGATGCTTGTAAGGCCTCTGCAGAAGGGATAATTGATCCTGTTGAAACATGTGCAATGAAGATATGAAGTGGGAACAGAAAACCACTGGGGGAAACCTGACTAAAAAGAGAAGTTAAGAAGCATGTGAGTTTGTATGTGGGTTACAAAAATGGGCCAAATCTTCAATTGGCATAAGCCATGTTTGCAGTCAATGCATTTATGACAGTGTAAGCCAGGTAAGGCGCGCTGCACCAATGAAACAAAATAAAATTGACATTAGAAAAGAAGAGGACCAGAAGAAGTCAGTAATACAATATAACTTCATCACTGAGCCAAAATATTCATCACCATAGAATAGATCACATGCCCACATGCATTTCTACAAGGACCAAACTCTTCATGCTTGCACTGATTTTTTTCAGCGATGTGCTGAGAACTGGTGACATTCATTTCACATGGGTACATCCCAACCACACAAGATACTGAACTCCTGTGAGTTTCTGAGTACCTTCCACTCTCAATTAAATCAATTTCTGGAGTTTGGTAGAGAGCTTCCAGGGTCATAATTTTTTATTTTATAACTAAGACACTGTATTATTTTATAACATTACCCGTCAGGTAATTATTTGTACAATTGGCTATTATGCACCCCCACACACACCCACACAAATGCACAAGATGCTATTCTTAGTCACACCAGTAATATTAAAGCCAGTGGTGATTTTTGTAAGGGAAAGCAAATGCTGCCCATAGCTGTTTGATTTCACCTTGGTCTCTTTATTCCTTCTCCGCCTGCCACAGTTTACACAGGGGGTTTCTTGATGACTTGGTTTTCCATTTCTCTGTTTAAATTTCTAAGTCAGTGAATTAAACCCACTTTGGTTTCTCACGTTAATTTAATCCGTATTTATTTACATATATAGAAATGAAACAAATGCATTTACCCTTATAAGTTTTCCCAGACATCTCTGAGCTCTAATTAAGAGGATTCCTTCCAGCCTACTTACATGTACAAGGCACATTTATTTTTATGTTTAAAGCTGAGGTTAGTGAGCCATCTCTTTCTCATCAAAATGGCAAAATTGCTGGCTGGCTCAGCCAGCAAAGAAAGCTAAGGAACTGGAAAAGCCCTACTGTATAGTAGCTAAGGAGGGCACATTAGCAGAGCATCAAAGCCATTCAGTTGTTAAATAGTTGTTAACAGCTCAGAAGTGAAAAACTCAAGGAGGTTAAGAACAGCAGTAAACATTGCAGGATTTGGTTCACAGGACCAGTAAGGAAATGCAGAAAGGGATCTAATCTGTTGATAAGGAAACACTACCGTACACATCAAAATATTATCTCTGCTTAACCTTCAGATTGAAAATGCATTAAAAAAAATCAAAGACTATTCCTAAAATGCTTTAGGAAATCCAAGCACTCAAAATATCAGGGCATATCAAAATATTCAATGCTCAGCATATGTAGATCAACCTCTGAGCTCAGTTGTAGAGTCAGATTGTGACCAGAGGCATATTAATCACGCAGATTATTTGTTACCCATATACCGGTGGAGTTTGATTTATTTAATATACTCAAACACAAAATGCCAGTGTGACTCTAAATTCTAAAGAAAAGATGACAGGGAGAAAGAAAGGAGGTAATTGTTGTGTTTTCAATTTTAATGAGGTTGTCCTACCAATATGGTTTGTATCCTCACATGTTGATGAACAAAACATTTCAAAGACACAGTCTCAGGGGGGTAATCATGTTAGTCTGTAACCTCAGAAACAATGGGTTATACATTAACTCATTAAAAACAACGCATAGTCCTGGGGCACCTTAGAAACTAACAAATATATATATAGAATCATGAGCTTTCATGGGCAAAACCCACTTCTTCACACGAGCTGGAAGATGGACTAGAAATAACAGGAACCCAGAATTTATAACAGAAAAAGAAAGGAAGAAAAAAAAAGTGACTTGCCAATAGTAGCACCAGTGTTAATGAGGCTAACTGAGTGGATTGGAAGAGTCCCATACTTAGCTTTTGATGTAGATGAGATGTTAAATTCATGGAAGGCTGGCTTTATAATGGGACAATCAGTTAATGTTTTTGTTCAAGCCCAGGGAAACTGTGTCATATTAGCAGGTGAAGGTCAGTTCCACACTTTGTCTCTGTAACTGGGTTGTTGAAATTCCTTTGTAGAAGAATGGCTACATTTAAATCCATTCATCAGTGCCCAGGCAGGTTAAAATGTTCCCCTACAGGTTCTGTGTGTTGCCATTTCTGATGTCTAACTTGTGTCCATTTATCCTTTGTCTTAGAGCTGGTCCAGTTTGGCCAATATACATGACAGAGGGGCATTTCTGGCACTTGATGGCCTATATCACATGGATGGGCAGTTGTATGAGCCCCTCAAGTTGTGGCTTATGTGGTTAAGTCCTGTGCTGATGTCATTTGTATAGATATGGACAGAGTTGGCAACTGGATTTATTGCAGAGGTAGGTTACAGAGTGAATGTGTGTGAGGTATGATGTGTGGCTGCTGGAAAGAATTTGCTTCAGGTTGGGGGATTGTCTATAGGCAAGGCAATCCTTGGATTGTCTTCCAAGGCTGGTGAGAATGAGGGATCTTTTCCAGGAAAGATTGTAGATTGTCAATGGTGCTCTGGAAGGGTTTAAGCTGGGGACATTAAGTCATTGGTTTTTTTTAAAGGACAGTGTTATCACTCTGGAGACTTCTGCTATAAGTTTAACAGTTAAATTCAATATTTATAGGAGGAAATAGAGGAAACATTTGTAAAATAATATGAAATATTTCAAATTAGGTTTGTTCAAGAAATAGGGGAAGGGGAAGAACCATAAAACTGAAATTTGGTTGGGAATTATTTTAAGCTTTGTAATATTCTATCAGGAATTTGAAAATGAGAACAATTCAGAATATTTCAAAACAGTGTGCATGCACATGCATAGTTTCCAAAGAAAACCCGACATGACTTTCCAGGAAAAGAGAGCCAGTTTCCAAGCCAAACTAGATGCATTTCTAAATGAAAATGGGTTATTTTTTTCATATAATATGGCTTTTCCATTGAAACAGTTATTTTTTTTAATTGCAAAGAAGACAAAATATAAGAAGGGATGGAGATAAGAATGAATGAAAAAAATTGTTTGGAAATTCACAAAAAGTCAATTTTGTGCTGCTGTGGTAAAGATAAACTCAGTATAGACATGCCTCCTAATCTCCCCCTAAAGTGAGAATGTCCAACATACCTCATTTTTCCATTGTTCCACTCACGAATATTAACTTCTAGGGGTAGTTTTGCTGGTAATGTGTTAGTAATTACGGTTCTGATTCTAATCACAGACTAATTTTACACCAATATATTGTAGTCTAAATGTCTCCCAGTGGAGTTACTCTGGATTTACACCACCCGCAAAGGGACACCACAATAAGAGCTCAGTAGTGTAATCATGAGACCAAGGCAGACATGAGACCAAGGCAGACTGAGACCAAGGCAGGTTTTT
Organism: Pelodiscus sinensis; assembly: GCF_052426305.1. Lineage (NCBI taxonomy): Eukaryota > Metazoa > Chordata > Testudines > Trionychidae > Pelodiscus > Pelodiscus sinensis. The sequence goes on along the minus strand of NC_143067.1, from coordinate 22,574,223 downwards.
TTTCTTTCTTAATGTGTAATTCAAAATCAAAGCTGCCAAGTTTCATTTGAGGTACTAGTACACAGTGGAAGACATAGAGCCACAGGGGAAAACATCAATGTCTCCCATTAGTCCCGTACAGATTTCCTCCTGTACTAGGTTGAAATTTTTCAGCCTTGTCCCTTACCCTCCAGGATGGGAGGAAGAAGTCTGCTTCTTGCCTGCATCTCTTGTCCCAGGCTTTGAAGTGCCATGTAGAAACCCAGAGCATTTTGATATAAATATTACTCTATGAGTGGCTCTCACAAACTCCTTCAAAGCCACCCCCATGAGGGTACGCTTAACCTAAAGCCAGTGCAGCCAATCAGCTAAAATAAATCTCAAAGGGCTAGGAATTTAGACACCCCACGAGCTTCCCTAGCAAACTAGATTAAGCACTGCCTCCTTTAATCCACTCTCCTTTGATACCAGCAGCAGTATCTATTTTCCTTTCCAAAAGAATACCCCTGTGGCTGTTTGCTGAAGTAATCAGGACTACTTGAAACAAGAAAATGTCTAGCAAAGAACTCCGTGGGGACCAAGTAATTATAGCTCCAAGGGAGTTGCAGTTCCAGAAAAGACCAAGCTACCATTTGAGTATAATTAAGACAAACTGATTTCAGTGAAATTGCTTATTTACTTGCTTGCCTAGAGAATTAACAGAGAGATGATTCCAGCAGGTCTTTTCACTTCTCTTCATGATGAGAAGCAAAGATACTGCAGTACCTCAAATGAGGCTATCCTTCATGCATTTCCATCCTTAACACAACCAGGAGGTACCAAAGCTTCAGAGGAGTAGCCGAATTAGTCTGTGCCTGGAAAAACGTAAAAAACAACAAATAGTCTAGCAATACCATAAAGACTAGCAAAACATGTAGCTGCTTAAGGCTCATGAAAACACCTACATGTTTTATAGTGATAGAAATGTAGCCATGTTAGTCTGGTGTAGCTGAAACAAAAAACAGGACTATGTAGCACTTTAAAGACTAACAAGATGGTTTATTAGGTGATGATCTTTCGTGGGCCAGACCCACTTCTGCAGATCAAATAGTGGAAGAAAATTGGCACTACCGTATATACCAAAGGATACAATAAAAAAAATAGTGATAGAAATGTAGCCGTGTTAGTCTAGGGTAGCTGAAACAAAATACAGGACTATGTAGCACTTTAAAGACTAACCATCTTGTTAGTCTTTAAAGTGCTACATAGTCCTGTATTTTGTTATACAAAAATGAACACATATGAAAAAGACAAATCAAATTTCAGAACAGAAGAGGGCGGGGGTGGGGGAAAGTAAATGTCTGTGAGCTAATTATATTAGAGGTGATAATTGGGAAAGCTATGTTTGCAATGGTTAAGATAATTAATGCCTTTGTTTAGACCGAGGCGTAAAGTGTCGAATTTAAGCATGAATGACAGTTCAGAGGATTCTTTTTGAAGTGAAGTCTTAAAAGGTCTTTGAAGCAGGATGCAGGTAATCAAGTCGTTGAGACAATGCCCTTTCTGGTTGAAGTGGCAAGAAACTGTTTTTTCATTGTGATCCTGTCTAAAATATTTGTTTTGTGAGCATTGATTCTTTGGCGAAGTGTCTGAGACGTTTGTCCAATGTACATAGCAGACGGACACTTTCGGCACATGATAGCATAGATTATATTTCTGGATGTGCAGGAATATGTGTTCTTGATCTTATAACTCAGTTGGTTAGGTCCAATAATGGTATTGGCAGAGTGAATATGTGGACAAAGCTGGCAACGGGGTTTGTTGTAAGGGAAGGTTCCAGGGTTGGTATTAGTGTGGTATGTCCTGTGGTTGTTGGTAAGAATCATCTTGAGGTTAGGTGGTTGTGATCATAAAGAAAAGTCTCCCACTGATAAATTTAATGGGGATTGGAACAAGTTGCTAGTCCATTTCACTCTCTCTACCCAAAAAGAATATATTTTTTCAAATATTCATGGCATTTTAAATTAATTTGCCACAATTTTGTTCCTGCTTGCCAGCTAGAATATCCACCAGGAGAGGGAATTTTAATTAAATATTGGATAACATTCAACAAAAGTAAATGGTGAATTTGTAAATGGGGGTAATTCCCCTGGAAATCTTAACTGCACATTCCTTTAAGGAACATAAAAATATTGTGTAGCTTATGTGTCTGCTCAAAACACCTCAGTTTTTGTGTATCAAATAATCACAATGGATGCTCACAAATGAGCTATAAATTAAGAGTTATTTACAGAAATTCTTCAGTCAATACTGACAAATATCAAATAAACCTGAAATTATTATCTGCATGGTTACATTTTGTAAATAACAAAGAAGAGAATAAACTCACTGAATAAATTATTCATTATAAATTATTCACCAAGATATATCCCTAGACTAGTAGACAGTCTTAAAATGAAAGATGGAAGCCTGGACACTTAACGGTGAGGTATATAACCAGACAAACATTCAGACATCATGGGGATGAGCAAGGCATGGCAACCTTGATAGAGACCCTCATTTGTCTTGTCTGTACTGCATGAACAATCCCTGAGGCTACGTCTACACTGCAGGCTTCTTTCAGAAGAAGCTTTTCCAGAAGAGTTCTTCCAGAAAAACCTTTTTCGAAAGTGAGCGTCTACACAGCAAAAGCACAATGAAAAAGCAATCTGCTTTTTTGAAAGATGGCATCCACATTGATTGGATGCTATCTTGCATTTCAGTTGTGATTACTGTGGACGGAGTGGCCACCAGGACACCTGTGCTTTTTCCTGGAGGCCTCTTCTTTTAAAAAAAACACTCTTCTGCGTCCACACATGCCTTTTTCAGAAAAATGGTAGAAATGTAGCCGTGTTAGTCTGGTGCAGCTGAAACAAAATACAGGACTGTGTAGCACTTTAAAGACTAACAAGATGGTCTAATAGGCGATGAACTTTCATGGGCCAGACCCACTTCCTCAGATCAAATAGGGGAAGAAAATTGTCACAACCATATATACCAAAGGATACAATTAAAAAAATGAACACATATGAAAAGGACAAATCAAATTTCAGAACAGAAGGGGGATGGAGGGAGGGGGGAAGGGAGGGAGGTAAATGTCTGTGAGCTAATGATATTAGAGGTGATAATTGGGGCAGCTATCTTTGTAATGGGTAAGATAATTAGTGTTTTTATTCAAATTTGCATGTAAAGTGTCGAATTTAAGCATGAATGACAGTTCAGAGGATTCTTTTTGATTTGAAGTCTTAAAAGGTCTTTGAAGCAGGATGCAGGTAATCAGGTCGTTGAGACAATGCCCTTTCTGGTTGAAGTGGCAAGAAACTGTTTTTTCATTGTGATCCTGTCTAAAATATCTGTTTTGTGAGCATTGATTCTTTGGCGAAGTGTCTGAGATGTTTGTCCAATGTACATAATGGACGGACACTTTCGGCACATGATTGCATAAATTATATTTCTGGATGCGCAGGAATATGCGATCTTGATCTTATAACTCACTTGGTTGGGTCCAATAATCGTATCAGCAGAGTGAATATGTGGACAAAGCTGGCAACGGGGTTTGTTGCAAGGGAAAGTACCAGAGTTAGTATTAGTATGGTATGTCCTGTGGTTTTTGGTAAGAATCATCTTGAGGTTAGGTGGTTGTCTATAGGAGAATATGGGTCTGTTCAGTGTATGACCTGGGACTGATTTCTAGGATCTGGTCGCTTCCTTTTTTTACTTCAAATTTTATTAATAGGAATCAGGAAGGGAAGCCCCAGAACATCTTGACACATCACCACACTGGTCAGCTTATAGATTTTCACTAGTTTCCCTGAATGACTCTTCCACAATTTCCCTGGTAGGAAATTAGACCAGATATTAGCTTGAATTTTCTTTTCTTTATGTTAGCCCACTGCTCTTAGATATATCCCTCTGTAGTCCCCTAAAAATATTCCACTAATTCTTTTCCCACTCTCCTTTCAGATCTTTGTAGGTGGCTTCATATCCTCAAATTTAGTCAGTGGCCACTTTATGCAAGCCAGCTGCCGATATGGTGTAACCCATATAATGCCATTAATTTGAACTGAGCTGTTTTTATTTTCAAAAACAGCTCTGGATCCATTCATTCCTTTTAAGATTTTCTCTTAAATCAGAATCGGTAAGTAAATAAACAATGGTGGGCAATATTTCTGTAACTCAATTTCCCATATGTATCAATCATAAAACAGAATGGGGATGCATATATAGCACCGTTTCATTCAGTATTTAAAGAAAAGCTTCCAACAGCTCTTCTTGAAGAAAGAAACAATAACTTACAAGTGGAATCTCAAGTGAGTCATAATAGACATAGTTGCTTTGTGTGCTGCCGTACTGCTGCCCATTTTGCCTTGTTCTACTCCGAGCTCTTAGCTCTATTATGCAAGCTGTAAAAATGCAAAATTAGTGAAAAAAGTTCCCAAACACATATTTGGCCTCTTCCAGATCTTCTGGGAGTGCCCTATGGGAATTGTTGCTCTCCTTATATTATAATAATCCCCACAGGTGTTATTGGCCCTATTCTGCAAAGCAATGTGCGGCCTCTGCAGATATTGTGCACTCTTGACTTTGATTGGCTTCCAGGTGCTCAGCAATTCACAGGCATGGGAGAGGTTCTCAAAGTGTGGAAGCTTCAGGGGGTAGCCGAGTTAGTCTGTATGGGACAAATCTAAAAAACAACAAAAGGTCTGGTAGCACTTTATAGACTAACAAAACATGTAGATGGTATCATGAGCTTTCGTGGGCACAGTCCAATTCTTCAGATGACTGGAATTTTGAGTTTAGGATGTGCAGACCAAAAATAAATAGGGGAGAAGGGGGAAAAAGGAAGGGTGCAAGAAACAAGGAACAGAGGGTATGAAAATAGCAAAGGGAAAAACAAGTAGGCAGAAGCATGCTCCCAGGAAGGAGCTGAATCTACTCTGGAGGCATAAGACTCTTTAGGAGGGTAGCAGTTGTTGGCCAGGCACATAGCTCTAAAGACGGCACCACCACTAGTAGCAGTTTAGAAGTAAGGGGGGTAATACTATATCATGATCATGCGTTACCTTCAAAGCTGGGTGCCCAATCAGCAACACCTGCTCTCCACTCTGACTTCAGAGCTGAGTGACACTGGCAGTTTATGTGTTTGGGTGGTGGAGGGCAGAGGGGCAGGAGGAATACAGACATAAATAAATGGATTGTGATCAAATACATTTGAGAACCACTGTCCTGTGTAAAGACAGCAGGAAAACAAATCTGTGGAATATAAGAATGACCATACTGGGTTAGAACACCGGTCCATCTAGTCCAGAATCCTGTCTTCCAACAGTGGCCAATATCAGGTGTCTCAGAACAAATGAACAGAATTGGTAATAATCAAATGATCTGTCCCCTGTGATCCATTCCTAGTTTCTGGCAAACAGAGGCTAGAGACACCCTCTCTGCCCAACCTGGCTAATGGCCATTGATAGACCCTATTCTCCATGAATTTATCTAGCTCTTTTTTGACCACTGTTATAGTCATGACCTTTACAATATCCTCTGGCAAACACTTCAACAGGTTGACTCTGCATTGTGTGATGAAATACTTCCTTTTGTTTGTTTTAAGCCTGCTGCCTATTAATTTCATGTGGTGACCTCTAGTTCTTGTGTTATGAGGAGTAAATAACACTTCCGTATTTATTTTCTCCTCACCGGTCATGATTTTATAGGCCCTCCCCTGAGTTGTATCTTTTTGAAGCTATAAAGTCCCAGTCTTATGAATCTTTCCTCCTCTGAACCTTATGAATCTTTTTCCTCATGTCTCCATCAATGGAGCCATGTAGATGAGTTTACTAGACATAGCAAAATGAAGAGGCGATTTAAATAATCGCCACTTCATTTACATCAAAATGGCCGCTGTGCTGTTTGTCGGCACAGTGTAGTAGTTTGATGGGGATCAGCTGACCCCAGCACCCTTTGTTGTCAGATCATGTAAGCCTTGTTTCACGTAAACGGAGCCATGTAGTCCAGACACACCCCATGAGAGGACCTTTCCTCTTATCCCATGACATCCTACTTTGTTTAAGAGCCTTTTCAAAAGAGTGACCTTTTCAAAGACTGGATGCCCCTTGTCCGTGTGCTTGTTGACCACCTGAAAGAATTCTAGTAGATTGGTGAGGCACAATTTCCCTTTACAAAAACCATGCTGATTCTTTCCCAACAAATTACATTCATCCTTATGTCTGAAAATTCTGTTCTTTACTATAGTTTCAACCATTTTACCCTGTATTGAAGTCACATTAACTGACCCATAACTGCCTGGATCACTACTGCAGCCCTTTATAAAATTGGTATCACAATAGCTATCCTCCAGTCATTTGTATAGAAAAGTTGATGTGAGTGATAGGTTACAAGTCATAGTTTTGCAATTTCACAGTTGAGTTCCTTCAGAACTCTTGAGTGAATATCATCTAGTCCTGATGACTTATTACTGTTTATCAATTTGTTCCAAACCCACCTTTAATGACACCTCAATCTGGGGCAGTTCCTCAAATTTGACACCAAAAAAGAATGACTCAGGTCTGAGAATCTCTCTCACATTCTCAACCATGAAGACTGATTCAAAAATCCATTTAGTCTCTCTGAAATGGCCTTATTATCCTTGAGTACTCCGTTAGAACTGCAATTAGTTGTTTCACAGGCTTCCCGCTTTTAATGTTTGTAAAACATTTTTCTGCTATTACTTTTTGAGTTTTTGACTAGCTGTTCTTTACATTTTTTTTTAGCCTTCATAACTATATTTTTACACTTTACTTGCCAGAGTTCATGCTTCCTTCTATTTTTCTCACTAGGATTTAACTTCCACGTTTAAAAGAATGCCATTTTGCCTTTCACTGCTTCTTTTATTTTGTTGTTTAGCATGGTGGCACTTTTTTGGTGCTTTTTCTTTCTCTTTTTCTTTTTTAATTTGGGTGTACACTTAAGTTGAGCCTCTATCGTGGTGTCTTTAAAACATTTCCATGCAACTTGCCTTTTCAGAAATGAATTAGTACTATGTAGGGCTGTTGTCATGTTTTCTCTGTCATAGAGATGTTAAATTTAATAACATTATGGTCACTATTACCAAGCTGTCCAGTTATAAAGACCAGAACCTGTGCTCCACTTAAGACTAAATCAAGAATTGCCTCTCCTGTTGTGGGTTACAGGACTAGCTACTTCAAGAAGCAGTCATTTAAGGTATCAAGAAACATACTAAGGTGACATGCCCAGTAAATATGGGGATAATTGAAATACCCCATTGCTATTTAGGGTTTTTTTTTTTAAATGTTGTTGCCCCTCTATTCTCCTTGAGCATTTCACAGTCACCATCCTGGCCAGGCAATTGATAATGTACCCAACTGCTATATTCTTATTATTTGAACATGGAATTACTAGTCATAGAGATTTCATGGAACAGCTTGGTTCATTTAAGATTTTTACTTCATTTTATTCTATACTTTCTTTCACATATAATGCCACTCCCCCCATAAGCATGACCTGTTCTGTCCTTTCAATATATATTTTTACCATGGTATTACTGTATCCCATTGCTTATTCTCATTCCAAGTTTCTGTGATGCCCATATCAATATCCTCATTTTATACAAGGCACTCTAGTTCACCCATCTTATTATTTACACATCAAGCATTTCTATATAAGCACTTTAGAAACGTGTCACTTTTTAGCTGTCTGCCATTACATGATATAATTGAATGGGACTCTTTTTCATTTGACTGTTTCTCATCAGATCCTGCCAGACCACTGTTGGAAGACAGGATTCTGGGCTAGATTGATCTTTGGTCTGTCCAAGAATGGTTGTTCTTATATTCTTCTGTACCAGTAATTAATTTATCAGATGGCTTGGATGGTGAAAAGGGAGTTAGTTGTCTATTGGGCTACATCTAGACTGCAGGCTTCTTTCAGACGCAGCTTTTCCAGAAGAGATCTTCCAAAAAAACTTCCGAAAGAGAGTGTCCACACTGCCAAAGTGCATCAAAAAAGCAATCTGCTTTTTGGAAAGATAACGTCCACACTGAATGGACGTTACCTCACATTTAAGCTGTGATTACTATGGATGGAGTGGCCACCAGGGCACCTGTGCTTTTTCCTCTTTCCTCTTCTTCCAAAAGAACTCCCTCTTCCCCATGCATGCATGCCTTTTTCCAAAAGAGCTCTTTCGGAAAAAGGCTTCTTCCTCACAGAAAGAGGTTTACCAATGTCGGACAAACTTCTCTGTACTTTCAAAAAAAATTTGAAAGAATGCGATTGCGGTGTGGATATAAGTGAAGTTTTTTGGAAAAACAGCCATTTTTCTGAAAAAACTCAGTAGTGGAGACATAGCCATAGAGACAACTGTCACACAGAGGAACAGAAAATATAACTGAGCTAAAATAACAAACACTACTCAATTTATTGGCATATGAATCATAAATATGCCTTTGGAAAACTAAAATGTAAGATCAAATTCAGAGCATACTGAGACTCAGAGCACTGAACATTTAAGTACCTCTTAAACAGAGAAAACTGCCAACTGATCTAATGCTTCTTTTAAAAGTCTTCTATTTTCTGCTTCTTAAATTTTGGACACCTCCAGACTCAGCACAGAAAAAAAGCGGAATGTATATGAAAATTATAAAGCATTTTACTTGTATAATCCATTTCACTTTTTAAAAGTCAATTTAGTGCAAGTGGAGGAAGCAGGATTGACAGCCCAAGAGACCGCTGTATCTATTTATAGCCAGGGAATAGGAAAAGCAAGGGCAGGAGCAGTGCAAACTTCTGCTATGATGTCCTCTAATCTCCTTCCCTCCGGTGTCTCAATTCTGTTTTGCAGTGATTATCTCTAAAAAGTAAGATAGTGGGTGTATCTCGGCTATGGAGTTTTTTCAAAAGAAGTGGTCTTTTTTCGCAAAAACTTCACCTGCATCTAGACTGCTGTTGCGTTCTTTCAAAATGAAATTGAAAGAACATGGTGGTTTTTTCAAAATCGGTAAACCTACTTTTACAAGGAAGAACGCCTTTTATCGAAAGAGCTCTTTTGAAAAAAGGCATTCTTGAATGCAAACAGGGCTTTTTCAAAAGAGAATGTCCATACTGCTTGGGTGTTTCCTTTCAAAAAAGCGAATTGCTTTTTCGAAACTCTTGTTGTTGTCTAGACGATCTCTTCCGAAAGAGATGTACCCAGTGTAGTCTAGATGTACCCAGTGTCTGTCCCTTCTACCATGCATCTTTGGCTCCTCTGCTGAGTTTATCACAAGGCCCAATGGTAATGGAGATTTTTGTTACCGGGGCATCTGGACATTAGGAACTAGAGCTGCAATTCAACAAACTCTTTGCCCCGGCCCCACTCAACAGATGGCAATTATTTGGTCTCTACCAACCTTACTCTGAGTCTGAGCTATAGACAGGAGATGAAAGGCTCTATAATCCTGTCTGCTAATTTTTGGTATTCAATATCCAAAGGTGAGTACTGATGTAAAGTGTACAATACAGTAATTCCTTATTTAACACTTTAGATATGTTTCAGAAAATGATCTTGTTAAGTGAAAACATGAAAACGGGATTGCGTTTCAAGCAGTGGTATCTGTTGGGACCGGGACATAAGGTTGGGGGAGAAAGGGGACTGGGTTACAGTAGGGAGGGGAGGTGTTTGGCTCTGGGGAAGGGAAAGGGAGGAGAGGAGAGGGGAGGGGGATTGGGTTGGGAGTATGCCCCTGTGATGGGTGTGCCGGTACCCGCACTGCTTCCGGCGAGGGGGGGGTCACCGGGGAACGACGCAGTGAGTGGCGAACCTTCCGCCACTTTGCAGGGAGACAGGGGAAACCCGGTGCAGCCACCGGCAATGGGCTGGCTGGGGAAATCATGCTATTCTGGGGATGGTTGTGTAATTCAAAAAAGTTCCCTAAAAAAAAATCATGCTATTGCAAAAACATGTTAAGCGGGCATGTGTTAAATGAGGAATTACTGTTTACATAGGATGTTAACAGGAAAGGAAAGGAAAGTTCCCAGTGGTGTACTACAACTAACAGGCACACACATACCAGCAATTTGTCACATCTTTCCTCCCCCAAGGCATGGGTGAGGAGGTGGGGCTTGCAGTTTGCCTAGAAAATCAACAATCTCTACTAAAGGGTGTGATGAACGTGGGGGTTTATTTGCCTTGTTATGATGCCTGTGAGTTCTACTGTCTTGTAGTAACCCGTGTGTGTGCCTCAGTTTCCCAGGGCACTGTACCAATACCTAGATGGTGATGGGAATTTTGGGTGTGACTCTCCCGGAGAGAGGCTAACTCATCCCCAACATACACAAGGGCAGACACCCTTCATAACCTGAGCTGGGAAGGGGTGTGGCCCAAGAAGCATGACATAGGCCAGAGGAGGAGCTGGCTCAGGGGCTACAGCCAGGCTGCTGGGCATGTAGGTCAGTCTCAGCTGGCTTGGAGATGCAGAGAGGGGGCAGGACCTTGACTTTGGACCCCCCTCTCCCAGAGATGTGTTATACCAGCTGCTTCTGGTTACTGTACTGACAAGTCTGTTCTACACTGCATCCTTGTCGACTAACAAACCTTCTGTCCTGCCTGCTGTCTGACAGTCACATCTGATTGCAGATGGGGGTGCAAGGCCCAGTGATTCCCCCACACCTTCGGTACAAAGGTCCGAAAAAGAAGAAATTAGCACAGAGCAGAAGTGGTATTTACAGATGACTGTACACGAGGTTGACTAGGACTCCAAATTCATCTCCAATCAAGGGGGGAGAGCAGGAATGTCACATCCAGTATGTGGGAGATTCTCTGACCTGAGTCGATGCAGCTGGCACAGTCTGTTGACTTTCAATTGCAAGCCCCAACTCTATACCCATATTTTGTAGGAAGATGGATGTGAAAAACTTGTGGTTGGTGTGACTGGAAGCAGGATGCTTGGTTCAGTTGTGATCGACACTTTGGTATATTTTGTATTGTTTGATTTGAGGAGGCTGCTACTATTTTTTATATTCGTGTATTTTGAAAATGCAGGTAAAGGCATTTAGAATTAAGGAGAGACATTTTCCTCTTTGTTTACGAATCTAAATAAATTAGCAAAATAAAGAAAACAGGAATGAACTGATTTTAAAAAGAGCCACAAGTTAGTAGGCTCAGTGTTTACTCAAGCATTTTAAAATAATTTAAGACTGAGCAAATAACAAAATATAAATGCAACCTCTCATTAAAATCAGCTACTGTACCAGAGACTCGGAGGCTGGCAAAGTTATCTGTGTGAAAGACACTGACGAGATCCTGAGAATTACAAGCCAGTGACCAAACTTAACTTCCAAGGACATTGGTTAAAAATGTAATCAAAGATAAAATGATAAAGCTCCTTGGTGTTCATGATGTGATAAGGACTTGTGATAAGTATTGCTTTTTAAAGGCCAACTGCCTCTCCAATCCACTAGGACTACATAACCATCAATGAAATAGCCTTGGACAAAGTCCATCCAAAGGTACATCTACACAGCAACTTTATTTTAAAATAACTTAGTCTGCATCTACTAATTATTCAGTTATTTTGAAATAATGTTGAAATACTGTCAAGCTGGAGGACTTCGTACGCCAATTCCTGTAACCCTCATTGGACAAGGAGTAATGGAAGTTGGAGGAAGAGTGCTCTATTTTGAAACAAGTGCTATGTAGATGCCCCCTATTTCAAAATAAGCTATTTCTAAATAAGCTATACAATTCACATAGCTTAATTTGAATAGCTTATTTCGAGTTAAGCCCTTCTGTGTAGATGCACCTCAAGTTGCCTTTTTTCGGAAAAACTTCACTTGCCTCTAAACATTCTATTGAAATTAAATCAAAAGAACGCAGCGGTTTTTACAGCAGTAAACTTCCTCTTACGAGGAAGAATGCCTTTTTTTGAAAGAGCTCTTTCGAAAAAAGATGTTCTTGACTACCAACAGGGCTTTTTCGAAAGAGAGCATCCAGATTGCCTGGGTTCGCTCTTTCAAAAAAGTGGCTCGCTTTTTCTAAAGTCTTGTGGCTGTCTAGATGATCTCTTTTGAAAGAGGCTTGTAATCTAGACAGACCCCAAGAGACTATGAAGGAAACAAGTTAGTCATGGGATGAAAATTGATGTACTGTGGATCAAAATTGACTGAGAGAGACTAATTCAACAGAATGATTTACTGACTTTAGTGAACTTTAGATCTTCCTCTAAAGGAGGCAGAAGACCAAGAATAAGAATCAGTAGTCAATTCTAACAAAACAAATAGAAAAGTGGGATTTTGTACGGCTCTGTACTAGATCCTATGTGGTTAAAAATGTTGTAATGTAGGATGAATACATTAGCATGACTGTAGGACCCAGGTCTATCGATTATCGGTGCAGGTTAACAATGCAGTGTGGCTGCTCAGTCACAGGCTTGGAAACGTGGAGTCCTCAAGCGTGAGTCCCTGAGATCCAGGCTGAAATGTGCGGTGCAGATACACTCTCGCCGATCCTAATGGGCTGGAAGAGCAAGGTGTCATTTAAACAGAAAAAAACCCAAGGACGGGAGCAACTTTTAATTTTTTTTTTAAATCATCCAGAAGGTTTTGCTTAAGATGATAAAGGGACAGGAGAGGTGATATTCTGCATTTATCTCCAGTGATTTGAAAATAAGGTTTTCAAGTTCTGCTGAATGCAGCAGTGACTGTCAGTGCTTGGTGAGCAGGAACAGTAAAGATAGCACAAAACCGAAGCCAAAGAGGGGAAAAGAGGATGAGTCAGAATTGCAATTGCGGGGGTGTAGCAATATTTATAGTTCCCTGGGTTTCAAAGAGGCTCTATCTAGCGGCACTAAACAGAAATATTTTTTAACGTTAATCCGAATGACAACAATGGGGACCTGTTGATGCTGACCCTTTCCCTAGGCCAAACAAAATTGATTTCTATAGATTGTTTCCTTCAGACTTCACAGAACTGCCCCTACATGAAAAAGCACTACCGTAATCTCTCACATTCCCTCTGTAGCACATCGGTCTCTTTGTGCTACTCAGATTAACCCTTTATACTGGACATTCATTAATCTGTTGTCCAATAAGATTTGGGTACTGCACATAATTGAAATTTAAACAGAGAGTAATTTTACAACAAATTTAGCTCTTAATCACTCATTTGTTCTCCAGCCCCATGCGGTTATTTAAAATTTACTGATGAAACTATCAGCTTTTACTGAATAGGTTGCTAAGCAATCTGAAGCCATCAAAATTTAAATCCTGAGTGCTTCGCTTTATTTTCTCAAAATACGGTACACGCGAATGTGTTGAAAAGCAGGCTGATGCCCTCAGGTTCAACACTCAAGAGACTGTAATAGCCACATTCAGTGCAGATAGGGAGTAAATTGGTTTATAAATGGGCCACATTTTGTTCTCTTTGACTTGCTTCATTGAATATGGTGTTTTCCAAAGTAGACCTAAGAGGGGGTGTGATAAAGGATGGTTTCTGTGCAATGGTGAGAAGGTCAAATCAGGCTCAATTGCTCAGAGCAGGACTACTTACAACCCAAGATGGGGGTCCTCCACTATAAGGCACACCAAACCTGTCACAAAAAGTGCTTCTGTTTACCACACTGGCCAACCGAAGTAATACAAGCCTCCCTACAGACACTCCAGTTGTACTGTGCCACTACTGGTGCCACTCCCTATACAGGTGAGAGGTTATGAAACCAATCTCACCAAATCAAAGGAGGTTCTTCTCACCCCAAAGGATCAGCCACATTCCCAGGTCAATTTATAGACCTTACTCAAAGAGCACACCATTAGCCAATCTTTTAGAATGTACAATTGAAAGGTTTATTGAAAGAAAGAAAGAAAGAAAGAAAGAAAGAAAGAAAGAAAGAAAGAAAGAAAGAAAGAAAGAAAGAAAGAAAGAAAGAAAGAAAGAAAGAAAGAAAGAAAGAAAGAAAGAAAGAAAGAAAGGTGAGAGTTAACATTGTTAAAAAAATCAAATTATATATACCAATTGTAAATGGAATAATCTGCTGTCTTAAATAAAGTCTCTGGAATTCATCCACTGTTGGGATGGGTCATCAATCCCATTTTCAAGCTTCAGCTCATAGCAAAGATCCTCCAGAAATGAGAAGATGGGTTGAAGACAAAACAGAAGAACTCCAGAGTCCTTTATACATCCTAGGCCATGCAGAGGGACTAAGGTTACCAAATACTTTCACAAAAAATCCCAAACATGGTGGGGGGAAAGAAGGGGGAGAGACCAAAATTGTTGAGCTTAAGAAAAAAAAGATCACAGCGCCTTTAAATCACCATACTCCCTGCTCCTTCTGCTCTCTCCATTTTACATGTCCGGTATTTTCTGGGTTTTTTTACCAGACAGGGACCACAAATACAGGACTGTCCAGACAAAAAGATGGACACCTGGCAACCCTAAGAGAGACTCCCATTGTTCTCTGTGTAAAAGTATATCTCAAGATGGAGTTTATCACACGAGCAAGTCAGCTGTCCACACATGACTCATTTATTTCCTGGTAGAAGCCATTGCACCCATGCTTGTCGGAACATTCACAGAGGAGCTCATCCGACATGGAGGGGTACCACCCAAGGACCACTGTTAGACAAACACTTGACTAATAGTCCTTTCACAATAGGCTGACCAAGTCTTCTGTTGCTATCTCCCAGAATCTAATATTTGAAACACAAGTACACAGCCAATACTCATCATTTAATATACAAAAAATTATACATGCACACAGATAGTATAAATAGTGTCAGTGACTCATAAGGTTTTCATAGACATCTTACTTGGCCAATTTTGTACAAGATTTGATGCAAACACGTCATAGCGGTTGAAACAATGATTTGTATGTTCATATTAGAATCCAATAATATTACAGAGGGCTTGTTTTAAAGCATGTAATCTATACATTTATCATCTAATGAATTGACACTTGTATCACAGTATTAGGAGGAGACTGAAAAGGTGCAGGAGACTTCCTCTAATGGAACTGATAGTCTCACAAAAAAGCATTTATATTGTTCCAACTAATAATAGCCAAACACTTGTATCTACTTATAGTAACTAATGACATACCGTGCTATGTTTGTGTTTGAAATTGTGTTTTGTTTCCTAATGTTTATAATTCTGTTTATTACCCACAGACATTTAATCACCCATGGTGGCTTAACTTTCAAAGCGTATTACCATCACTGGCTCGTTTAATCACTTGTTTCAGACATAATGGGTTTTCAGCAGGAAATTGTCCTCGGGTGTTTTGACAGGTTTGCATGGCAGCTGATGGAAGCCAGTATGGGTGTTATTGATTGCTGATGTAGTCATTCTGTGTGTATTTTTATTCCAAGTGGGTAGGGACCTGGGATATCTGTGCTCTCTCATGTGTTGTAAAAAGAATTACACCAATATAATAAATATTACTTTACAAAAAGCCTAACACTCCATGTCAAATTTTTTATTTGATCTAGTTGATATGGGTTTTTTAAACATGGTGGTTATTTACAGAGATATTTTCAGAAAATATAATCAAATTACATTGAGGCGTTTCTCTTTTTTAATTATGCGTAAAAGTTGTACTGGATAGATGAGAACTTTTAACATTGTACAGAGATATACAAAATTTTGTGCTGCAATTCCTCTATATCATTTCCTCAACTTTGATTTCACCTTACCAAATGGGAGTCCTTATTAGTTTGCTGACATGTACTAAAGGTATGAAATCCAGACCAGTAGGGCTGCTAATGGGACACTTCATCCACCAAACTGCCAGGGCTTACAAGGGAACTGCTGCTAATACTCCCCCCTCAGAAGATACAATCCATGACTCAGCTGGGTCAAACGACTGACAGAAAATTGATGATTGGATACTAATGGGTATAAAGTTTCCTCTTCCTGTCCTATCCTACATCTGAATAATTAATTTTTAGGCCTGTTGCTACCGATGTCTGACCCCTAGATCCAGCCTTCCTGGTCTTTGCTGTGACCCCAATTGCTGAGTCTGACTTAATCGTTGGCATGGCTCCTGCCTCTGATTCTGGCTTGAATCCTTGGTGTGAGCTAATGACGGCATGTTCCTGGAGCAGTAGCAGCTACCTTCTTCCATGGGATTTATTTTCTCTTGATGATCGTAATGACCCTTCCTGTGCAGCTCAACCATTCTCCTCTCAGTCTGGGGCACATTGTGAGGAGCTGTCTTAGCCACCAAAGCCTTGTAACCTTTCTGCCAGATGTTGGCAGCACCAAGATTCAACTAGCAAGAGACTCCTCTAAAAACTGACAAACACCACTAACTCAAGCACTCACCCAGAAGTTCTGGGGTCACTGATACCTTCCTTGGACACCCTTACTAGGCAACACTTCCCTACTCTCAACAAAGGGACCCAGTGGAGTTCACTGAGTTCTGCCACTGACCTCTGGGGCTTGAGCAAAAAAGTCCTCCCTGTGTCACCTCCCAGGCTGCCATCATGCATGGATCTCACAGCAAAGTCCTTTTAACAGTACAAGCTTGGGAGGGGAGGGGAGCCAGTAGTACACAGAACCCTGAGTCCTTGCTCTTTCAGTTCAGAGCTACTGTCTAATCAGTTCCAAGTTTGTGTGCACTTATCCGTTCTAGAGGGTCAGTGGAGGAATCTGGGCAGACAGCTCATGTAAACTAAGCTCTTTCTCTCTCTCTCTCTCTCTCTCTCTCTCTCTCTCTCTCAAATCAGTGGATGAAGACAGAACTTTTTCCACTCTGCTGGTTTTGCTTATCTGGAGTTCTAGGGAAATAACTGATACACATGGAGCTGTTCTGTGTGCATTCTTTCCTCAGTACCCCCAAGAGAGATGGAAGCAAAGATCTCCTTATCCTCTAGAGAGCTTCAACCTATGGAAGCATATGCTTAACATCAGGCACTTAAGTAGCTACTCATGCATCTAATCTTAAAAAAAAGCTTATGTCACAAGCTCTTTCTGTATAAGCATGAGGCCTAAAGCTCTACCAATCCAAAGATCAAGGGAATTTCAGTGCCAACATGAAAATATATGGTAGCTTGGAAACTCAAAATATCCCAAACACAACAGCTGCAGGTTGCTTAGTTTTTAAAAGCAAATAAATGTAGAATAATGAAGCATTTGCAAATCTGAAAGAGAGCACGCAAAAGTTTGGATTTTTTTTATAATTGACTTTCTTCAGCTCTTGAATAGGAAAACCTGGGGCGGAAATTTTATGGAAACTGGCTTCCCCAGGAGATCACTCCCTCTTCTTTCTAGTGCTGTTCTACTAGACAATGTGAAAATCACCTCAAAGTTTTACCAGTTTATTCTCTTTCCCACTTCCTTTGGATTCTAGCCTTTCCTTTGGAGTCTCCTTTCCATCTTTGATCCAGAGTCTTAGCAGGAGTAAATTGGCATAACTGCACTATGGATCTGGTTTACATTTACTTCTGATAGTCCCAGCTGCCTCTGTATCAGGCTTTGACAGGGAGATACCACTGGGTGGGGAGCAGAATGTTCTACTTTGTGGTTTGCAGCTCCCTAGAACTAGCTCTGTTTCTTCTGCATTGGTCACAAAAATTGTAAGAACCCAAAAATGCAAATAAGTACTTGTAATTGGTCAGATGCAATTACATTCTAATTGGTCAGGTGCAATATCTACATGTCTCTCTATTGATCAGTATGATGATCATTGTAATAACTAGTCTTCAGTGCACCATTTTCTGGGTATGGGTCATGTGTCTACTCACTTCAGTAATGTTTTCCAGTAGGTCCTTTACCCTTGTATT
Source organism: Pelodiscus sinensis (assembly GCF_052426305.1). Classification (NCBI taxonomy): domain Eukaryota; kingdom Metazoa; phylum Chordata; order Testudines; family Trionychidae; genus Pelodiscus; species Pelodiscus sinensis. The sequence goes on along the minus strand of NC_143067.1, from coordinate 22,556,463 downwards.
AGCAGTGAGGTTTTTCTGCACACGTGTTGTCATGCTCCACTGTAATAATAGCATACATAATATATGTGCATAGTTCCTTCTCTTTCTTTTTTTTTCCTTTTCCTTTTGATATGGTAGATTTACTAAAATATAAAAATTAAATATTTATACAGTGGGCTTTGTGATTAGCATATTTTGAATTTAATCATAATGGGGCTTAGATCACTTAGTAGATGTGTCAGCAAAATGAATAATGGATTAACTGACAGGGACAGGAGGGAAGGTACAGAGATAACTGTGAAAAGAATAATGTAAGTTAAAGACGGAGCAGATCTAAGGAACAGTAAATAGGAGGCTGTTCTATTGTTATCTCCCAGAGCATTTATTCAGTGAATGCCCTTCCTGAATAATAAATAGTTTCATCTGGTGCCAACGCCTAATTCCACTGAAATCAGCTGTAAACCTCCATTGAAAGTGAAAGCAAGATTTGGCTCTTTGTACATTTTGTGTTATGATGTAAAACCAGCCACAAGACAATGTATTGATTCCATTTTCCATGAATTGTGCTTGCTTTTCTCATTTGAAATACTAACCATAGGGGAGTCCAAGATACAGGAAACAACGAACAATTTTTAAGGTAGATCTAGAACATGAGTAATTCTCAGGTGTGCATGATACACCCCAAGCTTCTATAATGCATGTGTGTCTGACTATAGCATCGCTAACATATACATATATATTTTCAAATTATTATATAGACAATAACTACAGTACTAAATCACCACAACATTGTGATGTGTAGATTTTAATATCCTTATTTCAACAGCTTTGTTTAAATGTATAAGTACTGATTCAGGGCTCTAGGCATAATACACTCTCAATATTGCCAACCCCAATTGTCAAGGACCCCTCCCAAATAGTTATTTTAAAAGCAATATTTTTGGGTTTGGGTTTGGAGTTTTTTAGGCTTCCCTTTGAAATATTTTCTCTGCCACCAGGAGAGCTAGGCAGTTAAGGTACATCTACACAGCAGTGTTACTTCGGAATAACGGCCGTTATTTCAAAGTAATATAGTGTATGTCTACACAGCAAGCCGTTCTTTCAAAATAATGTCAAGATGGAGGACATCTTATTCCAACTTCTGTAACCCCCATTTTATGAGGAGTAAAGGAAGTTGAAGGAAGAGTGCTCTTTCCTCGACTTTCTGCTGTGTAGATGATGACAAGAGCCGAAATAAGCTCTTTCGACATTGTGACGGACTGAGCCGGGTTTGGGTACAGCTGAGGGTGTCTACTCAGAGTGAATTGCTCAAGCTCGGGGCTCCTTACAACTCCTGACTGGAGGCTCTTCCAAAGAGGTCACAAACCAGTCACACAGAGCACTTCAGCTGCTGATCTGGCCAGCCAGAAGCCTCATGAGCAAAACCCATCTGACACCCCAGCTCTCCCTGTGCCCCAATCAATCCCGGCCCTAACACACAGGTCAGGGGTTATAGAAGCCAATCTCACCTTCCCTGAACAGGTTCTTCTGGTCCCAAGAAACCAGCCACAGGTCCCAATTAATTTACACTCTGGATCTTACCCACAAGACCACGCTGAGCCAGTCCTTTAGAATCTAAAATCTAAAGGTTTATTACTAAAAGAAAGAAAAGCATGAGAGGTTGTTAAAGGACAATACATTACATGCATTGAATCACCCAGTTCTTGATGTAGGCTCTTAGCAGAGATGTTATAAACTGCTATCTTAAAAGTATCTGGTGTACATCCTATGTCAGGATGGGTTCATGGTTCTTTCCAGCTCATTGTTCCCTGCAAGGCTGCATCTGGGATCAGGCATCTGAAGACAAGATGGAGGGTGCCACATGGCACTTACATACCTTCTCTGGCATCTACCTGGCCAGAACAAGTCACTGCAGGTCATATGGTCCAACCACCTATCCCTGTGTCCCATGCTGGTTTGCAAGTATCAATCACATTCCTGAGGTGTGTATTGGCACCTAGAGATTCATTGTCTCCTTGCTAATTAGTATAGCCATTGGCTGAGCATTCCTTGCCCATTGCTCAGCCACAGACAGAGAATTTTCCAGCATCCCTACAGAGTACATGTTTATAACTCCACATAAAGATATTACACAATTACATGAATAGCATGTACAGAAGCAGTAGAACAGAAGCTTTCATGTGACACCTCACATGGCCCCCTTTGTACACACTTTGGGGCAAATACCACTCCCACCCCCGCGATGGGTGCAGGAGTGATCTGTCTCCTCCCCTTAAAATTCAGTAATGTGACAGACTTCAGCTACGCAATAGACGTAGCTGAAGTTATGTATCTTAATTTGACTTTTGCTCTGCCATGTAGATGTACCCATAGTTTTAAAAAAAAAATGAAAGCAGAAGTTCTGATACATGATTCCTGTATGCTGTTGATGAGTTCCAGAGTGTCAAGAATATGACAGATGCTGCTTTGCCATTGCATCATCTTTGGAAACAGAACACACAGCATTGCCATTTTGACATGGCTCTTAGGCCCATTCAGATAGTGGACATGAAGAATGATGAAATTTACATCATGTCAAAAGGAAATTTTTAATTACCATGGTGATACAGTCCCTCCCAACCTCGATCCATCGTCTATAGCCAAGCCCTTAAATACAACCACATCTGCTCTAATCCCACTGACAGAGACCAGAAACTTCAGGATTTCTACCAAGCATTTATAAACCTCAATTACCCAGCCGGAGAAATAAAAAAACAAATTGAAAGAGCCAGACAAATACCCAGAAACCATCTATTTCAAGACAGACCCAAGAAAAACAACAATAGAACACCACTTGTCATCACCTATAGCCCCCAACTGCAACCAATCCAATGTATTACCAATAAACTACAACCTATACTGGAACAGGACAATACACTCTGGGTATGTCTACACTACCACCCTAGCTCGAACTAGAGTGGTTAATGTAGTCATACGAACTTGCAAATGAGGCGTACTGGTAGTTCGGAGTAGGAAGCCTAGTCCGAACTACCTAGTTCGTGCCGCGTCCCGGGCTTCATTTGCAAGTTCTTATGACTACATTAACCACCCTAGTTCGAGCTAGGGTGGTAGTGTAGACATACCCTCTGAGAGGCTCTGGGAGTCAGACCCATAGTCTCCTATAGACAACCACCTAACCTCAGGATGATTCTTACCAACAACCACAGGACATACCACATTAATACCAACCCAGGAACTTTCCCTTGCAACAAACCCCGTTGCCAGCTTTGTCCACATATTTACTCTGCTGACATCATCATTGGACCTAACCATGTCAGTTACAAGATCAAGAACACATATTCCTGTTCATCCAGAAATATAATTTATGTTGTCATGTGCCAATAGTGTCCATCTGCTATCTATATTGGACAAACTTCTCAGACACTTTGCCAAAGAATCAATGTACACAAAACAGACATCAGACAGTTTCATAAAGAAAAAACAGTTTCTTGCCATTTCAACCAGAATGGGCATTGTCTCAATGACCTGATTACCTGCATCCTGCTTCAAAGAGATTTTAACACAAGACTTCAAAGAGAAGCCTCTGAACTGTCATTCATGCTGAAATTTGACACTTTACGAATGGGCCTTAACAAAGATGCTAATTATCTTACCCATTACAAAGATAGCTTCCCCAGTTATCACCCCTAATATCATTATTTCTTAGACACTAACCTCCTCCCTTCCCCTTTGCCCCCTCTGTTCTAAAATCTGATTTGTCTACTTTATATGTGTTCACTTGTTTTGATTGTATCCCTTTGGTATATATGGGCATGCCAATTTTCTTCCACAATTTCATCTGAGGAAATGGGTCTGGCCCATGAAAGATCATCACCTAATAAACCATCTTGTTAGTCTTTAAAGTGCTGCCTAGTCCTGTCTTTTGTTTCAGCAAGACCAGACTAACACGGCTACATCTCTATTACTATTCCAGTATTGTCCACCCCATATACCCAGTTAAAGCCTTTTCTTTTCCAAAGAATGCTTGGGAAGATACGTGAGTCATAACATCTCCTGTAGCATAACAAATCCAGGTTCTGGCAGACTACTAGAGATTAGAAGAACAGGTTAGGGTTCAGGAGCAGAGGTCCCCTTTTGCAGAATAGCCTGACTCTAACACTATCCCATTTAACTTGTGTTATGTCAAGTACCTCTGCTGATTACAACTCTCCTGCAATTGCAGTAAATGTGACATACTGGCTAGTATGTCTCTATAACCCTGACCTCTACTGTATGGAATCAGAAAAGCTGAACTATGTGCCACGGCCCCAAACTGTTACCCCGGTCTACACTAGGGGATAAGTTCGAATTAAGATACACAACATCAGCTTAGTTAATTGTGTATCTTAAGTCAAAGTATCTTAACTCTAATTATGGCACTGTCCACACTGCGGGAAGTCAAAGGGAGGACACGTACCCTTCAACTTCCCTTACTCCTCATAGGAGCAGGACTACCGTTATCGACCAAAGCACTCTCTCAATTCGAATCATCATGTCTTCACAAGACCCATTAGTTCAAATCCCGGAAGATCAACGGCAGCTGCTTCAGTGTTAGCTATAGTGCAGACATGGCCTTAGCAAGTAATAGAAATCTTTTTAGCTCCAAACGAAGTGAGTTTTCCTCTTGAAGCATGCAGGGATAAGACTTCTCCCCACTGTTGCTGTGAAGCTCTGAATGCAGCACAGTGACGACTGTGAATTTCTAGCTGGCCATAAACATGTTAATTTTTGCTTTAAAATATTGTCTAAACCAAGTAATCATATATTTTCATCCTTTTAAAACATTCTGATATTTTTGGTACTTTACTTAAAAAAGAATAAAAAATATGAGCAATAAGTGTCTTGTGTGTCTGATACATACAAGATCACAAGTTTATAATAATATTCAGGAAACTACCATGTAGTAAATATCACAAGATAAGGTTTCTCTTTGACAGATAGAAAGTTAATGTCAGGCCTTCAGCTTTTACAACACACGTTAATAAAGTCCCTGGCATTTATTACTGAAAATGCAGTAGTTTGAAAGGGTTAGCTTATGCTTAACCCCATCAGATCCCCATTGCAGCTTCCAGGAAAAACTAGTATGATTAGGAATATATCTTATATTTGGGTATTTGATAGCTAGGAAATGAATGTCAACCTCTGGGGTTCATAGGTACTTTGTAAATCTGCTTTTTCCAAATAAGTCTGTCAGGGAAAATAATGAACTTCCTTGAAATATTGAAGTCTTTTTTAGTATTCAATTTGTCCAGTGTATGTCTGGGTGTGATGGTATGCTCTGCAAATAGAATATCTAAAAGTCAGTTTTTACAAACATGCAATTTTCCAAGCTGCAAAACCTTAGAAAAACAAAAATGAAGTAAAATCTTTTAGGGAAAATTGCTAAATACTGCTTCTGGATATTATTCCTAGGGATTGATATGAACTACTTACTAAGATACCTGATAAGGTTCCAACTGGGCAGCCATTTTACACTCAGAATGCCTGTTAACATGCTTGGGAATTTTAAGAGCACAACAACAAATGGATCTGGCTCCTGGTATTAAGATATAGCCCTAATCCTGCTGACATTGCACCTGATCCACATACAGTTTTGTACTGATATAACTATGCTGGCAAAGGGCGTGATTTATTACAGTAATAATTATACTGGTGTTACCCCTTGACTAGGTATAGTTATATCAGTAGACTAGTGCTTTATATCAGCATACTTATTCCCTTTCCCATATAGAAATAAGCTATCTATAGGGCTTGATATAATTAGTTTTAATAATTGTGATGGATAATATCAATGTATTTTTAATATTTTTCTTTTCAATTTTTATCCAGTTACATTTTTATAGTTGTGCAAAATGATGGGTTTAAAACTTATCTTTACTTTTATTGATTTAAGTGCTCACCATTTTAGGAAACTGAGGGGGAAGTCAGACAATTATTTAATGACAGAAAATGTTGACTTTCAAAAAGTTAAAGTTTCATAAATGTTAAAGACAAGTTGTCAGCAGCGTATGTCAAAATATATACATGAAATAGCCTTAAATCATATTCTAGTAAGTTCTCAGGCAGCATTTTTTTTACTTTACCTATTTGTAAATTCTGATTCTTATTAACAGAAATGTTTTTTCATCAATTACCAACATTTACTGATTAAAAAAATCTCATCCTTCCTAGTTATAAAGGAATAAGCAAATTTATATTATATGTACACCAGAGGGGTGACAATAATATAAATGCTTCAGGGGGTAGCCGAGTTGGTCTGTACAGGATAAACTTAAAAAACAGCAAATGATCTGCTAGCACTTTATACACTAACAATACAAGTAGATGGTATCATGAGCTTTTGTGGGCTCCACCCACTTCTTCAGATGACTGGAGTTTAGGATGTGCAGACCCAAAATAAATAGGCGAGAAAGCAGGGGGGGGTAGCGAAAAAAAGGAGGAGGAGGGGAAACAAGGAGCAGAGGGTATGGAAATATTAAAGGGAAAAACAGGAAGGCAGAACTGGGAATCAGTAAGCACCTGAAGATTGGGTAGTTAAAACAAAGCAGATAAGAATCAAAGGTAATAACAGGAATCTACACAAAGAGCTGTTTGCACCTTCATTGAATGTTAGGTTGATAGTGTTCCAACCAACCCTCATCACGATTGAGGCCATTAGCATGAGAATTGAACATACAGATGAACTGTAATTCCAACGTCTCTCTGTGTATTTGGCTAGTAGAATTGGTTTGTGACAATAATATAATTAAAACAATACAACACTTGTGTGTAACCAACACCTTCGGTATGTGTGCAACATAATTAACTGCCATGCAGAGCAGCATAAAGTTACATGTGTAGTGTTTGCAGCCTGGGGTCCTAAAGGTGCCTTAATTCTCCTTCACCCCTTCTATTTGTGACCTAGCTCTAGCCTACCCCTAAAGCTGCTGATATACCTCATTCATGATATCCCCTACAATTCGAGTCCTCAAGCCCATAGTTATGGCAATGTAGTACTGTCACAAACTACAAAATGTCTTATTGCAGTACTGGGCCTCACTTGAGCAGGTATACAGGTGATCATGCCAAATGAGCTGTGATATTGGGAATAAACAGGATCATAACCCCTTCATTCGTGATGTGTGAGAGAGACAGATTTACTGAAACAAAGCTCTGAAGAAATGTCTCCAGAGATAAAAAGCTATACTCAGGCACAGCAGAGCCTGCTGTTTGAGACTGCTTCAAAATCATTTAGAGCAATGGGGTATTTCTTACACAAAAGTTTAACTGAGTACTGACTAGAGATGTAAAATTCCATTTAATCAGTTAATCATTACATGTAATGTTGACATTACATTTAACCGGTTAACTACTTAAACAGGATCCCATGGGCAGGATCCCAAGCTGGAACGGCGCTATGCCCATGGTGTAGTGCAGGCAAAGGGCTGCTCCTGCCCGGCCAGACCTGCCATGGGAATGGGATGCTCTGGTTGAGCTTGAGTACCCCCTGCCCACAACACAGTGGTCCCAGTTGGGCTGAAGCACCCCCAGCCCTCAGCACGGGTGAAGGGACTTCTCCAGCTCGGCCACACTCAACACATCTCAGGCTGCTCCAGCCAGGCTTAACCTGCTACGCAGCAGGCAGGCATGGAGCTACTTCAAGCCCAGCCAGGCTACTGGTTAACCAGTAACCAGTAAGCATCACCCAGTTAACTGATGACATCCCGAGTACTGATGTTAGCAAACCAATCCAATCATATATAGGTCTGTTACTTAAGACACCAAATCAAAAAATTATCTTTAAAAAAATGAAATCCTTCATGTCTACAAACCAATTTCAACAGCAACATTTAACAACAGTCGCTGGAATTACCAAAGAAGCCAAGGGAATTAAAGCCCAATCACGATTTTAATAGGATCTGAACTCTTAGTGTTCTTTGAAAATTTCAGCCATAGCAATTTCCAAGCTAGATTAGATTTTTTTGTGAGCTTTCTCTAGTCTCTATTGACATTGTCTTTGTAATTTTTGTTTGCCCAGAAGGGGGCATTTAAATAAATATTCAGTGATTTTCAAGGCCAAAAAAAGTCACTTTGAATAAATCAATTATTTTCTCATCTAAAAACAGGAAAAATTGGCGTCGTGCAGAACTACAATCAGTGAACAAGAAATATTCTACAGTGTGTGGAATGTCCACCAAGGAACAAAGATATGGAAAAAGGAATAGGAATTGGGGAGTCACGTATGTTTAAAAGGAATGCCAGTGTGAGGCTTTAGAGAAATTCCCGTCTATCGTTTCAGAGCATGCTCTGGAGGATGTTCATGGGCTGATTTTGATAGCTAACAAGAGAGCTAATTATCCATTGAGAGAGAAAAGAGGGGACCTATTCCACCATGTCTACTATGTGGTGTCAACAGTGGAAAAGAGCAAGAAGTTAATCTCAGATGACTAAGAATACACTTCCAGTTCTTCAAAGTGAATCGACTTGTGGGCATTTTAATTAACATACACCTCTAGTCTCATTTGCAAATACTGAAATCAGACTGACATCCTATATGATTATCGAAATGCTCAAAAATTCTTTAAAAGGTAACAATAATGGGAACTGATCCCAATGTTTTTAGCAGTTTTCAGGGACCAGACTTCTTCAGGATAGTTTGAGGCTAGTTTGTCCAGTTTGTCCAAAGAAATCAATCTGAATTCTTACACACTGTAAAAAACAGGGGTATATTTGGCCCATCTTTCTAAAAGATATGCTCTAGCTCAACCAGAAAATATGGACCAGATGCAGGAAGCAGTTAGTGAAACCCTATTGTCTATGTTATGCAGGAGGCCAGGCTAAATTGTTGTAATGGTCCTTTTTCATTTTAAAATCCATTAATTCAATGTAATCTGCTTAATGCTAGTTAAACTGTGAGACACACCACTGAGTTATACACATGGGACAATTAATCATTCCAGGAGAATGAAGATTTAAAACAATCTGGCCTCCTACATGAGTTTTCAACCTCCAGCAGTATTTAATATCAGTGCTGTTTATGACACTTCATTTCTGCATGTTATTCTGTGCTGCAAAACCATTAAAACAGATGGTTCATTTTCACTTACATTAGGTACACAAAGATGAGAGCCTGTTTGCAATAAGTGTGGATAAAGTTTGATCTATAAACATGTATATTAATTAGAGCCATATTTCCATAACATACTCTCATTTTCTATGCCATGTGTAATCTGACTCTCCAAATGAACACAGACCAAACCTATTCTTCCTGGAGTTTAAGCACTGACTTCACTGAGACCCATGGTGTTGCGTGGAGGTGGGACTGAGCTACAAATATCAGACCTGGAGCCAGATTTTCCCAAAGTTGGAGGGTGTCTCGATCCATTGTTATCCCTCAGTCCAATTTCTAAATTTTAGTGGGTAAACTAACGACCATGTTTTGTCCTGTTCTTTCCTTGCCCCCTTTCATCATATGCGGAATTTCTCAATCTGTAACTCTTCCAGAATCAGAATAGAATTATAGTGACAGGAATCCAGAGAAATAACTTGAACAAATGAATGACTTTTGGTTATTAGCATTTCTTCTTTTCTTTTTCCAAATCAGACTGAAGTTTCCTCTTCTCCAACCTGGCAAGGCAAGGGTACCAACAGATCACACTTGCCCATGTTACCTCCTTTGTGACTGCACCTTGACTTGGAAAGACCCCTTTTATGGAGTGGCAGAAAAGTTTAGTCTCCACAAGCCATTCAGTACTTCACCCTTCCACTGAGATGGCCTAATAGAATGCTATGGCTGTGTCTACATTGGCATAATTTTGTGCAAAAGCAGGCGTTTTTGCGCAAAAACATGCTGCCTGTCTACACTGGTGGGGAGTTCTTGCACAAGAACACTGACGTTCTAATGTGTGAAATCAGTGCTTCTTGCGCAAGAACTATGATGCTCCCGCTCATGGAAAAAGCCCTCTTGCGCAACTGTTCTTGCACAAGAGGCCAGTGTAGACAGGCAACATGAATTTCTTGTGCAAGAAAGCCCAATGGTCATCAGAGCTTTCTTGCTCAAGAGAGCGTCTACACTGGTACGGATGCTCTTGAGCAAAAGCACATCTTTGCGCAAAGGCACATGCCTGTGTAGACGCTCTCTTGCACAAATATTCTAACACAAAAACTCTTGCGTTAAAGAGTATTTGCGTAAAATCTTGCCAATGTAGATGTAGCCTATATATATAAAACCACAATACACACACACCTCGATTACTGCAAACAGTTCTGGTCATTCTATCTCAAAAAGGGTATATTAGAATTGGGGAAAGTAGAGAGAAGGACAACAAAGATGGGCATTACATATGAGCCTATATAGGCGAAGAAATTAAAAAGACTGGAATTATTCAGGTCAGAAAAGGAGGATATGATAGAAGTCCATAAAATCATGAATAGCGTAGAGAAAGTGAACAGAGAAGTATTATCTATCCATTTGCATAATACAAGACATAAGAAAGTCTTTACACCATGCACTGTCAACCTGTGGAACCTGTTGCCAGGGGATGTTGTGAATGCCAGAAATATAACTAGCTTCAAAGAAGGTTTAGATCAGTTCATGGCCAGCGATGGTCATGAACTTAGGCTAGCAATGCAACTCCTTGCTCTGGGTGTCTGTAACCTCTGACTTCCATAAACTGGGACTGGATAACAGAGGATGGCTCACTTAATAATTGCCCAATTCTTTTCCTTCCCACTGAGGCATCTGGCATTGGCCACTATCAGAAGACAAGATAGAGGGCTAAATGGACCATTAGTCTGACACAATATGATTACTGTTATGTTATGTGATTGTTTTTAATTGTGATTGTCGTTAATTGTGGCAACTCTGGATATTCTTGATATCCATATAAAATGCAGTCCCTTCTGAAATTTTGTCAAATGCTTGGCCTCAGTGACTTCCCTTTGACAATGAGTTCCCTCTTATTTGTCTCCTTTCTAAAGTTGTCAATCCTAGACTTTCCAGTGTCTCTTAATAGGAAAATTTACCCAGGCTTTTTATCATTTTCTGCGCCTCTTCTCTCATTTTCCTTCTCTTTTGCCTTTTTTTCATGCACCATTTATATAAAGGCATTATAAAAAAAAACCTTGTTGATGGATTAATAGGCAATATATTCAATGTGCTAGCAACTGTTTTAATATCGAACTTTCTCCAAAATTATTCCACTTTCCAGATCTAAAGTTTAGAAAAACAGCTGCGAACATTTAATAAGTGAAGTGGATGAATGAGTTGTTTACCCATAACAACAGATGTTATACAGTCAGATTGCATCATGGTTCTGAATACAAATGTATTGAAAGTGGCAAACATAAAGCAAACTCATACGTTTTGGATTTTGGTGGGTTTGAATAAAAAGTAAATTATTTGATAGTAGGGGTGATGGTTGCTTTTCATTTTCTTCTTTGTTTTTCTGCCATTAGTGAAAGAATTGCAACACCTGATGATAAAAAATGTTTTGCACTTTTTGAGGAAACAAACAAATGCTTCAATATCACCAACAAGGTCTAGGGAACAGGCAAACGTGACTGTGCAATTTACAAAGTGAATGTATTAAAAATTCACAAGAACAATGAGATGGTGCAATTTGGCCTATGTGGCAATTACAACATGACACAAGAGCTTTAGGAGCAGAAGACAATATCTTATTGTATTGAAAATGCAAGGGAAAGGAAGATAGTTACAAATCTACACAGATACAAAATTTTGTATCCACGTCCACATCTGACTGCAAAAATGAGCCATGGATATCCATATCCACATCTGCAGATACCTACAGATACAAATATCCACAAATTTGCAGGATTCTAGATACAAAATTTGCATCCTCATCTCCATCCATATCCACAAAAATGAGCTTCAGATATCCACATCCATATCCACAGATAAGGATATCCGTGAATATAAAGTGTATATCTGTGGATTTTCAGGGCTCTAGAGATTGTAATTAGCCAAACCTCCCATGTGACCAAGACACTAGGTCTTACCAGCGATTACGTCATGCCGCTATAAATTGCAGTGCATTAGAAAAATGCTTCCTTTCCATACAGATTGCTTGGTGGAACATTTCAATTGAAAGAAGCTCTATTAATGGCAGGTACAATGAAACTTGTCTTATGGATGCTCTTCAAGGAACTGAAAAAATGCATGATCATCTGATTAGGTCTTCTAATAAAAGGAGCCGAATTCACAGATGTTCTGCTTTGTGAAGACAGTAAGGGTACGTCTACACGGCTCAGCTATTTCGGGATACTGGAGGTACTACTCTGCTTCTACACAAGCCACCTCTTATTTTGAAATATTTTTTCGAAGTAACGGGCATGCTATTTTGCCATCCTGGTAAACCTCATTGCACGAGGGTTAAGGACTGGCTCAAAATAGTGTGTTATTTCGACATTTGGTGCTGTGTAGACATGCCAAATTTCAAAATAAGTTATTTTGAAATAGATTTGAAATAAGATATGCCATTTGCATAGCACAAATGGCGTATCTTATTTCGGGTTTAGGGTGCTGTGTAGATGCACCCTTAGATATAGGAACCACACATGTAACTCTCACGCAGACATGGATTTGAATGCCAACAATCTCCCACCCTCCAAAGTCTGTAGTGTGAATTGGATCTGGAGGTTTGGTTCATGACCATTTCTTATGATAATTCCTTGACTCACCACCCACATACCCACTCTTCTTTTCCCAGTGGCTTTGAGTATCTGAAAAACAGCAGAGGTTATGTAATGCAGCATATTCTCTTTGAAATGCCTTGAAGATCATTAAAAAACCTTCTTAGTTTAGAAGAACTTTGACACTGGGAAAACTTTAAAACGTAACAGACCAACAGCATCCACTTCAGGTATTCTCCAGCTTGCCAGTTATTAAAGCTGGAATCGCAACCAAACCTACTACTAAGGCATAGTGAGAAATAAGACTGCATGGCCATATTAGGGCTCCCCACACTATGGGCTTGAGCATGAGGGGGTGAGTAGGGACTGCCTATGCAACGCTTCCCCACCTTCTCAAGGAAGGAGTGGGTGGTGCTGCTGTGACATGCCAACCAATTGAGTTTAGCTGGCATGAGGGCAAAATGAGGCCGCCCCCTTTTCAGTTCACCATGAGCATGGAAGAACAAGGGAAGGAATAGTGACTATGAATTCCATCTCAACACTTCTATATACAGATGGTTCTGTGTAACCATCTCAGCACTCCTCTATATCCATGGCGTGGTCAAAAGGCTCAATATACTCCTAAACTTTCTGGTATTTAAACTAGGGATATTCCTCTGACTATCCACCATCTTCCTATTTGACTATACAGTAAAGTCATTCAAGGCTGAATTTGCAGGCCCTGGCTACCAGCACTGATGTGCTACGTGCAAATGACTAGCAAAAAAAAAAGAGCCGTCCTTTCTTCTTCCAGACTGTGAGAGGTATGTGCACATGGAATCCTGCAAGATCCTGCCTCCAGATGCCAGGGATGAAAATCTGACCCATTCAGTTACCCTGTTTGCTGCGAAGTGAAGAATCACATGGCTGGAGCAGAAGATTATGTAGACCTGGGAGGCTTTATTTCAAATATAAACATCTCCAAAAACTGCAGAAGTATACACAGGTATAAAACTACAATGGCAATTTATTTCTGTGTACAGCGCATACACATCTTTTCTTTTTCCCTAATGTTATATTAAAGTCCCTCTTAACTAATAACTAGAATTATAATAACAGAATAACAAACCCACCTCTGACCAGGCCACATACTTTGTTCTTCCTTTGTTTTGTAGAGAGTATAACACAATACAGGGTACTAAGAAATATTAGCTAAGCAACAGGGCTAAGCTTATTAATTGAGGTTGAGGATCTGAACCTAAGCAAATACACATCATGTGATGAGACAGAATAATCACATGCTAATATCTTTCAGAATAGGCCTAACAAATCAATTATATAGGCTCCTGAGCTTTAAAAATCCACTCAGTAAGGGTATGTCTACACTACAGCACTAATTCAAACTAATTTAACTCAAATTAGTTAATTCGAACTAAGCTAATTCCAATTAGAGCATCTAGACTTAAAAACTAGTTCGAATTAGCGTTTTGCTAATTCGAACTAGCGCGTCCACACGAATTGGACGCTGGTGTGCATTTAAGGGTAGCTGAAACCGGTTCTGGCAGGGCATCAGGTCAGTAGTTGCTTTGTGTGGCTGCTGTCTGAGGGTATCTAAGGCTCGTGCTTAAAGGGACCCCGCTGGACAGCCGGTTCTCAGCTTTTCCGTTTGCTTGCCTACCTCGCTGAGGGACAGCAAAGCATTTTTCTCTGCGCCTGCCTGTGTCGGTGGTTCCCTTTGGGGACGCCGCCACAGTTGGAAACATGGAGCCAGAGCTCGCCCTGGGCTTTCTGGTGCAGTTTTTTGAACTTGCTGCTGCAAGCCTGCCAGCAAAGGCTGGAGGATGCCTGGCACCATCTGGTGCACGTCGGCCCTCTACCTCTCCACCTGGCCTCCCTGGGGGCTGTGGAGGAGCCACAGCAGCCCCCAGACACCAGCGTGCCCCACCGCGTCTGGCGTCTAGACACCAGCAGCAACTGGTGGGACCGCATCGTCCTGGAGCACTGGGGAGACAGACAGTGGACCCAGAACTTCAGGATGAAGAAGAACACCTTCCTGGAGCTCTGCGAGTGGCTCGCCCCTGCTTTGCAGTGACGGGACACTCGCATGAGGCCCGCCATCCCCCTCCAGAAGCGTGTGGCCATCGCCCTTTGGAAGCTATCCACGCCGGACAGCTACTGATCCGTTGGGAACCAGTTCGGCGTGGGGAGATCCACCGTTGGATCAGTGCTCATGCAGGTATAGCACCCACCGGCCACTGGGCTGGGCCGGAGGGCAGCTGCAAGGAGGGGATGGGCCGCCCCAAGGAAAACGGGGGGGAGGAGGCGAAAGTGCCCACACAGGAGGGTTCAGTCTGTCCTGGCCATACTACATGCCGCCCACGGGGGGTGCTTCTGGGAATGGGGTGCGTGGCAGTGCCAGGGAACTAACACTCCCAGACACCCGGGCACCCCAGTGTTTCACGGTTTGCTGTGTCTCTCTGCAGATGGTCAAGGCCATCAACTGGGTGCTGCTCCGCATGGTGGTCCGCCTCGCTGACCCGGACACCGTCATCTGGGGTTTTAGCGCCCTCGGCTTCCCCAACTGCGGGGGGGCCATTGACAGGACGCACATCCCCATCCGTGCCCCGGAATAGCAGGCCTCCCAGTACATAAACAGGAAGGAGTACATCTTCATGCTCCTGCAGGCCGTGTGTGACCACCGGGGCCAGTTCATGGACATTAATGTGGCTGGTCTGGCAAGGCACACGACACCAGGGTGTTCCGCAACTCCTCTGTTTACCAGAGGCTGCACGCCGGGACCTTCTTCCCCGACCGCCACATCAGGGTCGGGGACATGGACATGCCCGTGTGCCTGGTGGGGGATGTGGCCTACCCACTATAGCCCTGGCTCATGAAGCACCTCAACCCCTCCCACCAGGCCTTCAATGCCAGGCTCACCAGGGCCCGCATTGTGGTGGAGGGGGCCTTCAGATTGAAAGCACGATTTAGGTGCCTCCTCACCCGCCTCGACCTCGTCGAGCACAATATCCCTCCCGTGGTTGCAGCATGTTGTGTGCTGCACAATTTGTGTGAGCAGAAGGGGGAGGCATTTCTGCCAGCCTGGATGGCAGAGGCTGGGTGCATGGCTGGCCAGTATGCTCAGCCCCGCACCGCCACCATCCGGGAAGCCCAGCAGGGGGCCATCCAGATCTGAGAAGCCCTGTGGGAGAGCTTCCAAGTGGAGGAGGACTGAACTCTCTCTGCATGCCCCACTGGGGCCTTCTTCCACCCTCCCCTCTTTCCCCTTTCCCCTCCCTAACCCCCTTTCCTAATGTCAAATAAACACACCTGTTTTGACAACCAAAATCTCTTTTATTTTACATAACTGGGGTGGGGGGATGGAGAAATGAGGATGGGAGAGGGGAGGGGAAAACCTGGGAGGAGGGAGCTAGAAGGGGGAGGAAGGGGAGGAAGGGAAGGGAAAGCTCAGGCTTGGGGTCCTGCTGGCTCTTTCGTCTCGCAGCACTGCAGGTGTGGAGGCATCCGGGGGTGGGAAGTGGGTGTGGAGGGTGGGGCAGGAGGGAGGGGGGTGCGGAGGAAGCGGAAGGGGGAGCAAGGATGGGAGGAGGAGCGAGAGCTGGGACGGCCACAGGGGCTGGAGCAGGAGGAGGCAGGAACCTGTCCACCAAGGTCTGGAGGCAGCCTCTGAGGGCACGGCACTGCTCCTCCAGCACCTTCAAACTCTGCTGCCACAGCCGCAGATCCTCCCAGACCCAGTGGTCCTGGGTGCGGAGCTGGTGCTCCAGGAGCTGCAGATACCGCCGCTGGTACTCCTCCTGGTTCCTGGTGCACCTGCTGGCCCAGGTGCGGGTGGCTGTTGCAGGCGAGGTGGTGCGCCCTGCAGTCCCAGGTGCTGCGGCTGTGGTGAAACAAGAGCAGTGGTCAATTCTCTCTGGGGACAAGGTGGGTGAAATCCAGCCCCCCCTCTGTAAGGCCAGGGCCCCTGCATGACACCCAGCTGCTGCTCCATGGTGGGCAAAGCCCAGGTGCATGGTCCTTGGGGTCGCTCTCCCCCCACCCTCCCGTACACATAAGGGGAGCATTATGGCACTCACATGCGGAGCCCTGCTCGGCCAGGGACGATACAGCCGATGTGCTCTGTGAGATGCCTCGGGGGTCCTGGGTTCTGGGCAGACTCCCTGCAGGCTCCTGGCTCTCGGCGTCCTCCTTCTCCTCCGTATCAGGGACAGGTCCCTCTGCCCCGGGGTCGATCACCACCCGGGAGGCATGGACGGCATGAGCCCCCAGGATGCGGTCCAGGGCCTCAAAGTGGGGGCAGGTCTCCGGGTCGGTCCCTGGCTGGCAGGCCCTGGAGTAGGACTGCCGCAGCGGACCTGCTCCCGGGTCCGCATGTGGCCTCTGGTGGCCAGGCTGGCAGCCATGCGGCTGTAGACGGCCACGTTCCTGGGCTAGTGTGGAGATCATGGACATTGGAGGCTTCCCTGCAAACCTCGATAAGGTCCACGATCTCCGCACTTGACCAGGTGGGCGCCTGCCTCTTGTGGCCCCAGGCAGGCTCCTGGGAGCCGCCAGCCTGGTCCTGGGAAGAGGGGGAGGGCTGGGTGGCAGCGGGTGGCTGGCTCATCCCGTGCCAGGTGCAGGGTCTGCTGGCTGGGTGCTGGCAGGCTTGCAACTGGCACAAGCACTGTAGCCAGACCGTGGCCCTTTAAGGGCTCTGGGGCCGGGACAGGGGCAGAAGAGTTTCCCTGGTGGTGCCCAGAGTGGCCACCAGGGAAAGCTGGGAAGGGCTAGCCTCCCACTAGTTCGAATTAAGTGGCTACACAGTCCTTAATTCAAACTACTTAATTCGAACTAGGCGTTAGTCCTTGTAAAATGAGGTTTACCTAGTTCAAATTAAGCGCTCTGCTAGTTCGAATTAAGTTTGAACTAGCGGTTTGCATGTGTAGCGCCTATGAAAATTAATTCGAACTAACGGCTGTTAGTTCAAATTAACTTTGTAGTGTAGACATACTCTTAAAGTTTAGTGGTGTTCAGGCCTGGGATTGGGACCATTAGAGAGATAAGATCTAGCCATGATATCAAAGACCCTGTCTGGATTTGAATTCCGAGCCCCACCAAAGACTTGGAGTATTAAAATCCAGACTGTTGATTTGGGCTCATCTTTACTACTGATCTTAAGAAACACAGGTTTGTTACAAATATACACAAAGAAACTCATGAGATGTAAGTAACACTTTAGGTCTCTCCTTGGGCATTTCTCTCCAGGGCTAAGTCTAGACAGCGAGGCTATTTGGGGAAATATATTTCAAAATAACAGGCACACTATTCCGGTGTCCCTTTAGGGTATGTCAGAATAGCACTTTATTTCAAGGTAAGGGTGCTGTGTAGACACACCCCAGATGTCCTCAATACAAGTCTAAAACACAGGCTGTAAAATCCATGCAGTTCCCTATATATCTACTGCATCCTAAATTAGACAGTAACATGACTGTCACCCTGGCTCTAACCATGCAAGTCTTCCAGGACCTCTCTGACATCAATAATTTCTAGTATCTTTTCTATAACCCATTCCTGCCTTGACAGATTGGCTGAAAATGCTAGCTCAATTTCTCTCTCTTAGTCTTATGCTTCAGTTCCTGTGAGTCACATCATATTCTGGAATGGCTCTCTCATTTGGTTTGGGTCTCCTTCTTAGTTTCTCATGGACTTAAGGCCTCACATCTAACAATAGACTTGATTCAGCCTTACAGGATGTTTATATTTTCTTTACTGCTTTTAGTGCAGATGATTCACTTCCTGACATCTCCCTCCCTCTGAAACATACAACTTATGCCCTAGGGCAGCGCCTCTTCTAGATACATGAAGGAATAGTTCTTATATTTTAGTCAGCCATTTCTTACTTGTCTTTTTCTCCAGTGAGTTGCATAGGAGATAAACTGCTACAATGCAGAATGCTTCTGCTGTGTGTGTGTTTTCCAAGACACAGCCCTTTTGTTTTTTACAGTTCTTGTTGGTGTCTGAAGACTATACTCCATCACACATGCCAGCCTCATCGGTTCTCAATCTGCTGAAAAAAGGGATTAAGAAGAAAATATCTTGGAAACAAATCTACCATGTCATGGTCATACTATAAGCATGGTCATACTGGGCCACACTTACGGTGTGTCTACACAGCAAAGTTATTTTGGCATAATTGCCATTCTTCTGAAATAACTATGTGAGCATCTACACAGCAATTCCGTTATTTTGAAATTATTTTGAAATAATGGACGGCTTATTTCAACTTCTGTAAACCTCATTCTACAAAGAAGAATGCCTACTCCGAAATAGCCATTTTGAAATAAAATGTGTGTAGATGCTCCACTTCTGCTATTTTGAAACAGCCCCTTGCCAGGCCCATTCTAAGTTATTCCTCCTGGGGCTCTAAATCGAGATAGCACGTCTACATTAGGAAAGCCTGCCGCAGACTACTTTTGAGGCTTCCCTGCAGTGTAAACATGCTAGTTTGAAATAAGCTATTTCTGAATAACTATTCCGGAATAGCTTATTCAAAATAACTGTGCAGTGTAGACATAGCCTAAAAGTCCATCTAGCCCAGTATTCTGTCTTCTGATGGTAGCCAATGCAAGACACTTCCAAGGCAACGAACAGGAGAATGATCAAGTGACCCATTCCCATTCATCCTCGAGTCATCCACGATCATCCTGAAAGTCAGAGGCTTATGGACATTCAGAGCACGGGGTTGCATCCCTGACCATCTTGGCTAGTAGCCATTGATGGATCTATGTTCTTATTTTGATTTCTTATTTTGGAAAGAAATCAAGTATGTAGTCCCATCTGAATTCCTCTTCTCTTGACTAGCTGTGTTTGTTCAGAGATTAATCCCATATATTTTAGAACACAGATCCTGAACAAAACTGTGGTAAAATATCTCCTTATGATTATTCCAGCACTGTGTCAATGATTTCTCAGCCTCCAACCCATCCCCACCCGCCAAAGTTGCAATTATAGCAAGGAAAGAAATGTGTTTGCATAAAACAGCCTTTTAAATCTGAATCCTGTTTTATGTCTTGTTCCCAGGCTCAAAAAATTTTCCAGTCTCACGTCTCTGTTTAGCTTGGTCAGTTTCTCCTGCATTCCATCACTACAAGATCAGCTTTATTTCTTATATTTGAAAATAACCTTAGGAAAAATCAGTAAATTAGAAAGGACTCATGTCTTCCTCTAGATTTGGAAAGCAGCTAGCATGTTCTGGGCAGTACCACAACCACAAGAAGAAGAAGAAGAAAAAGAAGAAGAAGAAGAAGGTAAATATAAACCAAATAAAACTTGTATGAAATATGTCTTGAACTTTAACAAGGCTATGTCTGCACTACACACCATTGGTGGTGGCCACATGTAGCTACACATCACAGTGAAAAGCAAGCTATGTCCACACTGCAGTTAAAGACTCCAAGAGTAGGGTGGCAGTGGGGAAAGGCTTTCCCCATTGGCAGACACTTTCTGCACTGCCAGAGTCTCTCCATTAATGAGGAAAGGCTTCTGTAGTGGGGAGGCAGCAGGATGCTACACTGCTAAAAGTATATGTGAAGATGAAGAGCTATGGTTTGGCCTTGTAGAGAGCTGCATATGGCATGTCTTTACTCAACGGAACAGTGACTCACCAGCTCTACCACTATTTGGAGGGGGCTACACGTGTGTGTACACTACACACCATAGGTGCTGGAGTTACGGCTGCTGGGGAGTGCATCAGAACTCTTTGACTTGAAGTGGTTTCCATCTACAGGGTTTACAGTTTGGTTTAATGGCTCTCCGCGTCCTACAATACGAATTGTTCTAGCACCCCTGCCAAAAGAAGCATGCAATGTAGATATAGCTGAAATGAGAAAAAAAATATCTGCCCCACCAATTAGAGTTAGCCTGTCCAAGAACTAACGGCCTTACCTGGCATTGCCTGGGTCATTCAGGGCAGGGCCTTCATGGTATGAGGAGGCTGCAGAAGGCTAGAAGGCGGGGGGTGAGGGGGAGGTGAGAGTGAGGGTCGAAGGCTGAGGAGGAGCTTGGGGGAAATCCTTTGAGGGAAAGGTCTGGGGTAAGGTGGGGCTACATACTGGATGTGTTGGCAGGTAAGATGGCAGAGCCTTAGCTTGCTGCCCACACCCTTGGTGCATTGGCTGCCTTACCTTCCCCCCACACCCTACCCAACACTCTGCAGGATAGCTCTCCCCTGTGGCCACAGTGGCCACTCTCATGTTGGCTACATCTACACTGCACACTTATTTCAGAATAAACGTTTTCGGAAGAGAGCTCCTGAAATAGCTTATTTCAACATAGCTCTCTTGTTGGGGGGCTCGATGGTCACCCATGCTGGTCCGATGACATGAGGTGTCATCTGTGGTGTGACTGTGCACTGTCTGGGCCAGTTTTCCTCCACAAGCCCTTTCCCCTGTGGCTGCAGATTCAAGGGCTTCAGGGGAAGAGAAACTACAGAGTCCTGATGAGCGCATAGTCAACCTGTGGAACTCCTTGCCAGAGGAGGCTGTGAAGGCTAGGACTATAATAGAGTTTAAAGAGAAGCTAGATAATTTCATGGAGGTTAGGTCCATAAAAGGCTATTAGCCAGGGGATAAAATGGTGTCCTTGGCCTCTGTTTGTCAGAGGCTGGAGAGGGATGGCAGGAGACAAATCGCTTGATCATTGTCTTCGGTCCACCCTCTCTGGGGCACCTGGTGCTGGCCACTGTAGGTAGACAGGATACTGGGCTAGATGGACCTTTGGTCTGACCCAGTACGGCCGTTCTTATGTTCTTATGTTAGTGTGGACAGAGTGGACAGAGCACTGGTGGGATTTCCTGGAGGCCCCTTATTTCAAAATAACTCCAGCTGCTGTGTCCACACATGCCCTATTCCATAATAGCTATTTCAAAATGCACGTTGTTTCTCTTGCAATGAGATTTTCAGAAGTTGGAATAAGTCGTCCGTTATTTCAAAATAACGGAATTGCTGTGTAGACACTTACTTTATTATGTCGAAAAAACATTAGATATTTCTAAATAACTGTGCTGTATAGATGCATCCATTCTGTCCTTCCGAACAGCAGCCCCTCCTTTTGTATGTTCTGGAAAACAGACCTTTCTCCAGGGCTTCTGGTTGTCTTGGCACAACCAAACCCTAACCTTGCTCTAAGTGAGGAGAAGAGGAAGCAGCCTACCAAATTTGGTGGCCCCAGCTCTTAGGCTACATCTACACTGCCCTCTCTCGTGCAAGAAAATATGCAAATGAGGAGAAGCGGTGAATATCACCACGCCTCATTTACATACTTCATGAGCCGCCATTTTGCACAAGGAGCTTTTGCACAAAAAGGAGCCATCTACATGGCTCCTTTTTGCACACAAAAAACCCTTGTGCAAGAGCCGTTCTGATGCTTTTTTTCAGGAAGAACGTCTCTTGCACATGAGGTGGGTTTTGCACAAAAAGGAGCCATGTAGCCGGCTCCTTTTTGTGCAAAAGCCCCTTGTGCAAAAATGGTGGCTCATTAAGTATGTAAATGAGGCTTGGTGATATTCACCGCTTCACCTCATTTGCATATTTTCTTGCACAAGAGAGGGCAGTGTAGATGTAGCCTTACTGTTTAGGAAGAGTTTTTGAACAAACGGACTCACAGACAGACACCCAGGCAGACAAATGCAGTCTAAAAGAGATTAGAGAGAGAGAGAGAGAGAGAGAGGGACAGACAGACAACTGGTAAGGATACTTACAACAACATCCACTGTTTCACTTTAATTCCCCCCTTATATGGTGGCTTAACATCCAAATACCCAGCAGATGTAAATCAGCATTTTTCTTCATCAAAGCCAGCATTTTACATCTGCTGAGGATTTGGCCCTATTTGTACAAAAGGCTGGCAAGGAAAGAGAGAGCTACAACACACCATTGACTGCCTTGCAAGCAATATTTCAAAGGGATATTTGCTTTTCTTATTCATTTCTTCTCTTACTGGAGCTTGGTATTAAATTGAAATAATTTCCTCTCATTTAGAGAGCAAATATCTGAACAATGTAAAATGCATATCAGTTTTATTATTATTTAATGGAGAAACCAGAGGATAACTGACAGCAGAGCGAAGGGGATAAAATTATGAGATTATTAGTTTCTGCTTCACAGATCAAACGGTAATATGTTCTGTTACATTACATGGGATTCCCAGGCAGCTAAGCAGGTTAAAAGAATGCCTTAGCCAAGAGGAAATGCTTCGTTGATCCAAAATCCCTTGTGTTAAAGAAACATTCTATCTCATTACTTCCTAAATCATCCACAAGACTTTTCTAAAGTTATAGACTCTTTTATGATTTATCATCTTGATTATCTTGTTCCTATGAGCTCTACCAGAGCACGTATAAGTTATTGGCAACCATGCACCAATATGTAAAACATAGCTTGGCATAAATGAAATTCCAGGCAATGACTGCTAGAGGATGGACTAGGAAGAGATTGCAATTATTTGTCCAAAGTGCTCAAATTAACTTGCATCAGTCAGAATTAGAACCAGTGCTTTCATTATATTTGCATAGCTGCTGTAATCTCTGGAGGGCATTAGATTCTATCCTACTCATTGTAAAGTCAATGGAAATTTTGCTACTGACTTCAGCAGAGTAGGATCTGCCCAGTAAGTTGAAGCAGGTTTAAATGTGCACAGGTTAACAGTCTCTTGTCTTTGTTTCATCCATTTACCCAGGTTTACGGGAAATTCCTCTAAGGTTGGGGTGGGCAACCGGCAGCTGTTGAGCATCATGAAGCTCTTTGCTTAAAGAAACACGGTTCTTGCTAGTTCTGAACTGCATGCCCAGACTGCTCATGGCCAGCCACTCTACACATGCACCCCAGCACCTGGAGGGAGATGTGCGTGGCAGTGGTGGTGACTGTGGGACCCAGGCATTGGGTTAGAGCAGGGGGGACTGGGGGTGCCTGGCTCTGGGGGAGGGGGAGGCCATTGGATTAGAATGGAGGGATGATTTAGGGTTCTGGCTCTGGGGAGTAGACAAGGATTGGGTTAGAATGGGGTGGTGGGGTGCTTGGCTCTGGGGGGAGGGGAAGGTTAGAGTAGGGGGTTAGGGGTGTCTCGCTCTGGAGGAGCAGATGAGGATTGGGTTAGAACAGGGGGCTGACGGTGCCTGGCTCTGAGGGAGAGGTGGGGCATTGGGTTAGAGCAGAGGGCTGTGGGTGTCTGGCTGTGCAGGAGGGCTGGGACATTGGGTTAGAGCTGGAGGGACGACAACTCTGAAGCACCTTAAATTCAAAGTCTTCATAAATCAGCCACAACAGATGTCATATTTAAATTCCAGGGCAAAAAAAGAATCAGCATGTACCTGGTTTACACTGTATTTGAATTAAAGAAAATTAAAAGGCTATTGTTTGCAAGGCTAAAGCAATTATTCTGAGATACGAGTCTCTCCCTTATTGTGTTTGAATCTCTCATATTTGCAATCTGGGACAGACCTGCATTTTTAGAACTATAAAAAAACCATAATCTTCATAAGTTAAAAAAATGGGGAACCTTATTAGAGATCAACAGGCCTGATGATGACAGCAAAATCAAGGCAGTCCCAAGGCAGCCTCCATGTTTTTGCTGCCAATCAACTCTGATGATGGTGGAATCTTAAATGGTTCCATTTCTTGGAGTTCAGATAAGCAACACGTTAAGTTGCCTCTTTAAATTTCTTTGGCTTGGAAATATGGCTGGAAACCCCAGCGGACATCGCGAGATTTGCAGAGCTTCCTAATTTCAGCCAGCTCAGAAAAATTAAATCTCATTGTGATGGCCAGAGGCACATGAAAATTAATTCTTGCAATAGCCTCCCTTCTGCCAACCTTTCTAAACACCCCCAAAATGGATATGAATAGATTCTGGAGCTGAAATGTAGGTTAGTTCTTTATTTTATTCCAAAACAGTTTGCACATTCCTCACCAGCAGAACTCTCCTTGGAGATGCCTAGAAATGTCTTGAGGTAATTAATGTCTTTGTTAATGTCATGCATCATTTAACCAACTCTACTTAGCAAAACTACCAGAAACTGAAGAGCTGCACAAGTTCTGGAAAGTCAGGCATCAGCCTCTGCAATGCCTGGAGCTGGGTCATAGAATCGCTGCACAAGTTGAGCAGAGAATTATAAATGCAGCTGACTCTTCGGTGTGCAATAAAGTTAGCGTGCTCTGCTGGCCTACTGGGCACAGGCTTGGAATTTCTCCCATAGGTTACAAGTCACAGGAGTGTTGTTGTATTGAACTGCACAACACTGAACAATAGTTCAGCAGTGTTCCAGCACTTCATCAGTGTTATTCTTTGCTGTGGCTTCCACGATATCAGCAGGCTGTAATCATTTCCAGTTTACCAAATCCCAGAAACCTTTCCATCACCTCTTCCCTTCAGAGGCAACAGAGGCTGCAGGGAAAGACAGCTGCTCATTTTCATTTTTTACTTTTTTCCCCCCTCTTCAATTGTGGCAGCTTTAATAGAAAACACTTCTGCTGATTTCATTTCCTGCTAGGCAACTGCTAGACTTAACCTGAGCACGCAGCTGTCCATCAAATTCATTCATGGAATCTAGAGAGTCACATTTGGCCTCTCCTGGATTTTTGTGTTTCCATTTTAAAAAGTCACTTTTTATATTAGTAATAGCTATAGTAATTAGTAATTAGTCGTAGTAGTTGTAATTAATGGTTTGCAATTAATATGGTTTCATAGGAGTGAAATGATTCAGTCTAATAATTAATACGGCTGGGAGCTTAGGCTTTTAGATTCCATATGTCCATGCTTGGTGACCAGAAACAAGCCAATCAATCAGAATATGTCTCATGTTCCTTATCTGTGCAATTGAGGTAACAATACCGTATATATATACTATCATAACAAGATCAGGCAATTGTGCTAAAACAACCTATAAGTGCTTGCCATGCTCAGCTCCCTTCAAGCCAAATGTACTTTGCTGCTTCCCCTGTTTGTCACAATAAATGCTCCTTTCCTTAGGGAAACAGTACTAGGAAAAGGGCTTCACACCTAAGAAGCAAGCTCAGGAGTCATTCAGAGAGCACAATTCACCAATTCTTTATTTATACAGCAAGACGTGTTGGGCTGCACATGAAAGGTGCGTACATTTTTAACAGTGAAAATAATTAAACGTTGGTACCACTTACCAAGGTCGTGGTGGATTCCAATCCATTTTAAAATCATGATTGGATTTTTTTTCTAAAAATGTGCTCTGGAATGATGTTGGAGAAGCTCTCTGGCCTGTGTTAGACTGGAGTGCAGACTAGCTGTTCACAATGGTCCCTTCTGGTCTTGGAATCTATTACTCAATAAAAACCCCTTGAATGTTGTTACTAATGCTACATAAATCACCAAAATCCAATTCTGACATCATCAGTCACAACTGAAAATACTTGCATTGATTCCATAGTAGTACCTGGGGAGTAAGGCTCTCCTCTGTGAGAAGTGAGAAAAGAATGGCTGGGCTCTTAACTAAACAAACTCAACCTGAGACAGACCCAGCATGGAGAATGTCATCCAGAATGGTTAAAGTTTAGCAAAGTTATGAGCAACAGAAAACAGAGCCTTATAATGGGAAAAGATGGGCAACCACTACTTTAGGTAGTGCTGCCATACTGTCTTTATTATCAGGTTGGAGGGGATTCATGTGCATCACTTTGCATTAATGAATGGATTGTGACTCAGGCCTGATCACACATGTACCGCTATACACCTAGAGCAATGCCGGTGAAATAACTGGCATTAGTCTAGATTTATGCTGGTATGGCAGAACAGAATTCACCCCTGCATGACTCCTAAACTCCCTTCCTATGCATACAGCCTCTATGCTACTATGCATCCCCATGGGAAGAAGTATTTCTTGTATTTAAGTGACAACAGGGGAAGCAACAAGCTACATTCAACTTGAAAGGAGCAGTTCAAGCACTTAAAACTTGTTTCAAAACAATTGCTCCAGTCTCAAGGGGATTCAGGCTTATTCTCAATCTCACCACACACACACACACACACACACACACACACACACACATGACTTGCTGCTGGAAACGTACAGCTGCAAAGATCTAGGTCTGGATTTCTTCAAAACTTTTGGGGGTTTCAAATCTGCAGCTTTAGTTGTTTCCTAAGAATACAAAAGTCCAGTGACCACATAGGCCAGAAATAGATCAATGGCAACAAGTTTCCTCAAATACATACCCAGTCCCTGCTGCCACATGAGGTTTTAGAAATGAATTACTTGTCCCTCCATCTGCCTCAGCCTCTTTACCCTGGCCTTGCTGATTAAAATACGTTCTCAAGCAGAGCTGAGAGTACCATATATTTGCTTCCAATGCTGTTGCTGCAAAGTAAGCAGATATTAGAATGAAATTAACTACAGGTTGAACCTTCCTGGTCCAGCACCCTCTGGACCTCACTGGTCCTGGATGAGGGATTTTGCTGGACCAGTGGAGGTGATTTCGGGGGGCCCTGGCCACCAGCCTCCCCCCTGTCCTGGCCCATCCGCCAGCCTCCCAACCGGCTCCAACCCTGCCACTGGCTCTGCAGCATTAGAGAAATATAGCCCAGATTAACCTACTACTGTACAAAGATAGTATGCAAGTTGCAAGAATGGAATGTCCTGTGAGAACCTTCTAAATCTCAAATTTTGGTCCTGTCTTTCAGAGGCTCTTTCAGTGTACTGCAGGCCCTGTTCACTGCTTATTCAAGGATTTTCTTTGCCTTAACTGCCCTTTCCTCCTCTCTTAACTAACTCAACTCTGACCTTAAAGTGCATCTATTCTAAACCACGCTTCTTTGTCCTCTCCCATAATTTGATGGAAACATCTGTAACCCAAGATTTTTTATTTTTTCCTTAGTCCTAGTTGTTCTCCAGAAATTTTTCTGACAGAATCTCAAAATAAAGGCCACTCTTCCTTTAGGGTTGACACTGGTCTTCCAGTATAATGGAAGTCACTGCTGCATAACTGCAAGTGACAGTTTCATTGTGAAGTTTATCTGAATTGAAATAATGCTACTAGGAGTCAATCATAAGCTTCTGAAGTAAGATTAGTGCTCCTAAATACCCATAGATCCTGGGTGAGTTTAGTCAAGGGTTTCCAAAGTTTCTTTATCACCCCATGGCTATAAAAATTTATGCTTATGTCAATATTGGGATGAAACCAGGTAACTATTACAAACAATTTGTCTGTGAAAGGAAGTTCTAACTGATTCATACCATTATCTGATCTCTCTTCTTTTAAGCTGTGTGGTACTGATACCGGTTCAAATTTAATTCCACCATGGCCAGTTCTCCCAGTGAGCTCTTTTAAGATGACAATGTGAAGTCAGGATGATACACTGAATATAACGTTATCTAAATGGCATAGAAAGCATTTTTTTCAGCATCAGACTTTTCATCATTGGCACATATGAGCTAATACCTACCACACATCGTCCCTTCAAACTGAAAATGGCAGCTATCAGACATGGAGAATATACCTGCCAAATCAATAGTCCAAATCACCCATGGGAACAAACCCAGAGCAATACCAATGTACCCATAAGGTGCATGAGACAATTCAAAGGTCTGACCACTATGAGTCAGAGTTGTGCATTTGCTGTTCAAATTCTACCAAGTCTGCTCCCTGCTCATATATCAACATTCCACCTTTCCGTTCCTCAGTCATTTGTTCAGTGACTGAACATTCCACAATTCCATCCTGATCCTGGCATCATTGCAGAAGTGGATCTTTATATTGGGACAAAGCTCCTCCTTAACCATCCTTAACCATGATGGGTCCTGCACTTTTCAAGTAGATAATTTCCCTCAAAGGCTTATAGCAGCCCGCAGTTTAGACACTGGCTTGCTGTTTGTTGAGCTACTCTCATCATTACCTAGCATGGGGAAAAGAGGGGAAACCAAACTTCATAGTCTTTGTGGCCCCTCCCAGTGGTACAGGGTAGGACAAATTCTTGTACCAAAACCAGTCTCTTTCTCGTTCTGAAATGGTGGTGGGGAAACCTGGGCCCGCCCTCTATTTCAGGTTCCAGCCCAGGACCCTGTGATAGCAGCTGTCTGTAATGTTTCTGGTAACAGCTGCATGGCAGCTACAAATCCCTGAGCAGCTTCCACCCAGCCTTCCCCAGGACCTTCCTTGCTGGACGTTTTCCCTCCTGGTATCTGCTTGCACTTTCTTCTCCCAAACATTCCACCACACTTTCTCTCATCAGCTCCTTCCTCACACTCTGAGCAAACAGAAGGAAGCCTTTTTAAACCAGTTTCCACTGACTCTTAATTGGCCCCCAATATTCTGATTAGTCTGGCTCCCCTGAGTCTCCAAGCCTCCTAATTGGTTCCAGGTGTTTTAATTGGCCCGATTGCTCTGACTGATTCTGGCAGGTTCCTGCTGGTTCTAGATCAGCCATTGTTAGTTTACCCTGGGAACAGAGACCTATATAATCTGGGACTAATATATATATTTCCCCTTCACTACTCACCTGTAGCTCTCTGGCCTGACTCTGTCTGGCCCTCATGTCTGGTCATTATAAGGTCTACTCCTCCGCATGTAGTAGCTATAGATGAGACCTGAAGCTTGGTTCCATTATGAGGAGCAGATAAAACAGCCAGCATTTTATGTTATTTTCTTGCATGTGCTGAAGCTAAAGAAGGTTTATTGTGATGGCTGGTTAGGCTATTGCCCAGACCTTCCATTTTATCTGGGCTTGGGATCACGAGGACCAAGCAACCACTGGCATGGGTCTAAGTTCCAAGTGTTCTATCCTAAAATTTAAGAGCAAGAAATTGCTCCCAAGTGAGCATACTTTGGAAGAAAGATAGTCTTAAGTAGAGCTGAGTGAATTATTTGTGGAGAATAATTCATTCAGATAGCATAACCATTTTTCTGTTCATGAATTATCTACCAACAGACTGAGATTTTTAATTATTTGTTTCTTTTTCATAATTATTTGGTCAAGGGTTTATGAATTTTATTACAACCCATGCTCACAAACAATTTGCAACGACAGCTGCATTGAGCAATTGCCAAGCATGGTGTGTGATTCACCACTTATGTCATACAGAATTGTTTTGTTCACTTATTGGGTGTCAAAAAGAACATCCAACGTAGCTACACAAAGACTTGCAGAGAGCTGGCTTGGTGGCACATTATAATCCAGCCCAAGTAAGGAGCAGCCAATACCTAAGCTTTCCTGAGAGCAGACCAGAGATAAAACTATACCTTAGTCATGAAGGAGTCCCTGCTTCCTTTTCCTGCTGTCACATTCACACCAACTCCAATGCACTGGTCAGCAAGTTGGGGAAGGGAATGCAAGACTCTGTGTACTCCCTAGTCACTTGTGCAGAAGAGCAACGACTGGTTAGCAAGAGCTCTGGCCCTCATGACAGTTCTGAAGCAGAAAAATAAGGGGTTCTTTACACAAACCTTTTGGCAGCCAGGCTCACAACTGATTTGCCCATGTGAACACACATTGGGAAGAGCTTTCATGACACTTTGTCTTCCCACGAACAACGAGAAGTCCTGTGGCGTCTTATAGACAGAGGATATGTCTACACTACCCCACTAGTTCAAACTAGCGGGGTAATGTAGGCGTACCGCACTTGCAAATGAAGCCCGGGATTTGAATTTCCTGGGCTTCATTTGCATAAGCGGAGAGCCGCAATTTTTAAAACCCCGCTGGTTCGAACCCCGTGCAGCGCGGCTACACGGGGCACGAACTAGGTAGTTCGAACTAGGCTTCCTAGTTCGAACTACCTAGTTCGTGGGGCTTCATTTGCATAAGCGGGGAGCCACCATTTTTAAAACCCCGCTGGTTCGAACCCCGTGCAGCGCGGCTACACGGGGCACGAACTAGGTAGTTCGAACTAGGCTTCCTAGTTCGAACTACCGTTACTCCTCATTTCACGAGGAGTAACGGTAGTTCGAACTAGGAAGCCTAGTTCGAACTACCTAGTTCGTGCCCCGTGTAGCCGCGCTGCACGGGGTTCGAACCAGCGGGGTTTTAAAAATGGCGGCTCCCCGCTTATGCAAATGAAGCCCGGGAAATTCAAATCCCGGGCTTCATTTGCAAGTGCAGTATGCCTACATTACCCTCCTAGTTTGAACTAGGAGGGTAGTGTAGACATACCCTAACAGATTTATTGGAGCATAAGCTTTCGTGGGCAAAGATCCACTTTGTCAGATGCACGTAGTGGAAATTCCAGAGGCAGGTATAAATATAGGGGCACATAGGGTGCATCTACACAACACCCTAAACTCAAAATAAGATATGCAATTTGCACTACACAAATTGTGTATCTTATCTCAAATCTATTTGGAAATAGCTTATTTTGAAATTTGGCACATCTACACAGAGCCAAATTTCAAAATAACACTGTATTTCGAGCCATCCTTTATCCCTCATGCAAGGAGGTTTACCGGGATGGCAAATTAGTGTGCCTGTTATTTAAAAAATATTTTCAAATAATAGGCAGCTTGTGTAGACGTGTAATTGCTATTTTGGCATACCTCCAGTATCCTGTGCAGTATAGACATACTCATACTTTGGTGTACATAGCAAAATTTATTTTGTACATGGATGAAAAAAATTAAAGGGAACACTGCTGCATGTTACAAACTTTGGCACCTTTGCTTTTTTAATTTAATGAAAATACATTGTGATATGGGGGGCTTTTGTCTGTCCATGTTCCATTGTGGCAAAATGGGGTGCTTCTGTCACCATGCACAATTAGGCATTTGACAAGTCCTTGCTATGACCAATGCCATCTTGGCTTGGGTCCTCAGTAATTTCAATCCTTTTCAAGCTGGTGGGAAGTCAGAAGTTTCATGTCCCTAGCGAGTCTGAACTGCCCTAGTTCTCTTGTGTTTAACTCCTGGCTGGAATGGGAGGGGGGGAACCCAGCCTGTCCACTCCACTGAGTTCCAGCTTTGAATAGCCAGGGCCAGTTCTTCTCAGTCCTTTGCTGCTCCCTGAGCTACTCACTTCTGCTCCTCCTGTGTAGGCTTCCCCAGCCTCCGGTCCTGCTTCTCCCTCTTGGAAGTGTTAGTTTGTCTGGCAGCTTCTCACCAGCCAGCTGGAGGCATCCTTTCTGATACTCATCCCACCCTGAGCCTTGCAGCCTTTCATCCTGACAGCTGCTGTGCCACTGCTAATCAGCTCTGGTTGAGCATGCAGGCAGTTGCTTCATTAACCATTTGGCTGCCAAACCAGCATGGGGTACATGACAATATTATTTTTCTTTCTCAAGGGAACCATTTATGGGAGTCTAGAGGGCAATAGCCCCCCCTCCCATGTTTGAACCCCTGGATTTCATGCTTGAGGTCTTCTTAAAGCCCAGAGGTAGTTCTTAAATGCAACAGAGGTTGAGTTGCTTGTAGCTTTGCCTTTGGGGCCGGGAGGCTGTTATAAAAAGAGGTGGGCAGGTGATTAAGAATAACAAAAGGCTGGTTATTCAGGCAACTTACAAATTGTTAAATCATAATGAAAATATTGCTGGGTACTCCACTGAATAGATAGGGAGAAAAAAGTGTAGGAATGAATGTTGTGCTGCAGGAATCTGCATTTGGACCACTTTTGTTAAATTTCTCATAAATGTTCTTGAAATAAGGGTGAATAGGAACTAATCCATAGCTGACTGCAAAGAGTTATAAAGAGATCTCACAAAAATGGATATTTGGGCAGTACAAGGGCAGATGGAATTCAGTGTTCATAAGTGCAAAATAATACACATAGAAATATATAATCCCAACTATAGATAAAAGCGTGAGGGGTCTAAAATAGCTGTTACCACACAATAAAGAGATCTTGGAATCCTTGTGGATAGTTCCCTGAAAACATCTGCTCAATGTGCAGTGATAGTCTAAAAACAAAAAAGCCAACAGAATATTGGGAATCATTAGGAAAAGAATAGATAATAAGACAAATACCTATTGCCTCAATATAAAGTCATTGTATGCCCATATCTTAAATACTGTATGTCGATCTGGTCACCCTATCTAAAAAAAGATGTATTAGATTTGGAAACGGTACAGAAAAGTCAATAGGCATTATTAGAGGTAAGGAACAGCTTCCATGTGAGGAAAGAATAACAAGACAGGGACTTTTAAGCTTGGAAAAGAAATGATTAAAGGGTAAGGGGATATGTTAGAGGTCTAGAAAATTGTGAAAGGTGTGGAAAAATAGAAAAAGGAGATGTTAATAATTCCTTCACAAACATAACACAAGAAGACGACCCAATTAAATGTATAGGCAGCAGATTTAAAACAAACAAATATATAGGGAATGGATCATGATGACTGCCTCTGCTGTTTATTCCATCTGAAGTGCCTAGTATTGGCCACTGTTGGAAGACAGGATACAGGGCTAGAAGGAGCATTGGTCTGACCAAGTATGCCCATTCTGGTGTTCTTATTTAGAGCTGAAATGTATCTGTCTGCTGCTGTAATCCACTAGACCCCACTACCCTTCCAGAGCTGAGATAGAGCCCAGGAGTCCTGATTGTGTCTCTTTCTCCACAGAGTTAGTAACAAAGTAAGAATATAAATGGAAATGTTAAATATAAATATAAAAAGAATATAAAATGAAGTGTTCCATAAGTGATTTGCCACAAGATATCAGAATATGCTCATGTCAGAGCTGAGTGGGTCTAATATTTATTTAATTGTCATTATTTTATGTAGGAGTTAGATACAGTGCTCATGTCAGCTAACTGCTAAGTTGTTTGCCAAAAAAGGCAGAGTTTTCTAGTGCCTTAATAGCCCGTGGATAGAGATGATGTGGTGGGGGAGGGTAGATAGGGTTGGTTCCCCCACCATTTGGTGCTTGGCTTGAACTGAGCATGCTCAGTAACACTGCTGAAGCTTCTGTCTTCAGCCTGCCCCCCTCATGCTCTCACTCTCTTTCCCCCACCCCATCACGGCATGCACAGATCTCCCCCTCCCATCATAATCTGAAATGGCATCCCTGCCCATCATCCTCTAGTGGAAATGTTTTTACTGCAGAGCTCTGACTGCAGTTATCCATCACATGTAGAGTCCACTGGTAGAGAACAGCACTTACAGCATTAAAAATATATTCTCTGTATAACAAGCTAAAAAAAAAGGGTGCTTTAGGCAGCATTAACAGCCTGATTTCAGCTCACAGAAGGGCTGAATAAATGAGAGCTCAAGCTAGAAGTCCAACTTGCCTCTGGTTGGCCTCAGCTGGGGAGGTTCTGTGGGCATGGAGGTCATGTGGTTCAAGCAGGCACTTGGAAGGCAGGGTTTTCTGTATCTACTCTGTCTCTGCCATGGACTTGGCGTGCAGCTTCAGGCAAAATGTTAAGCTGGGATTTTCAAAGGAATTTAGTGTCCATTGCCCACTGAATTTAAATTGGTTTCAAGTGCTCAGTTCTCTTACACTCCTTTGGAAATGTGAGCCTTAATCTCCTTGTGCCTCAGTTTCTTCATCTAAAAAATAGAATTTATAATACCTCCTAAGGCAGGCAATGGATGAATGCTTCCAAACTGAAATGGCTTTGAGCTAGATTGAGAACCCTTTAAAAACTCTGGTGAGCAGTTACTTACACAAATAGCCCCATTCATATCAGCAGAATCACCAATGTGAATAACACCACATCAATGCACTTTGAGATCCTTGGATGGAAGGCTTTAAGGAAGCACAAAGTGCTTATTTTAGAAGCACACAAGTGAAGGAAACCTGAATTATCCATGGGGTTCAAAGACTAGAGGTTCAGCCACTATGGAACTTCTAAAACTGAGGCTATGTCTACATTACAGAGTTTTTCCGGGAAAACTCTACTGCATCAAGAGAATGAATCTGTTCTTCCGAAATTTTTTTCAGACGAGCAGACGCGCTTTTTCGGTATCCCTGTAAAACTTGTTTTACGAGGAATAAGGGATGTTCCGAAAAAGGGGGTTTTTTTTCCGACATTTGGCCCAGTGTAAATGGGCCAAATGTCAGAAAAGCCTCTTTTGAAAAAAGAAGCAGAAAAAGCTAAGCAAATTGCAGTTCACAATTTGCATAGTTTTTTTCCAGAAGAATAGTGTAGTGTAGACATAATTTGCTCATTTATTGTGCAGAGGAAGATGGTTTGGCAGACCAAAACAGGGCAGATAACTCAGTACTTGTGATGAAAGGTGAGTGGACAGCACTGCGGGTGTACGTTGTCCTATGCACTTGAGAACAGTGAAACAGCCTTAATGCCAGTACTCCTAACATCCTTTTACACTGAAGAGTGATGCTGTGATAAAATATTAGCCAAGATTCCTCCAGGTGGTACAAACTAGAGTGACAAAGGAAAGCAAAACTGAAGTTCTTTGTGTCCTTCATAGCCTCAAGCTGCACTAAAACATGCTGTGATAGATTGGAATGAGCTGCAATAAAATGTAGAAAATGACATCGCACCCTGAACCTGCTGTAATAAACAATAAATGGGTCTTCCCCTGACATCCTGAGACTTAGAACTAATATTCTTTTCAGGCTTGTAGCTCACAAAATGTTTACAGAAGACATTATGTTTGAGTACATCCGAGCACTATAAATGTCCCCCAATTTGCCTGCAATGAGGCAGAACTGTCTGTGTATTACAATGGTGATAGAAATGTAGCCGTGTTAGTCTGGTGTAGCTGAAACAAAATACAGGACTATGTAGCACTTTAAAGACTAACAAGATGGTTTATTAGATGATGAGCTTTCGTGGGCCAGACCCACTTCCTCAGATCAAATAGTGGAAGAAAATAGTCACAGCCATATATACCAAAGGATACAATTTTTAAAAATGAACACATATGAAAAGGTCAAATCACTTTTCAGAACAGAAGGGGGATGCAGGGGGGGGGGGAAAGGAATGTGAATGCCTGTGAGTTAATGATATTAGAGGTGGGGAAGGGTAGATGTCTGTGAGTTAATAGTATTAGAGGTGATAATTGGGGAAGCTATCTTTGTAATGGGTAAGATAGCTGGGGTCTTTGTTCAGCCCCCTGCGGAGAGTGTCAAATTTTAGCATGAAAGCCAGTTCAGAGGATTCCCTTTCAAGTGCAGATTTGAATGTCTTCTGAAGTAGGATGCAGGTGAAATGGCAAGCAACTGTTTTTTCTTTGTGATCCTGTCCAATGTACATAGCAGACAGACACTTTCGGCACATGATAGCATAGATTATATTTCTGGAGGCGCAGGAATATGTATTCTTGATCTTATAAAGTGTCCATCTGCTATGTACATTGGACAAACATCTCAGACACTTCGCCAAAGAATCAATGCCCACAAAACAGACATTAGACAGGATCACAAAGAAAAAACAGTTGCTTGCCATTTCAACCAGAAAGGACACTGTCTCAATGACCTACTCACCTGCATCCTACTTCAGAAGACATTCAAATCTGCACTTGAAAGGGAATCCTCTGAACTGGCATTCATGCTAAAATTCGACACTCTCCGCAGTGGGCTGAACAAAGACCCCAGCTATCTTACCCATTACAAAGATAGCTTCCCCAATTATCACCTCTAATACTATTAACTCACAGACATCTACCCTTCCCCACCTCGAATATCATTAACTCACAGGCATTCACATTCCTTTCCCCCCCCCCCCCCCCCCCCCGCATCCCGCTTCTGTTCTGAAATGTGATTTGTACTTTTCATATGTGTTCATTTTTTTTAATTGTATCCTTTGGTATATATGGCTGTGACTATTTTCTTCCACTATTTGATCTGAGGAAGTGGGTCTGGCCCACGAAAGCTCATCATCTAATAAACCATCCTGTTAGTCTTTAAAGTGCTACATAGTCCTGTATTTTGTGTATTACAAGGTCTATTTGTTTGTTTATTTTTCCTGGACATATCTTTGTGGCAGGCACTATACATATTTACTTGCTTCACAAGCCATGCCAAAAATTATGTACTACATTTAAGATTACAAGCTATAATTCACATGCAGCTAACAGCAAATGTCAAGATTCCAGGAATCCATTATATTATATAATAGGTGGCTAATTTCATGTTATTGAATTATTTTTTCGTAGAGAAAAATATAGGTGCATTTTGATGGTATAAATTCAATGTTACCATTGATAATGATTATGGCTTATTTTAATTTGTGAGCACTTAAGTTATTGGAATAACTGTAAATCCAATTGCAGGCAGATCCAGAGGAATTGTTAGAATAAGGCGAAAAAGTTCCTTGCATTGATCAGAGTAGTGGGAAAAGGGGAAGGGGATGACAGCCAAAAAATGTTTGAATGGTGGCTAGGCACAGCAACTGAATCCCCTGCATTAAATTGTACGTTCAATCTTAGAAGAGGAATTCCTATGTCATGTTAAAGGCTCACAAATTTGGCTGTCACAAAGATGAAGGAAGCCAAGGCTTTACGGTGTAATGTTGTCTTAATATCAGTGTTATTGTCTTGATATATGTTTCATCTGCCTAGAATTTTACATAATGAACAGGATTGAACTGGATAGCTCCAGTGACTGCTAATGGGCTAAAGAAACAGAACTTGTCACTCAAAAGGGGGTAGGGCATTCTCTTGGCACACAAAGTAACTTCATGCAGTTAGCATCCTTAGCTCTATACCTCCCACCCCACACCTTCCATGAGTGATTCCATTATATTGTAAACCTCAGAGACCTTTTCACTGGTAGCTATTTCCTGGTTTTAATTTGGAACATGCACAAACAAATACAAATGAAATGGAATCAGCAGTCATTCTGAAAAAAGGAAATGACTGAATCTTTGAATGCTTCATTGATTGCCACCTGTGGCATATACAGCAAAGTCTTCCTTCTATCTTGTTTTCATAATTTTAGTGCATAAAAATTGCAAAATATTTGGCAACCTAATTACCCATCAGGAACTTCAGTCCCAATTCTCCTTACACATATACCATTTTTATGTGACTGTGACTCCATTAATTTCAGTAGCGTTGCTATTTATGTATACTAGTGTAAAGGGGAAGAAAATCAAGCCCTTTGGGTCTGTCAGTTATATTTCAATTGACAAGCTCAGGAACAATAGGTCATTTTCTGCTTCGCATGTTATTGACTAGCCTTTTCTTTATGTGTTTGTATGTGTGTGTGTGTGTGTGAGAGAGAGAGAGAGAGCGAGAGAGAGAGAGAGAGAGAGAGAGAGAGAACTTGTGTGCGTGTGTGTGTGTGTGTGTGTGTGTGTGCTAGAGTTGAGAAAATCATAAATTCCAGATGTTATCCTTCAATGGTTTAAGGAAATCCTTGCAAGAAATGTAGTACCTTAGGGCACGTCTATACTACAGCATTATTTCAAAATAACTCATGTTATTATGAAATAATATTGTGAACATCCATACAGCAAGCCCATAATTTCAAAATAACAGGCTTCTTATCCCGGAATTATAAACCCTCATTTCACAAAGAATAAGGCCTATTTCAAAATAGGGTGTTTGTGGATGGCGCAGCTGTGCTAATTTTGAAATAATTGGCCTTCAGGGCTTCTCACAGCTGCCCTGGTGACCATTCTGTCCACACCCATCAGAAGTCTATAGTAGGGATGTGAACGACAAGTCCAGTAGTTGACTATCCCATAAGCAAGTGCTTATGGGATAGTCAGCACAGTAGTCGACAAGTCATTCCCTACACCCTTGCTGTCTCCAACAGAAAGAGGCAGCAGGGGGGATGAAGACAGGGGTGCTTCAAAACAGCAGTGCTGAGTGGAGCCCAGGATCAGCTGAGGATTCCCCCGCTGACGCCGGGCTCTGTTCAGCACTGATGCTTTGAAACATCGTGTGGAGCCTGAAGCTGGGGTCCCCACAGTGTTTCAAAGCGGTAGCACTGCAC
This sequence comes from Pelodiscus sinensis, assembly GCF_052426305.1. NCBI lineage: Eukaryota > Metazoa > Chordata > Testudines > Trionychidae > Pelodiscus > Pelodiscus sinensis. The sequence goes on along the minus strand of NC_143067.1, from coordinate 22,517,988 downwards.
GGAGCCCAGAGTCAGTGGGAGAGTCCCAGCTGACGCCGGCTCCACGTGGCGCTGCTGCTTTGAAACACTGCAGGGAGCACAGGGCAAGTGGGGGACTGCTCTGCGGGCCCCGTGCCCTCACAATGCTTTCACCTTTGAAGTCTAGCCACAGCCATGGGGCTGTTTTTACACTTCAAAAGCAGAGGTGCCCTTATTGACAGGGCAAACAGTTCATGGCACAAAGCAGACCCTGCCAGCCCTGTGGATTTATTTGTGCTGCCATGAGCGACCCCAGCACTCCCACAGAGTTCCCCATGGCTGCTAGTGAGCCAGCAGCCAGCTCCCAAGTCCCTGCCCAGTGGCAGAAGAAGAGGGTCCTTTCCTGGTCTGATGCAAAGATCCTGCATCTCATTAAAGTCTGGGGAAAGGAAGCAAGCCTCCAGGATCTCCGCACCAGCCGCAGGAATGCTAATGTGTATGGCTAGATGGCAGCAAGCCTGGACCAGAAGGGCCATATGTGCACCCAGAAGCACCATCCAGGAGTGAGAGGCATGAATGGAACATAAGTACTTTCCCCTCACTCCCTTAGTGTCCTGGGAACAGGATGAAAAGCAAGCCACATCCTGGAGCACATGGCTGCTGCTGCCTCTGCCCTCCCAAAATTCTGCTAATGTCCCTTCCCCCAACTCATCATGGACTCCAGCCTGGAGATGCCTGTCGTGAGCCTCCAAAAGGGTGGGTCTGTGGATGAGGAGGAGGTGGAGGAGGAAGACGAGGCCAATCAGAACACGATGCCAGGCAGCTAGGAGGTCATCCTGTCCCTGGAGCTGATACCACCCTCCCAGGATGTTTCCCAGGGTTTGGACAAAGCTGGGAAAGGCACATCAGATGAGTTCCATTACTTGTTTTAGACAAAGGCAGGGGGAGGCGGTGGGCAGTAAGGGGCTGCATGCTCTTCGCTCAGCCTTTTCAGCCTGGGAATCACACAGCGTCCTGTGCACATGAATGCAACATGGAGCATCAATCCAGAGCAGACAACCGCATTAAGCTGCCACAAAGAAACCTTTCAATCCTACTCACAGGGTTTCTAGAAAGGCCTGCCTTACTCCTGACTCCATGGTGGGCTGTCATCCCACCACAAGCCACCACTAAGGAGGATGGAGTCATGGACACACACAGCAGTGCCACACATGGCACACGGTCATGCCCTCACTCTCAGGGCAGCATGCACTCCTGGGGAGGGGAGGAGGAAAAGGTGGGAAAGGAGGGCAGGGGAAGCCTGGGGTGTGGGAGGAAAGGCAGAGAGGGGCAATGCAGAGGCCCCTTGTGGGGAGGCCCAGGAGAGAGTGTCATAGCTGGCTTTGTCTGAAATTCTTCCTCAGGGCCTCCTGGATGCACATAGCCCCCTCATGGGCTTGCTGGATGGCAACAGTGTGTGGCTGCTCAAAGGCCCTGGCAAACCATTCAGGCTCTGCCCCACAGCCTGGCAAGAATGTCTCCCCCTTGTTCTTGCACAGCTTGTGCAGGACACAGCAGACCGCCACTACCTGGGGGATGGTCCATATCCCGAGATCCAGGTGGATGATGAGACACCAGAACCTTTTCTTCAAATGGCTGAAGGCACCTTCCACCACAATGTGGGTCCTGCTGAGCCTGGCATTGAACCGTTTCTTAGTGGGGTCCAGGTGTCTTGTGCAGGGCTTAGTTAGCCAGGGGAGCAAGGGATAGGCCACGTCACCCATGATGCACATAAGCAACCCTGATGGGTGTGGTCAGGAAAAAAAGTGTCAATGTGCATCTTCTGGAACAAACTAGAGTTCCTAAAGATGTGGGCATTGTGCACCTTCTCCCATCACCCCATGTTAATGTGGGTGAAGTGGCTTTGAAGGTCGATGAGGGCTGCAGAACCATTGAAAGGTACCCTTTCTGATTGAAGTATTTGGAGGCCCGGTGGCTGGGGGCCCAGCTGGGGGTGTCATCAATGGCCTCCCTGAAGTTGGGCAAAACCAGCAATAATTGGGTTCACATTGCCCAGGATGATGACCCTGCACAGCAGAATGGTGTTGATGGCCCTCACCACTTATGAGAAGACACAAACAGAGAGTCACAGGGTTGCCAGACCCCTCGAGAGGTCTCTGAGCCCAACCCCCTTCCCCCACAAGGCCCAATTCCCCAATTCTGGCAGGGCTTTGTTAAGCTAGGAAAACATCTAGGGCCAGAGATTCCATCCTCCAACTCGCAAAGGAACCCATTCCAGTGGTTCACCATTTTCCTGGGACAATAGCAAGAGAGTCAGACCTGCATGAGCACGGCCTCAATGGTCTATCTCCCCACACTGAACTGGGTCCCGACAGAGCAGTAGCTGTCCAGGTTGGTGAGCTTCCAAATAGCAATGGTGACCTGCCCCTGGAGGGGGATGGTGGGTTGCATGTGGGTATCCCATCGCTGAAGGGAAAGGGTGAGCCCCTCACAGCTGCAGGAATGTGTCCTTCTGCATGTGGAAGTTCTGGAGCCACTGCTGGTCGTACCACCACTCCACGATGATCCAGTCCCACAAGTTGGAACCAGTGTCCTGGCACTAGAGCACGGTGTGCTCTAGCTTGGGAGGGGCTGTTCTGCATGAAAAGCACATGTAGTGGGGTGAGGAGGTGCCCCAGAGTGAGCTACTGGTCCTGGTCCTGAAGTGCCACATGGGTGGCCAGCAATAACTGAACCAGGAGGTACAGCATGAGGTCTAAGAGCAGGCTAGTGCTTTGCAACAGGTCCAGCTCCATGGCAGAAGTGCTGTGGTATCCACAAGGGCAACAACAGCACACAGTGAGAAAAGTTTACTGTTCCTCGAGGAGGTAGGCAAAGGAGAGGAGACTGAGACACAGGGGCAGCCCATCCATATAGGCGAACAAGGCGGTCGCCTAGGGCGCCAAGTTAAACGGGGCACATAGATCTGTGCTGTTTCAATGGACATCTGTAGTGTAGGCGCGTTATTTCAAAAAAGCTATTTCAGGAGTTATTATTCTGAAATAGCTAATTTTGAATAAGCGCATCATGTAGACATAGCCGTAGGGCACGTCACTACAGCAGTGTTATTTCAAAATAACTAAGTGAGAATCCACACAGCAAGCCCATTACTTCAAAATAGCAGGCTTATTTCAAATTCTGTAACCCTCATTTTACAAGGGAAAATGCCCAGTTTGAAATAGGGCATGTGTAGACAGAGCAACTGGAGTTATTTTGAAATAAATGGCCTCCAGGGCTTCCCACAGGTGCCCTGCTGTCCACTTAGTCCACACTCATCAGAACTCTATAGTTCCCCTTCCCCTGCATCCCTTAAAGCCACAGTAGAAGGGCTTGTGACACAATGCAGGCCCTGACAGCCCTGTGCCACATTGCAGCAGCCATCACAGCTGTCCTGACTACCAGGAGCAACCTCCATGCTTTGTTCAAGCACTCCATGGCTGCAGCCTAGCAGGAAACCAGCTCCCTGCCCAGGGATGACAGAGGAGTGCACCTTCCTGGTCTGGTGCAGAGATCCTGGACCTCATTGAGGTCTGGTGAGAGGAGGCAAACCTCCAGGATCTCTGCAGCAGAGGCAAGAATGTGGCCATCTATGGCCAGACAGCTGAACAACTTGGGCCATACGTGCACCCAGGAGCAGGACTCAAGCCCATGACCCTGTCCTCCCCAGGCAAGCACCCTAGTCCCTAGGCCATGCGGGAACTCACCCCACCACCTTACCGCAGAGAGGCCCCTTATCCTGCCTGCCCCTGGGCCACTCGAAGATCAAGGAGCTCAGGCAGGCCTATGCCAAGGCCAGGGAATGTAGCTCCCCCTCCAGGATGGCACAACAAACCTTCCCTTATTATTGCCAGCACCACCTCATCCTGATGGCAGGGGGTGTCAGTCCCTCCCACCACCTCTGTTGTGGACTCTGGGCTGGAGATGCTTGTTGTCACCCTCCCGGGGGAAGAATCAAAGCAGAGGAGATGGAGGAGGAGGAGGAGCCAGATGAGGCCAGCATCATCTTGATGTCCACGAGCCAGGAGATCATGCTCACCCTGGAGCTGGTACTCCACTCCCAGGATGTCTCCCAGGCTTTGTCTGAAGCCAGGGAAGGCCCATGAGGTGACTTCCATTTCCTTCCCTAGACCCACATGGGTGGAGGCAGTGGGCAGCGAGGAGCTGCAGAACACTCCTCACTTGGCCTCCTCCACCTGGGGATCGCACAGCAGCCTCAGGAGGCTGCAACAGAGGACCCCTGTCCTGCCTTACTCCCAACTCCGGCGTACACTCTCACATCACAAGCCACCACTATAAGGAGCCTGGGGACATAGAGATACACACACACACACAAACACACACACACATCAGTGCCACACCTGAGAACAGCACGCAAGGCAAGGCAGAGGACACCGAGCCCCTGCCAGGGGAGCCTGTTGGGAGGGGAAGGCAGAATAGGGGACCCCAGGAGCACCCTCCTTGACAAGCAGCATCTGCTGCTCACACACATCTCCACTCAGCACCCTGCCCCCTCTTCTCCATCAGCCAGGGATACAAGTCCTCTCTGTGTGGGACACTAGCACTGCTGGACCCAGTGTGTGCATGGCACAGAGGGAAGCCGAGCCACCCTGTCACTCACTCCCACCCCCCACCTGCAGGCTTCTGGCCTGGCTGGCGCATTCCCGTGCTTGCATGTCCCAGTGGCGCAGGGGTAGTGAGACTCCCCCCAAGACATCTGTGTCCCTGCACGAAAGGGATCACTGCCCAGGCTTCTGGTGGCCTTGCTGGAAGCACATCCCCTTCGGCTGAACCAAGAACTTTCAGTGTCAGCTCAGAGATGAGGGCTGGGCTTCATGCACAGTGTCTCCTGGGATGACTGCCCTTCTCTTTGTTCTCCACAATTGGACCAGATGTGAGTGGGATGTGAGACACATCTCCCATGCCAGCCTCTGATCCTGGGTGACCTACAAGCAAAGGCAAGCCCAGGAAGACCTGCAGCAGGAGCACATCGCCAGTCTTTGTGCCCTGCAGAACTCCCTGGACCAGCAGGACCGCAGACTGGAGGTAGACTTGGGGCTATACCAAAACACCTGGCCAGAGCTGCTGCTGCAGGGCAAGACCATGTGAACAGCTTTCATCGCTGTCCTCCACCATCTGGTGGCTACTCCTGTTGCCACTCTTCTCCTGATCCCACTCCTGCTCCTGCCACCTGCCTTCTCCCCCAAGCCCTGCCCCCCATGACTGCCAAGGGTCCCACACAAGAGGTGGTGGAATCACCTGAGGCAGGCACCAGCCCCATCCCTGAGCCTATCCTCCCCCCTCCTCCTCCTTCCAACTTCCTCTCCGCTCCCAGGTTCTTTTCCCAGTTGCTCCCCAGTTACATTCACCCGAATTAAACAAAACCAGTTCATTCTTTCAAAACAAGTGTGGTTTATTGTGTCTGTGAGGGACGGGGGGCGGGGAGCAGGGGAAGGGAGGCCTAGAGAAGGGAGGGGTGGGGGAGGAAAGGCACACTGGGCCAATGCAGAGTCCCCTTGTGGGGAAGCCCAAGGGAGAGTCTCACAGCTGGCCCTGATGAAACTCTCCCTCAGGGCCTCCCAGATACACACAGCCCCCTGATGGGCATGCTGGACAGCATCTGTGTGTGGCTGTTCGAAGGCCCCCTGTGTTCACAAAGGTTGTGGAGGACACAGCACGCAGCCACCACTTGGAGGACATTTTGGTCACTGAGGTTCAGCGGGGTGAGGAGGCAACAGAACCTCCCTCTCAAACGACCAAAGGCACCCTCCATCATAAAGCGGGCCCTGCTAAGCCTGCCATTGAAGTGTTCCTTGCATTGGTCAAGGTGCTCAGTATAGGGCTTCAGTAGCCAGGGGAGCAGAGAGTAGTCTGTGTCCCCTACAATGAACAAGAGTATGTTCACGTCCCTGACCCTGACAGTGTGATCGGGGAAAAAAGTGCCAGCATGCAGCTTCTGGAACAGGCTGGAGTTGCAGAATAAGTGGGCATTGTGCACCTTCACCGACTACCCGACATTGATATCTGTGAACTGGCTGCAGTGGTCCACGAGGTGGGGCCATTGAAAAGTACCCCTTGTGTTTGATGTATTCACATGCCCGGTGATCAGAGGTGCAGATGGGGATATAGGTGCCGTCAATTGCTTCTGCTCCCGCAGTTGGGGAAGTCCATGGTGGCAAAGCAAGTGTTGATGGGGGTCCATGTCACTCAGGTTGATGACCCTGAGCAGCAGGACGGTGTTGCTAGCCCTCACCACCTGTAGAAGGAGCCAAACAGAGATTCACAGGGTTGCCAGAGCCCTTAGGAGGTCCCCGAGCCCAACTCCTGTCTCCCCCCACCAGAAGGAACCCCACCTTGCTCCAATCCCCCAGCAGGGCTTTTTAAGGGCAGGACTGACAAACCTCGCAGGGTGGTTTACCACCCCCTTAAAATAATAGCACGAGAGTGCCATATCTGCATGAGCATGACCCCATCAGTCAATCTCTCCATGGCAAACTGGTTCCACAGAGCGGTAGCTGTCCAGCGTGACAAGCTTCCAGGTAGCAATGGAAACTTGCTTCTGGAGTGGAATAGCAGGGCGCATGTGGGTGTCCCGTCACCTCGGGGCAGGGGTGAGCCACTCACACAGCTCCATGAAGGTGTCCTTCCTCATGTGGAAATTCTGGTGCCACTGCTGGTCCCACCACTCCAGGATGATCTGGTCCCACCATTTGGAACTGGTGTGTAGTCGCCAGAAGCAGCAGGGCACAGTGTGCAGGGGAGGGCGGGTGGGGTCCAGCTGTATAAGCAGTGCCTGAAGAGAGGAGAGGAGGTACCCTGCAATGAGGTGGGGGTCCTGTTCCTGCAGAGCCACCAGGACAGCCTGCAAAAACCACAACAGGAGGTGCAGCAGAAGATGTAAGAGCCATCAACTGCTTGGCGGGAGATCCGGCTCCATGGCAGGAGTGCTGTCGTGTCTGCAAGGGCAATCAGAGCGCACAGAGAAAAGGCTTTGCTGTTCCTCAAGGAGGTTAGGCAAAGGAAAAGAGCCTGAGACACGACTGTACAGGGGGATCCTTTTAAGCACGAGCCTCAGATAGCCTCAGGCAGCAGCTATAGGAAGTGAGGGTACGTCTACACTACAGCACTAATTCGAACAAACTTAGTTCGAATTAGTTAATTCGAACAAAGCTAGTTCGAACTAGCGCATCTAGAACTAAAGACTAGTTCGAACTAGCGTTTTGCCAGTTCGAACTAGCGCGTCCACACTGATTGGACGCAGGGGGGCATTTAAGGGCAGCTGAAACCGGTTCTGGCAGGGCATCAGGTCAGCAGTTGCTTTGTGTGGCTGCTGTCTGAGGCTATCTGAGGCTCGAGCTTAAAGGGACCCCCCCGGACAGCCGGTTCTCAGCTTTTCCTGCTTGCTTGCCAACCTCGCCGAGGGACAGCAAAGCGTCGGTCTCTGTGCCCGTCTGTGTCGGTGCTTCCCTTCGGGGGGGACCGCCGCAGGTGGCAACATGGAGCCACGGCTCGCCCTGCACCTTCTGGTGCACGTTCTGGACTTGCTGCTGCAAGCCTGCCACCAATGGCTCGAGGCTGCCTGGCACCACCTGGGGAACGTCAGCCCCCTGCCTCTCCGCCTGGCCGCCCTGGGGGCCGTGGAGGAGCCGCGGCGGCGCCCGGCACCGGCGTGCCCCGCCGCATCTGGCGTCTGGACACCAGCAGCGACTGGTGGGACCGCATCGTCCTGGAGCGCTGGGACGACTGACAGTGGACCCTGAACTTTAGGATGAGGAGGGACACCTTCCTGGAGCTCTGCGAGTGGCTCGCCCCTGCCCTGCAAAGAAGGGACACTCGCATGAGGCCCGCCATCCCCCTCCAGAAGCGGGTGGCCATCGCCCTCTGGAAGCTCTCCACGCCGGACAGCTACCGATCCGTCGGGAACCAGTTCGGCGTGGGGAGATCCACTGTCGGAGCAGTGCTCATGCAGGTACGGCACTCGTCGGCCACCGAGCCGGGGAGGAGGGGGGCTGCGAGGAGGGGATGGGCCGCCCCAGGGACAAAGGGGGGGGGCGGGAGGAGGCGAAAGCGCCCCGCACCGGAGGGGTCGGGCTGTCCCGGCCGTACTACACGCCGCCAGGGGGGTTGCTTCCGGGAGTGGGGCGCGGGGCACTGCCAGGACACGCACGCTCCCAGCCACCCGGGCGCCCCACTGATTGACGCTTTGCTGTGTCTCTCTCCGCAGGTGGTCAAGGCCATCAACCGGGTGCTGCTCCGCAGGGTGGTCCGCCTCGCCGACCCGGACGCCGTCATCCGGGGATTCGGCGCCCTCGGCTTCCCCAACTGCGGGGGGGCCATCGACGGGACGCACATCCCCATCCATGCCCCGGAACACCAGGCGTCCCGTTACGTGAACCGCAAGGGGTACTTCTCCGTCATCCTGCAGGCCGTGTGTGACCACCGGGGACAGTTCACGGACATAAATGTGGGCTGGTCCGGCAAAGCACACGACGCCCGGGTGTACCGGAACTCCTCCGTGTGCCAGCGGCTGCAGGACGGGACCTTCTTCCCCGACCGCCACATCAGGGTCGGGGACGTGGACATTCCCATCTGCCTGGTGGGGGATGCCGCCTACCCACTGCAGCCGTGGCTCATGAAGCCCTACACGGGGCACCTCAATCCCTCCCGCCAGGCCTTCAATAACAGGCTGAGCAGGGCCCGCATCGTGGTGGAGGGGGCCTTCGGGCGACTGAAAGCCCGCTTTCGATGCCTCCTCACCCGTCTGGACCTGGCCGAGCACAGCATCCCTCCCGTGGTGGCAGCATGTTGTGTGCTCCACAATTTGTGTGAGCGGAAGGGGGAGGCTTTCTTGCCAGCCTGGATGGCTGAGGCTGACCGCATGGCTGGACACTACGGTCAGCCCCGCACCGCCGCCGTCCGGGAAGCCCAGCGGGGGGCCATCCGGATCCGGGAAGCCCTGCGGGAGAGCTTCCTGGTGGAGGAGGAGGAGGACTGACCTCTCCCTGCATGCCCCACCGGGGCCTTCTTCCACCCTACCCCCCCCTCCCCTTTCCCCTCCCTATCTACTGTACAATAAAGACACCTGTTTTTCAAACAAAAACGTCTGTTTATTTCAGAGAACTGGGGTGGGGGAGGGAGGAATGAAGGTGGGAGAAGGGAGGGGGAAACCTGGGACGAGGGAGCTGGAAGGGGAGGGGAGGGAAGGGAGGAAGGGAAAGGAAAGCTCAGGGGTGGGAGTCCGGCTGCCTCTCCCATCTCGCCACACTGCGGGTCCGGGGGCGTCGGTGGGGAATGGTTGTGGAGGGGGGGGCAGAGAGGACAGGGGGTGTGGAGGAAGCAGGAGCGGAAGCAGGAGCGGAAGCAGGAGGAGCAGGGGGAGCAGGGGGAGCAAGAGGGGGAGAAAGAGGGGGAGCAGGGGGAGCAAGAGGGGGAGCAGGGGGAGGAGGAAATGGAAAGCGGTCCAGCAGGCTCTGGAGGTGGCCTCGCAGGGCACGGCCCTGCTCCTCCAGGGCCTCCAGACTCCTCTGGCGCAGCCTGAGGTCCTCCTGGACCCAGTGGTCCTGGAGACGGAGCTGTCGGTCCAGGAACCGGAGATGCCGCCTCTGGTAGTCCTCCTGGTTCCTGGCTGTCCTGCTTGCCCGGGCGCGGGCGGCTGCTGCAGGCGGTGTGGTGCGCCCTGCAGGCCCCGGTGCTGCAGCTGTGGTGCAAGAAGACCAGCGGTCAATGACCCCAGGGGCCCAGGTATGTGAAACCCAGCTCCCCTCTGCAAGGCCAGGGCCCCTGCAGGATCCCCAGCTGCTGCTCCGTGGTGGGCAAGGCCCAGGCGCACGGTCCCGGGGCTCCCTCTCGCCCCAGCCCCCCGTACACATAAGGGGAACACGAGGGTACTCACAGGTGGACGCCTCCCCGGCCTCTGATGATGCAGGCGAGCGACTCTGTGGGGTGCCTCGGGGGTCCCGGGTCCTGGGAAGGCTGGCGGCAGGCTCCTGGCTCTCAGAGCCCTCCTCCTCCTCCTCCGTCTCCAGGAGCGGTCCCTCTGCCCCGGGGTCAATCACGTCCCGGGGGGCAGGGACGGCATGAGGCCCCAGGATGCGGTCCAGGGCATGGAAGTGGGGGCAGGCCTCCGGGTCAGCCCCTGGCAGGCAGGCCCGGGAGTAGGACTGCCGCAAGTCCTTAATTTTGCAGCGCACCTGCTCCCGGCTGCGCTGGTGGCCCCTGGCGGCCAGACTGGCAGCCATGCGTCCGTAGACGGCCGCGTTCCGGTGGCTAGTGCGGAGATCGTGGACATTGGAGGCCTCCCCCCAAACCTCGATGAGGTCCACGATCTCCGCACTTGACCAGGCGGGCGCCCGCCTTTTGCGCCCCCGGGCAGGCTCCCGGGAGCCGCCAGGCTGGTCGTGGGGAGCAGTGGAGGGCTGGGAGCCCTCGGATGGCTGGCTCATGTTGTGGCAGGTGCAGGCTGTGCAGGCACGGGTGCTTGCAGCCTTGCAACTGGCACAAAGTGAGTAGCCAGCCCATGGCCCTTTAAGGGCTCCGGGGCCGGGAGGGGGGCAATAGAGTTTCCCTGGTGTTGGCCAGAGTGGCCACCAGGGAAACCTGGGAAGCCTTAGCCTCCCACTAGTTCGAACTAAAGGGCTACACAGCCCTTAGTTCGAACTAGCTAGTTCGAACTAGGCGTTAGTCCTCGTAAAATGAGGTTTACCTAGTTCGAACTAAGCGCTCCGTTAGTTCGAATTAAGTTCGAACTAACGGAGCGCTAGTGTAGCGCCTAGGAAAGTTAGTTCGAACTAACGTCCGTTAGTTCGAACTAACTTTCTAGTGTAGACATACCCTGACTGCTGTCCTGATGCCCCACCTGAAGTGCTTCTGGGTGGCCTTAAATGCGACTCAGCATCCAATGACTGTGGATGCACTATTTCAAAATACCTCAGTGCAATTTCAATGGGCATTTGCTGTGTAGATGCTCTATTTTGAAATAAGCTATTTTGAAATATAAATTTCAAAATAGCTTATTCCAAAATGAGAGTGCAGTGCAGACATGCCCTTTGTGAGCTAGAACAATGAGGAGTCCTGTGGCACCAAACTAACAAATTTGTTTAACACGGTTACCCTTCTGAAACACAGTGAGTTAGGAGTTCATTGAATTGACTATCATACCCATCGACTTTTGACAAGATTTGTGCTCCTAAATTCCTGAGGCACTTTTAAAAATGCTCTCCTGTCTTTTCTTTCACTGTATTCACACCCCTTTCAAATTTGTATCATTTGCATCCTTCCTGTGTATGTGAGCATTTTCATAGCCCCACCATGTTTTATGTAAATTGGCTTATGAACATGAATATGTATAACTCAAAGACGCCTCCGGCAAAATGCATCATGCGACACACTTTTAAAGCTACAATCTGTGGAATGTGTCTATTCTATTTTTGTGCGTGTATGATTCTTGTATGTGAAGTTAGAAATATGAAGTATGAATCTGTTTCTAATTCTAAATGTGCTAATGTGGGCCATTAGTGATACTCTGGAAACATAATGGCTCGATGCTCAACCAACAATCTGTGAATGGCTTTGTTTTTCCTGGTTGGTCCTACAAAGACGTGAGGCCAGGCTGCCTGATGCTGCAATCCATTTCGGATCTTGTAGTTTTCCATTCAAGGTGAGTAAAGTCTGAATGGAACACAAAGATTTCCTACCTTGGGCAAAGAGGATATAAAAGTGAGAAACCAAACCATAGGTGAGTGGTCAGACACCTGGAGACCCCCACTTACCACCCAAGATGCCTGCTGGCAAGTATAAGAATAAACAGGGGGCAGGATTGGGCCCAAGCTAGGAGGCTACCTAGTTTTTGAAAAAGATTATTAGAACTACTGTTAGGATAAGAATTTGCATGTAACAAGTTTCTTAGGCCTGGTCTACACTAAAGGGGAAAGTCAACTTAAGATACACAACTCCAGCTACATTAATTAGGTAGCTGGAGTCAAAATATCTTAAATCGTGTTTTGGTGCCATCCACAAAGCACGAGGTCGACAGGAGCACATGGTCCCATCGACTTCCCTTACTCCTCACAAGGAGCAGGACTAACAGCATTGTCTGGAGTCCTCTCTCAGTTTGAATTAGCATGTCTTCACTTGATGTGTTAATTTGAACCCAGAAGATCGACTGTGTTCTCTGTAGTGTAGACAAAGCCTTAGTGTATTAGGCTTAATTGATATGTTTTGTTTATTTTGGCTTAGTAATTCTCTTTGATCTGTCTGTTTTCACTTGCAATCATTTTATTAACTTTTTACATTTAATAAAACACTTTTGTGTATTATTAAGCCCAGTGTAAATAATTGTTATAGGGGGAGCCACAGCTGTGCATCCCTCTCTTTCATTGGTAAAGAGTGTGAGCCTTATGAGCTTTCTCCATGTAAGACTTTTATACAGAGTAAGATGGATTCATTTGGGGTTATGGTCCCTTGTAAAGTTTGTGTTTTTGCATGCTGTCAAGACCCTATAACTGACCTTTCCTGGAGCTGGTTCAGCATCTATGTTGCTCTGCTGGAGGGGGGCTGTTGCCTCAACTCTATGCCTTGGCAGGGGGAGACCAGAGCTTCTGGCCCAGCAGGAAAGGGTGGTGAGCAGTGTTCCCTCTAAACTTTTCCATCCAAGTGAGATTTTTTTTCCATCCATGTGCACAATAAGGCTACGTCTAGACTGGCCACAAATTCCGGAAAAGGATGCAAATCAGGTAAGTCAGCATAGGGAAATCCGCGGGGGATTTAAATATCCCCCGCGGATTTAAATAAACATGTCCACCGCTTTTTTTCCAGCTTGGGGAAAAGGCGGAAAAAAAGCGTCTAGACTGGCGCGTTCCTCCGAAATAAAGCCCTTTTCCGGAGGATCTCTTATTCCTACTTGAAAAGGAAAAGGGCTTTATTCCGGAGGATCGCGCCAGTGTAGATGCTTTTTTTCCGACTTTTCCCCAAGCCGGAAAAAAAGTGGCGGACATGTTTATTTAAATCCGCGGGGGATATTTAAATCCCCCACGGATTTCCCTATGATGACTTACGTGATTTGCATCCCTTTTCCGGAATTTGTGGCCAGTCTAGACGTAGCCTAATTCTTTTAAGTGCACCCAGGCATAGTAAAAACAAAAACCTAATTGTGGGCACTCTGCCAATCAGCTGGGCAGCATTTTAATCTCTCCTGTGTGGCCCCATAAATGCCCAGCTTACAAGGAATACTGAGGGTGGGGCACCCCAATGGTATGATCAGCACACTGGGTGACAGCCCCAAGAGGACCTCTGTGATCATAAATATTATAGCTTATGAGTAAACAAGTAAGAATACTGTGGGAGAGAGCAAATTTTAAAGCCTCAGGTATGTATAAAAGTTGCACTGATTTAACTAAAGATGTGGTGTTAAACTGGTACGACTTTCAGTGTGGACACATTACATTGTTTAATTCAAGCTTACATCAGTTTTCCTGCTAAATAATGGTATAAGAAGCAATACTCATAGTTATTCAATACGCATTATTCTTGACCAAGGAAAGCAGGAAGACTGTAGTGATGCTGAAAGAGAGCAAGTAAAGACAGGCATCAGCAGCTTCCCCTACATTGTCTAGTCTCTAGTTAATCTATCAATTCTGACATGAAGAAGATAGTTTTTGAGGGAGAAGTACAGGTCACTGGTGTAGCATCCATTTGTGGCCTGTCTGCTGAGACTCCAACCAGGGGCTAATGAATGCAAAACTATCACCTGAAATTATTGGTTCAGTCATTGTTAAAGGCAGTCATCATTTTAGAGTATTTACAGCAGATAAAACTCAATGATGGTTGCATTACTAAGTGTCCCATGAACCCAGGTGACATGCACAAGAACAGTGCTGATCAGTAATGTAACATCAGGACTTGATGACCTCTCAAGATCCCTTCCAGTTCTCGTATTCTATGATCTTTCATCCATTTAGAACAGTCATTATAACTATATTTAGCATGATGCTTTTCTTTTCCAAATAACTATGGGTGTGTCTAAACTACACCTCTCTGCCAACAGAGGGATGTAGATTAGGCACATCGCTATTGCAAATGAAGCGGGGATTTAAATATCCCGCTCTTCATTTGAATAAAAATGGCCGCTGCTTTTTGCCGCCGCGGCACTTTTCTGAGATGATAGAATAAATCAGTGGGGACATGTTTACACTCAGTGGGGACATGTTTACACTCAGAAATTATTTTGAAATAACTTATTTTGAAATAATAACTCCTGAAATAATTTCTAAATACTGTAGTATGTCCACACTATAGGGAAGCCTCAAAATTAGTCCGAGGCAGGCTCCCTTAATGTGGGTGTGCTACCTTGACTTACACCCCCAGGAATCACTTGGGAGTAATTACTTTGAATCATTGTGGGGAGCAGTTATTTTGAAATAGCAGCAGTGGAACATCCACACTATCACTATTTTGAAATAACTATTTTGAAAGAAGCTTATTCATGCAATGGAGGAGTTATTATTTTGAAATAACCAGCCCCTTTTTTTAAAAATAAAGGCCTTGGCTGTGTGAACACTATGCTTGTTATTCGAAATAAGGGATGTTATTAGTGTAGATCAGAGCAGGAGGAGCTAGGATTAGAAGACAGAAAATCCTGGCTACCAATCTGAGGGTATGTCTAGACTGCGTTGCTATTTTGGAATACCAGAAGTATCCTGAAATAGCAGTGCCACGTCTTTAAAAGTGCCCGCTATTTACCAAAATAGTGGGCATGCTATTCCGGTGTCCCTGTAACCCTCGTTCCACAAGGGTTAAGGGATTTGTCAGAACAGTGCCTTATTTTGAAATTTGGCACTGTCTACACAGTGCCAAATTTCAAAATAAGCTCTTTTATCTTAGACTCGGAATAAGCTATGCAATTTGCACAGTGCATATTGCATAGCTTATTCCGACAGAAAGGTGCTGTGTAGATGCACCCTAACATTCTATCCCTGAAACAATCGTGCAGGGCACATTTTCCAAATCCCTTTGAAAACACTCACTCATTAAACAGGAAGAACCTGGTGCAAGTGCTAAGCCAAACTTTCTGCAGGTACATCTAAACAGCATGGCTAACGCCAAAATAAGCCACGCAACTTGAGCTACATCAATTGTGTAGTTTAAGTCGAAATAGCATATTTTCGCTTTTGGTGCTGTCTACACAGCAGGATGTTCAAGAAAACCACTCTTCCTCCGACTTTCCTTACACCTCGTAAAATGAGGATTACAGGAGTCAGAGTAAGTCCTCCAGCTTAACATTATTTTGACATTATTATGTCAAAATAATTGCTTGTAGTGTAGACATGGACTATGTTATTTCGGAATAACAGCAGTTATTCCGAAATAATACTGCTGTGTAGACATAGCCAGAGTGATTGAGAGGGATATTATAGTAGGGATTCCTTATATTAATGAAAAAGTTTCTTCTTCAGTTTTAGGGAATTCTTTTCCATTGTTACCATGACAAATATTTCTTCCTTTCAACCAAGTTCTATATACTATTAGAATTAGCTTGATATCAGTAGGATTTTGTCTTTCCAGGCAAATGCTGATTAGAGCTGGTTGAAATTTTTTTCATAAAGTGCATTAAGCCAAAAAAAATTGCCTTTTTTTATGAAAAACTGTCAACAGTTATTTTAATCAAATCATTTTAAATCTTAACTTTAAAAAAATCCCAATCACCCAGTTTTCAGTAAATAAAATATTTTTGATGATGTTAATTAAAAAATGAATTAAAAGTTTTGCAGAAAATGCAATAAAAGGTGAAAATGAGTTCATTTTGAACCTAAGGAAATACAAACAAATTTCACGTTTGAAAATTTTTCACGAAATCATTTTCCTATATTGCAAGCAGCAACAGCTTCCTTAAGGGCTCAGTTTTCCATTTCTCTCCCATTCTCATGAAGTATGAGGTACACATTGAATTTTGGATACAGTTCTAAATCTGCGTAAGGAGAGACATTGTTTCAACAGGAGTCTGTTAAGAAGATGATGCATTTATAGAAACATTTAATTATAAAAGTCTCAGAAACAAAAAAAAAACATAGAAAAGCAAAGTGATGTAGAAGAGCCAGGGTATTATTTATGCATTAGAAATCATTACACTTTAATGTTTACAACAACTCTACCATTTATAATAACCCTTAGAAATCTAGAAACAGAAATTATAATAAAAAGCAAATAAAAATTATTTTACTAGTATACTACCATTTTCAACTAAAGATCTTAAAGCATATTATTTCTGTTTTGTTTAGCAATTTTTGTTTCTCTCTCTCTCTCTCTCTCTCTCTCTCTCTCTCTCTTACATAGACACATACACACACTGCCTCTGAGTACGGGATTACGTATACTGGATTGTTTGTTTGTTTGTTTGTTATTATAGCGTTGCTTGTGAGTGCCATCTTGCAGTTGCTATTGCAGGGTGCCATGAGCTCTGGTTTACATACAAAGGATTACTAAAATTAAAGATTGGTCAATCTTGAGAATTTTGTCCATAAGAGGCAGGTATATCCTTGTTTCATACAGCCATGGCCTTTTTCTCATGCATGGGACTTGCATAAACAAAACATTATTTTCATATCAGTCTCTGAATCGGGGCCAGAATCTCAATTACTGCAAGGGATTCATACAAAGTCTCAGTTTTTACCTGTCTATTTTAACACCACCAGCCAGCCCTTTCAAAGGTGCTGGGACAAGAGCACTGCATTTGATTCCAGTCACATTTTTCGATAAGGAAACTGGAGTCAAAGATTGTTGTTGCTGTTCCACTTTACTTGTAATAACCATTGTCTGATGCAGCCACATCGTTTGTCACTAATGACATAAATGCTGGTTATAAGAAAGTCAACAGCTACTTTGCAAAAGAATTTAGCAGCAGGAATCTTTCTGCTGGACTGTGAAAATTACAACTTGACAGGACCTAAAAAAGAAACTGTATTCCAAAGAGAAAAATCCACAGTCACAAGAAAACCAACACAGGCAATATTTATCACTATTTTACCCACTGTTTCCAGCTATAAAATGAAAACAAACAGGGCCCGGTTAAATGTATTTTTTAAAAGAAATCACTCCTACCATTATCATAATTACAATCAACTTAGTCATAAGTAAAATCATTTGGCCTCCAAAGTAAATTACTAGAAATCCTAGGAAACATATATTTAATAATAGCTTTCTGATAGTCTGGGAAGGAATATGTCCAAGTACATGAGCATGGGTCTGGATGACAGGACTTCTGGGTCTGAATTAGAAGAGTTCTTGTCTGACCAGTTCAGCGAAATCTATAGTGACAAATTCTGTTCTCTGAAAAATTGATGGCAAGACACTTAAAATGGCCGGAAGTTCAAGTGTTGAGAACCTACAGCTTCAGAAGTTCAGTAAGATTTGTGGATGGATGCTCAGCATTTTGAAAATTGGCCATTGTTGATGCCAAAAGAACTGGAACTGGATTCTGAGAACTGTTTTAATAATTCAATAATTCAATAAATCTACCTGCAAAGATTTAGCTTTTCTTCCACTCTTTTTAATACGCGATTGTTACACACACTTTTCAGATCTGCTGTGTAATTTTCACTCTTTTGTTCTGAGAAATGGCCAAATCCATTCAAATTTGAATTTTGAGCATAAGGGTGAATAGGGTTCATTGGTGTGTAGATGTTTCTTAGTAGTATAATGGTTTCGCTTGGCCTGGAGGCCACCAAGATACTTTTGTTTGTAAATGGCAAAAATTATCTTCTGTCACAATGAAGTGATAAGGAAGAAAGGCTACAATAGAGTAGGTGTTGTTAAGAGACATTTCAAACACACAAACATTTTAACTAGTGTGTAATAAGAGTAAAGGCAATGGAAACTAAAGAGCCACCTTATGCTATGTGCTGTTAACCTTTTTGATACTCACCCTCTAGCATACCAGCTGGGCTGCTGCCATCCTTTAATATTCCAATCAGACAGCATTTAGGAATCTTTGTATTTCCAGCAGCACAACAGGTGCATTTTCCCTGAAGGTAGCTGGTCACTACAGCCTGCTGTGGCTGTGCCCCACCAGTAATATTCCAGCTATCAGTCATGCCAGAAGACCGGCTAGGGCTGGAATTTATCCAGCACCTGGAGGATGCAATGGCTTCAGTGCAACTGGTAGACCCTGCTCTGCACCTGCACCCTCATGGCAAAAGCTTTCTGAGATCTAGGGAGCAAGGTGCATAGCAGGTAAAGCAGGCTTCTGAGAGGCTAATTCAGATGAGCTCCCTAGAGGCAGAGGATGGTTCCCCAGGTACATGCTCCTGGAAATACATTGGACAACATAGAATCTGAGCTAGAGAGACACAGGTCAGACTGAAAGATGAACAAAGGAACAGGGTAAAGAGGTGACTAAGGATATGGATGGTAGTGTTGAAAATGAAGTGGGTGGGTGATGGGAACAAGGAAGGTAAGAAAAGGTTTGAAGAAGGAGGTAGAAAGAAAAATAAGGGCTGGCAGAGAGTCATGGGTAGTATTGTCCTAGAAGTGTAAAGCTCCCTCCTCTCCTCCTTTTGTGGAGTGTCACAGTGCCCATTTTGAAGGGGGAAACCCAGATTCCCCCTCAAAGACAAGGTATGCCACATCCCATGGTACCCCTGCCACTCCCACTGGTGTCCAGTCTCTCACTTTGAAAATCTGGTCAATCTGTGGGCAAGGAAGCACTGGGATGGCTTTGGTTGTCTACAGCCTCACCATCTTCTTAGGGCACAATCCACCACTCATCATATCTGTGATTTTACTGGCTGAAATAAATCTACACATGTGAGAATCTACACAGGAGCTTTGGGAGAATGAGCTCCATTCTACTCTGGCTCAATCCTGATCGCAGAATCTTTAATACAGGTAATACTTGAAGCAGAAAGAATTGATCTTGACCTTTGATTTTCAAAATGGATTCACAGACTGATGAAGAGACAAACCAGAGGGCTGGACCCTCAAATGGTATACGTTTCCACACCTCCACTGGAGTCTATAGAGCAAGTTAACACTGATTTACACCAAGTGTGGGTCTGAGCCACCCTCTTTATTACTTGTAAATGGAGTAGTTTTGAACTGGAACATTTTGAAAGACAGTAGTGATGGGACCTTACAGTGCTATTCTTACCAATTATTTTGAAGAGTATCACAGAACTTTGAGGAGGAACAACAAAAAGGCCCCATGTGTATAATTCATCACTGCATTATTCCAGTATTATACCAGTCAAACACCTTGGATATTAACCAGTCACCAGTAAATTAGGCCCTGTGGATAGAAATGGTTCAGACCCATCATTTTAAAGCAGAGTGCAGCTATTTAATTTCCAAATCAGACATCTGACTCCTTTTAAATTCCAATCCAGAAAAAAACACAGCAGCCAATTTAAATAGAAACATGAAACCATCTCAGTGCAAAGGGTTTTCTTTTGCTCCTATGAAAAATTCCCATTAACCTCACTGATAAGGTTCCAGTTAGGGCAATTGGGGAAAAAACATGAATATGTCCTTGTCTTTAAAGGAACCAAAATGAGAAACAAAAACCAGAATGTATTTAATAAATGCAATGTAGAATGTTTTATTTGACCTTCTGTTCACAAAATAATTTTATTATATGTATGAAAGCAGCATACAGGCAATAAAATTATGAAAACATTCACAATACATAAATAACACAGACCTGATGCAGGATGTATATATTTCATTAGACTTCTAATTTTTCTCTCCGTTTTCTTTTCCTGATAACAGTTTTTGATAAAAGTGGTGAAGGATATTTCGCTAACATTCCAAAACCAAATGGCCCTCTTGGAATGCGTCTGTAGAGTAATGCCGATGACTGTTGCTAATGTTTACTGACTGCTTTTGATATTACAAAGGAAAAGCCAAAGGAATTTTTATTTCAAAGTACCATGAAAAAGTAGCCGTTGTCAAAATAAACATTGGCAAATTTGATGGAACCCACAAGACATCTGGAGATGGGGATTGCCGCTCCATACACATTTAGAAATGTCTTCATCCAAAATGAAAATGAGGCACTATTCATTATTCAATGTACTATTAACATAATTAAGACTAAAATTAATGTCATTCTAGTTTTCAAGGTAAAGCACTAAAGTACCTCACTTGTAAAGTTATTCTGGTTGTGTTACATTAGCAGACAGACAGCATGATTTCTGACTACTGTTGTGTCGCTGCAATAATACAGATGGTAACAAGATTTGTCATATTTACTATCATTATAATCAATTGTGTTTATTCAGAAAAGATATCCAAGACTTGAAATAAGAAAAGTCTGAGAAAGCCGTTTATCTTACATAAATACAAAACATTATATACTAATGATTGTTATATAAGAAGCTTCTCTTCTCAAACTGGATTCTTCTTAAGGTGGTATTCATATTTAAGGTATTTACAGACCCACAACTGACATTCTAGCAAAGTCTTTGTAATAGGAAACTTTTAAAAATAAATAGCAGCAATTCCTTTTATTTCTATAAGGGACGAGTTTTCGCAACTTGTCAGTCAGCCAGCCCTGGTCCTATATTTTTAAGCAATCCTACAACAAATAAGTGAATTCTACACAGCTTCAGCTTCATTAACTCCCACATCTTTTGCTGTTCTTTTTATGATTGCACCTTGCTTCTTTCACTGGCTATTCAGACTATCAGAGAGGGGTTTTTGTTTTGTGTTTAATGGTCATTTATAAAGTGCTGACTAGCTGACTGGTCAAAATGCAGTTGTCAGACCCTTGAAATATCCCATTAGTTAGACATTTGAAATAAGTTAAGTAAAGCTAGATCTGTTATAACATATGAAAAATATCCATTTAAAATAATAAATAAATAAAACCAGTATCAACATATTATCTCCCAAATCTTTAAAAATACCCATTCTTATTAATAAGGCTCAGTTGTTTTTCAGAAAGAATTTAAGAAGGCATCTACCTACCTTTTTAACCACTCATATTTTACTTAAAACCTGGTAGCACCCAGTATCACTATGTATGGCAAATTAAATCCTCTGATTTTCTTAAAAGGTTAATTAAGTTAAGTTGTTAAAGGGTAGGGTTTTTTGTCTCATTGTAAGATAGAAACCAGTCCCTATAAATATTTATAGAACAGAAGAAATATTTTCTTTGACACTGCAGCATACCTAAATTTGTGTGTCTGTTTTATTCAGAACGAACAACACAGAAATACCTTTAGATTTTCAATATCTTTTTTGTTTACGATGTTATGTTCGAGTTGAACAGCAAGTAACAAACTCTGAGCTTTGGGTGAGAGTATAACTATCACTAGAGCTTAGTTTCTTACCCAAAAATCTTGTATATCTTTTTTGACTATTAGATTTTGCAGGGGAAACCTTAGTGTTCATGTTTTATGTTGCCCATTCTGAGTGATGGGGTTGATCTTTTCCAAAGACACATCAGCTTCATAATCCAAGATACCGGACAGTGCGGGAGACATTTTCTCCAAGGTCTTAGATAGTTCACCTTCTTCTTCCTTTTTCAGAAGTTCTTCTTCTGGGCAGATAATAGCATGTGGGATCAGATACACCAGGTTACACTCTTTTGGGCTAGACTCTCTGGCCTCATGATGGCTTGAAAAAACAGCTGCCCCGTTGTTGTTGATACTAACAGTTTCTATAGCATTGTTTGAAGTAGGACAGAGTCTGTAGCATCCTAGCAGAGTTGAAAACGCCTTGCGGAAATCAGCATTGAAGGCATAGATGATGGGGTTCAGTGAAGAATTAGCCCATCCAAACCAAACAAAAACATCAAAGGTGGTAGGACTAATGCAAAAGGGTTCTGCTCCCCCGGATGGTGGGCTGGGCTCACAAAAGGGGACCATGCAGTTCAATATGAAAAAGGGTAACCAGCAGCATACAAACACCCCCATGATCACTGACAACGTCTTCAGGACTTTCGTTTCCCTTTTGAAGGACATTTTGAAGTTGCTTTCTGGTTGCTGGCAATCCATACTGTTTCCATTCCCTGTGGTGTTTTGGCAGTTCTTAGCATGCACTGCTGCTCTTTCCAAAGCTGAGATGCGTCTTATTTGTTTTTGAGCAATCCTGTATATCCTAGTATAGGTGACTATCATGATGGCCACTGGGATATAAAAGCTGATTAAAGACGAGGAGATGGCATACATCCTGTTGAGGCTGGAATCACAGTTGTCCATGGTTATGCCTTGGAAACTGGCATTTACATCTAAAGAGCTTGTGGTTTGAGCCTTGTGCCAGTTCAGCTGCACAGGAATGAAGGAAATCAGTACAGACAAGGTCCATGCCACACTGATCAGGATAAAAGCTGCCTTGGGGGTCATTTTCCTCTCATACCTGAATGGACTGGAGATGGCCCAGTATCTGTCCACACTAATGACACAAAGGTTTAAGATTGAGGCTGTGGAGCACATAATATCGAATGCCACCCAGATGTTACAGAATGAACCAAAAGGCCAGAAGCCAGCTATCTCAGCAACAGCTTTCCAAGGCATGACCAAGACTGCCACCAAAAGATCTGACACTGCTAAGGAGATTACAAAGAAGTTGGTCACTTTGGACCTCAGATGGCGAAATCTAATGACAGCTGCACAGACCAATGTGTTCCCAAGAAGCGTGGAAAGTATCAGCAAAGAAAGGAAGCAGCCTGTAAGGATCCGAAAGGAGGAGTCCCTTTCCACGAGCAACCCTTCCCCGTCCATAGTGGTGTCGTTCCAAGTCATAGCTTCTCCTGAGGGAAAATCATATCATGAAAATCATGATGACATCAACTCCTTTCCTTGCAGAGATCACAGATAAATCAGGCGTCCATTAATTACTCATTGCCAGGCAGACCGAAGGTTTGTGTTATAGTCTCTTCAGCCCTGGGTGTACCCCATGCTCCTTAGGAATCACATTAAGAGGCATTAAAAGCTCTATGGCAAGTAGTGATATTTACAAACACAGTCAATTCTGCACCATTTTTGACCCTTTAGAATTACACTGACCTGCTCAAGCACAAACTATCCCAACTGAAACAGGCCATCTACATATATCCCGCTTGAGTCCCCTACAAAAATACCCCACAGACAGGACTGCAATCACTTTTCAAGCTTGCACATATTCCCACTTAAATAGGCTATTGATCCAGTGTTTCCAGTGCCTATTTGACTAGCCCTTCAGATCTACTGAAGCGTACTACATTAGATGCTTTTGTTTCTAATTTTATTTCACAAACCTCTAACTGATGAGACATTTTTTTCTCCCCTTTTCACCCTCAGTGCATTCCAGCTACAAAATACATTAGTTCTCTGTTTATGGGAAGCTTCAGGGAGCAACTCCTCATTTTGTTCCACATTGTTTAAGTCTCAGAGTCCTAGAAGCAAAGAAAAAAAATTTACATGGTGTGTTTGTGTTTTAAATGACATTCTGTAAAGAATGGCTCACATTAATTATTTTTAATTAAATGAGAAAATCTGCATCCTACCTTGCACCTTTGATTCTCTGTTTGTCCTGGGTTGAAAGTTTGCCTCTCCTTCTTATTTAGTATTTGAATTGCATAGCAAATCACATATACAAAACCAGCAGAGAGGCACTGCATTGCATCAGGTGGGGAAAAATAAAAGCCAATGGTTTAATCAGCAGGAATTAAATTTCTGATGAACAATAGGTCTGGTTTTCAAGCTCCTTCAGAGAGATCCCTTATTTAAAACTAGAGTCCTATAAAGTGCATGGCAGGCTGCTTCCATTCCACCCGGTCTTTGTGCTCAGTCTGCAAACTTTGTTAACCAGCTCAGTCCTGGCTAAACGGTCATCACCCAAGTCATACTTTGTACATCCCATTGAAGTGGCACGTCAGTATAAATCATCCCAAACAAAGGCACGGTATTTCCAACACTCCAACAAAATCTGAGTGATGTTCCAGTCTTTTGATCTTCCCTGGAAGAAGAAATTAGGGGAAGAGGAGAAAGAAGAGGGAAAGACCTGAGTGGAGCTCCCTTCAGCCTCAGGTGTAGCTTTCAGGCCAGCGGCTACCATAAGGTGTGGGAGTGTGTTACTATTCCTGTGGAAAGAGTTTGCTTTGACACTTTGCTGCCACACTAGTTCTCCATAATTATTAAGGAATAATCTTCTTTCCAATTGCTGTGCCTCACAGTTGCATTCCAGGGGTCAGGCACAACCCCAGCATGCCTTTCCCTTTAAACAAGCCCAGGTAAAGAAGGCTTTTCAGGATCTCCTGCACCCAGCCCTGGGATTTACATTTCCAGTCCCAGGGACTTCTCCGTCTTGCTGAGGGGAGCACCCCAGTCGCAGAGTCTTCCTTCTGCCTGGGGTATCGGGTGGCAACATCGCCTCTCCAGGAAGTGACTGTTTGGCTTGGGTCTCTCCTTCCTAAAGCATTAAGAAAGGGGAAAGACAGACATGGGACTATGCAATGGCAAACTCCACAGCAGCCCCCAACTTACCCCTTCTAACATCCAAGAAGCTATTCCATAAAGGAGCATTTCCAGAGCATCCCACACGACTTCCTCCTGTCTCATTGCCTCCCCCCACCCCGATTGTTATTTAGCTTAGTCGACTGTATACTGTACACTCAAGTCCTCACACCGAGTGAGACACAAAAGTGATCATTCGATTGAGCAAAGAGTATTAATTTCAGCTGTCCAAAACATGCACCTCAGTGGTACATGGGGTGACAAGGTTTAAAACTAGACAAGGTTATTGAATTAACCTGAAAAGTACGTACATACAATTAACTCGTCCTTTTGAAATATTCTAAAAAAAAAATGTAAATGAGAACACCCGGGTGTGCTCTCATATATACACTCCACAAATAAAGGATTACAAGCAAACACTATTGCTCAGCCACCCATAATATCACACACAAAATACACACGCAAACACACACACACACCAAGCCCTGAAGAACTACCACCCTACAAAACTCCCAAACAAATCAAACAGCCACAAAAGTGCACAGACACACACTAAACACAAACAAATCACATGCACACACACAACCATTTACACAGACCCACAGCTGGATTTGACGCCACGACCTGGTCAAATTCTTTCCCTGCCGGCATGTACTCACCAGCACAGGGGAGAAGTCATTTACCCCACAGGCTGGCTGGGCTGGCTTGCAGAGGAGGCAGGGATCCCAACCGAAAGAGCACTCGCCTCATCTTTCCCTGCTGGTTTATTTCTCGGTTCTTTCCCACCTCGCGGCTTTCACTCCACAGCCACACACTCACTTTCCCTCTTTGACGTTCATTGTTCACCACGTTCCAGAGGTGCAGCGAGCCAGTAAGAGTCTGGCTCCCTCTGCTGGATGAACCGAGGCTTCCTTTCCACACATTAGTTGACAGCATCTTGCGAGGGGGCGAAGTGAGGGGAGGAATAGAAAGGGAGAAGAAGGGAAGACGGAGCTGACTGCTCCCTTGGCTCCCAGATCCTTCTGACATTGGATGGATGTTTGCAAGAGGCAGGCAAGCAAGGTATGGAAGAGCAAAATCATCAATGCAGGGCACCTTCCCCAAAGGAAAGTGAATTCCTTTTGGTGCTCTAGGCAGCTGAAGAGTCGGTTGCAGAATAGACAGAACAGCCACATCTCCCACAATCAATGGGAGGCTCAGGCCAGTCTTTTGAACTTTCTGGCCAACATTTCCCTTTCCCCTCAAAAAACAAAACAAAGCAAAAAACAAAAACAAAAAACACACCATCAAAATACAAGGAAGGAAGTTTCACCCTTTCACCTCAGAATCAACAAGAGCAAATACCTACTCACTCTTCTGAGGAAAGTGAATCATGGAATGGACATAGAGTTTTAGGTTAACATGCACATGCACATGCACATGCACACACTTTTTCCAATTTTAAATCAACCATCATATTACATTTCCTCCCTTTCCCTAAGACAGCTCTGCTGTATTGCCTTGCAAACTGTGGAGTTCCTGATGCAGTGAATGCTGCTCACAGGGATGGCTTGCTAACAAAGCAGGCCTTTGGAGAGAAGGGAAGCAACAAAAAACTCTTTCCCAAGCTACCACAGAATGCTCTCTCTCACTCATAAGAGACTGGGCCTTTCTATCGTCCATTGCTTTGAATGAGCAACTCCACACCAGTGCCTCTGGATGGCTAAGGTGGCACACCAACCAGTCCTCACACCCATATCTTTGCTGAGCACTATTCAGCCCTACAGAAAGGCATTCCTTCTTGTTCTGAAAAACTTAAATCTAGATAGGCAAGGCAGACAAAGAGTGGGAGAAGATCATTAGCATTAATTCTCCCCAATTTACAGATCTCCATCAGATCCCAAAGGACAGAAGATGAAACAACTTGCCCAAGTTCACGTAGGGAAGTTTTGGCAGAGCACAAATTAGTCCTGGGTCTCTTGAATTGCAATCCAGTGTCTTTAGCAGGAAGAACATTGTCCCTCCAACTGCAGAATTTGACCAAAAACTTGAAGTTTTCTCATTTGGCTTTATGACAGCTTTAATAATCCAAAGGACTCCAGGTAAACAGTTGGAGCCATGAACTCATCTCAGTATTAAGAGCAAAGTTCTGGCTAAGAGCAAAAGATAATTACAACTAGAAATGCCCCGTTTCCTATGATGCATATGAGCTTAACTCTGGCATATACAATAAAAGAATATAAATAGGCTGTTTTCATCTAATTCTACCTTGTATATCAACTTTACTCCAGTGAAATCAGTACATTACAGTAGACATCATGGACAATGAAGGGAAGTTAAAATCTCATACAAGAGCAAATAAAATCACTGAGCTGTCCGGTATCATCAAAGACAAATGTCCTGGGGTTTAGCATTAAGTAAAGTTGTTTTTGTGCCATCTATAAATTTCATAATGTCAGTTAAAATAGGTAAGGTGAAACTAACTTTGACTAGCTAACTGAAATGCTTGTGTTTGCCTTTCTGTTTCTTCTTTTTGAAATGGCTTTTTAGCAAGTTTTGTTTCCCATATCTTATTATCCTGTAAAAATAGAAAAGAAAATAAATTCTGTAGTGTTTGGTAATCCAGGTTGGCAATCACCATAACAAAGCTCTGAGCTAAAAAAGAAAATTCACAATCTTTTTCCAAAACACAAAAGCAGAAAGTTTATTTAGACTTTGAAACTCTCCAAATTCCTACAGCCATCTTGCAGAAGAGGTCATGGGACAGCCTGCAAGACACAGGGAATTATGGCTGCATATATGGACTTTGAGCCAGGTTCTGATTTCATTTCAGTGGTGAAATCTGGAGTATCTCCCTCAAGTGAACTTTCCACCATTTTCATCATTTGGGTCTAGTTTATCCCAGTATAACCCAATATTGGCTCGAAACCGGTGTCTTATTTGATCCAAAATAGTTTAGATGATCTTTCAGGTATGTTCCAAAAGCCATATATTCCATATGATTTTGGGGAGAGGATGGGTATATGATCCTCAGAGGGAAAAGGTTCTGTTTTGTTTCTCTAATGTATAGGTTGGCTAAATTTTTGTATTTGTATGATGTATTTGTATATGATTATTTTTTCTGCTGGGTGGTATTCATCTGGGACTATACATTTAATTAGCTGTTATGAAGCCTAAAGCTGTTTGTATGGGTGGGATTTTTCAAAAAAATTACTGTAATTAAATCTAAAATAATAAGCCTGTAAACCTCCCACAACCACTGAATGTGACATTTTCTGCTTGGTTAGTGATTCAAGGGTTGATTTCAGAAGCCAGAAATTGTGTGAATTTCAGTTCTGGAAATGTCTCCCAATCTCTAGCATAAATCTAGATGTTCTCAAATGGCAAGCCAGTGGATGATTGTGTTTGATTCAGGAGAGGCTTAGCTGGGGTAACAAAACCCTGTAAACTCCGGGGCAGGCTTTCAATTCTAGCACTGTATACAGTGAGCCCTGTGGTACTCATACATCACTGCAGATAATCTTCAGGTTTTTAAAACCTGTATGATTTAATAGTGTTTTTCCCAGATGAGTAATAAAATGAAAGCCATTAAAACCCCAGTATTATTAAAGTGAGCTTAGTGCTGGTGTAAGGTGCTAGTTTGACACAACCTTGGAAATCATTTATCCACATCGGAGGCTGGATTCATCTCCCACTCATGGGCATTTAGCCTGTCATGGAGGGATCAGCTCTCTTGCAGGTTAGGACCTGACTGAAACTGCCAACACGGGAGCAATTACGGATGAGTTTCATGGGTTTCAGGAACAAGACTACAGATCATCTCATTATTATCACTTAGGCCACCAAACAGCAGTTTGGCAGTTAATGCCTTTCAATCACTATTGTCCTAGATCAGAATCAAACCAGTGCCCAAGCCCTGGTCTACAATAGGGAGTTCTTTCAAAATAACTCCCCTTATTTCAAAATAACAAGCAGAACATCCACACCACCAAGCCTGTTATTTTGAAATAAGGGGAGTTATTACAAC
Organism: Pelodiscus sinensis; assembly: GCF_052426305.1. Taxonomy (NCBI): domain Eukaryota; kingdom Metazoa; phylum Chordata; order Testudines; family Trionychidae; genus Pelodiscus; species Pelodiscus sinensis. Next base: position 22,489,563 of record NC_143067.1, on the reverse strand, counting down.
TCCCTAGGCTGGTTATTTCAAAAGAACAACTCTTGTTTTCCACAAGGAATAACATTTATTTCAAAGTAGTTATTTCCAAATGGCAGCAATGTGGTGTGGACGCTCCACTGCTGCTATTTTGAAATAATTGTTCCCTAGAGTCATTCAAAGTAATTACTGCCCTGTGCTTCCTGGGGCTCTAAGTTGAGGTAGCGCGTCCACATTAAGGGAGCCTGCATCAGACCAATTTTGAGGGGTTCCCTGTAGTGTGGACATGCTGTTTCAAAATAGTTATTTCTGGAGTTACTATTTCGAAAAAAGTTATTTTGAAATTATTTCCTAGTGTAGACATGACCCAAGAGATGAAGTCCTTTCTAGCTCCATTATTAATCACCTCAGCCAAACACTCCTCCCACAAAGTCCTGTTGAAGTATTTCCTATTTCATAAAGCACATGAAGGGTTAAATAGCCTTGTTTCTGACTATATTGTGTGACACTTTGGCATAAATGGTTTTAAACCACAGGATTTTTAAAAAACCACGTCAGAACTGAATGATGTGTGATTTTTTCATCCAGCAGTAAATACGCTCCTATCTACCAAATGGCACGGATACTAAAATTGGAGAAAAGGCAACTTAATTTACTCTTGTCACTCTGGGAATGAAGCCATGTGTCTGGAATTCATCAGATTTGAAATCAGTTTGGGAATGTTAGCAGAGACAAAGATTCCAAATAACTGTTTTATTAATAAGCAAAAACCTTCATCTTTCTGTCAGTTACCTGGAAATCAGTGGTTATCGGATATTGAACAAATGCCTTGAACTCACTTAAAGATCAGGGAACACATTGGTTACATTGATATTATCAGGGCCCAACATCTCCAAAGGAAAAGAATGTGGGATAGGAGGAAGTGTAAACATGGCATGATGACAAATCATGGATATTATACTAAAGTGATAGTTCTATTACTTTGCACTATAAAGCATCTTGCACCAGTGGATCTCAAAATAATTCACCAAAATTAAGACACAATATCCCAGTGAGGTTGATGTTATGATTGGTCTACAGATTTTTAACTGGATACATAGAGTAGTTAAGTTCACATTTGCAAAAAGGGTAAACTGGGGGTGCCTCTATTTTTACATGCCCTACTTTAAAGTTTGGACTTCCATAGGTGCATAATAGTCATAGCTCTCACTGAAAAAGGGGACTGATTGGCATGAGATAAAGCCACTTTAAATTATGTGCTCACAGCTTTCATATCTTAAAAATGGGCACTCAAAATAGAAGCCATTTATGAAAGTTTGAACCTAAATTGCTTGTCCAGGACAACTCAATAAGTCAGTGACAGAGCTGAGAATCTAATCCAGCAGTTAGGGCTGCCAATTTTGGTTGGACATATTCCGTGAGATTTAATTACATGACATAATCTTTAATTCCTGGAGACTCCAGGCGAATCCCAGAAGGTTGGCAATGCTACCAACAGTCTAGTTCTAACAGATAGGCAATATTCCAGCCTAGCTGAATTTATGCTAGGAGACTCTGCATCACTTTGTTAAAGGTGCTTACTTCATTTGAAAATGTAATACCATTATTTGTTCAAAATGTATCCTCTTTATTTGCAGGATTTTGCCTGCACAACCAAAAGGATGTACACATGAAAATCTCTTCTACCACACATACAAGTAACAGAGGGTGAGCTGAAGCACTGGGAAAATTCTGGAGCTCCAAGGCCAAAGTTAAAGCTCTTTTCTTCTCGTTCTCGGGAGGTATTTATTCAGCTTGCTCATCTCTGAAAAGATTCACTGAATGTAAACCACCAAGGGTCCCTTTGAAATGTAGCTTGTAGTGTTTTATAACAAATTGATTCTCTTCTAAGATCAGCGAGCTGAACAAATACACTCCAGAGAGCGGGAGAAACAATGGAACTTGTACTGTGGACTCTGCGCAGCAGATGTCACCAAAACAATTCCCTATCTCTCCAGCCTCAGGGAGCCATGTAAGCTGTAAATTCAGCCTAAATAGATATGACGAGAATAATGCTGTTTAACATGCTGGTCCAACACAGTAACTTTTTACTATCTTCATTAGATTTCACGCATTCCCTTCCCCAGTTCCAGAGAAAGAAAAGCCTTCCATAAGCACACTAGAACTATGCTTAATCCTGAAGAAGTGGGTTGTACCCACGAAAGCTCATGATACCATCTACATGTTTTGTTTGTCTTTAAGGTGCTGCTAGACTATTCCAGCTAAATCAGCTGGAAGCGCCGGGTCCGGCCGGGTCCTCCGCGGCTTTGCTCAGCGTCTCCCTGCTCTGCAGACTGGGGAGACGCTGAGCAAAGCGGCGGAGGACCCGGGGCCGGACCCGCGGTCGCTTCCAGATCAGCTGGAAGCGCCGCGGGTCCGGCCGGGTCCTGCGCGGCTTTGCTCAGCGTCTCCCTGGTCTGCAGACCAGAGAGACGGGGAGCAAAGCGGCGCAGGACCCGGGTCCGGACCCGCGGCGCTTCCAGCTGATCTGGAAGCGCCGCGGGTCCGGACCCGGGTCCTGCGCGGCTTTGCTCAGCGTCTCTCTGGTCTGCAGATCAGCTGGAAGCGCCGCGGGTCCGGCCCCGGGTCCTGCGCCGCTTTGCTCCCCGACTCTCTGGTCTGCAGACCAGGGAGACGCTGAGCAAAGCCGCGCAGGACCCGGGGCCGGACCCGCGGCGCTTCCAACTGATCTGCAGACCAGAGAGACGCTGAGCAAAGCCGCGCAGGATCTGGAAGCGGCCACAGCGCAGCTGATCTGGAAGCGGCTACGGGTCCGGCCCCAGGTCCTGCGCCGCTTTGCTTCCCGTCTCTCTGGTCTGCAGACCAGGGAGACGCTGAGCAAAGCCGCGCAGGACCCGCGCTGATCTGGAAGCGCCGCGGGTCCGGCCCCGGGTCCTGCGCCGCTTTGCTCCCCGTCTCCCTGGTCTGCTGGCTCCTGCAACAGACCAGGGAGACAGGGAGCAGCTTTTCTCACCCCGGAGGAGGCGGGCGACGGGACCAGGCATCCCGCCGCTCCAGTCCTCCGGGGCGAGAAAATCCCCGTTCCTATCTGCGGAACCGACATAAGTCAGATCCGCGTAACTCGGGGACTGCCTGTAATCAATTTAATGTCAGGCACCTTCCTTTTAAAACTGTCTTTGGCATATTAATTAGCAAATATAAAATGAAACACCAAAGGTACAAGATAATTCATTAAAATGAAGTTAATCTGAGACATAATCAATCCTGAGTGGATGGCTAAGGATGGAATAGAAATAAACAGCCATGTTAGCTGCAGCATCAATGATTTTCAGCAGCATCAATTTCTCAGCAAGAAATTAAACATATAATGTTGATATTTAGTGCAGAATAAAGCTAAAAGTCTATCATGTATTCATGTTGAGGTGTGCAGTGCTTATGCTCTTAGTATCTGGTCCTGCAAGGTTCTGAGAACCAAAACTCCCAAAGAAGACAGTGATGGCCGGTTATCTGTCAGAAGTAGGCCATACATTTGCATTTTTTAAATCAGTTACCGTGAATTTTGGCAGAATTGGTGTAATTCCTGGTAGACAGACATTCATGTTACAAAATCCACAACCACAATTGGCACTGATTGGCACACTGACGAGAAATCTCAGCTAAGAGTCAAAGGATGGGCTGGAGTGCTTTTTTTTATCCCTAGAAGCAATCCTTCCAAGTCAGTTTTGAGACGTAGTGAAGGAACTGAAGTGATGCTTGTGCTGCTGCCTATCCTAGATGGCTACATCTAGATTGCATCTCTTTTTTGTAAAAGGGATGCAAATTAGATGTGTCGCAATTGCTAATGAAGCGGGGATTTAAATCTCCCCCGCTTCATTAGCATAAAAATGGCTGCCGCTTTTTTTCGGCATGGAGCTGTGCCAGAAAAAAGCACCAGTCTAGAGGAGGATCTTTTGGAAAATAAAGCCTTTTCCGAAAGATCCCTTATCCCTTATTTTAAGAGGGATAAGGGATCTTTCGGAAAAGGCTTTATTTTCCGAAAGATCCGCGTCTAGACTGGCGCTTTTTTTCCGGCACAGCTCCATGCCGAAAAAAGCGGCAGCCATTTTTATGCTAATGAAGCGGGGGAGATTTAAATCCCTGCTTCATTAGCAATTGCGATACGTCTAATTTGTATCCCTTTTACGAAAAAGGGATGCAATCTAGATGTAGCCGATGTATATAGCAGATACACAGATGACATTACTCCACAGGGCTACCAAATTCACTTTTTCTGTGAGCAGTAAAATGACATTAAATCCCTTCTGGTGGTTTTAGAATATCTTAAACTTTCAAAAGTTTCAGAGGGGTAGCCCACTTTGGGCAGTGCCCACAAAAGCTCATGATACCATCTACATGTTTTGTTAGGCTTTAAAATGCTACCAGACTATTTGTTGTTTTTTAAATTTTTCCTAACCTTTAACAACTTTTAGCTAAAAGAATGTCTGAGGGTGGATTGGTAGGGGCAATAGATGAGAAAGGCAATATATAAAATGGCTGGGCCTTTTCTGAGCTATAACAGAATCATAGAACACTAGAACTGTAATGGACCTTCAGAGATCATCAAGTCCAGTCCCCTGTCCTCACGACAGGACCAGGCATGGTCTCTATCATCTCATATTATATTATGGGATCTCAGTATGGGCCATATTTAAAGGTTCAGTGGTCTTTCCAAGCTGTTTCCTATTTTCATGCCTTTAAAATTACCAAAAATAGGTTTTGGGGGCTAAAATTTCACATGCTCATTTTCAGCCCAAAGATGAATTTGATGCTAAAAATTTCTACAAGCTCTGACATCTTGCTTTAGAAAGATTAGAGGTTCCCAGCAGTGAACATCTTACTTTTTTATCTTATTTATTTAAAGTGATACTATTTTTATTTGCTTACATGACTCTATAATTATTTGCTTTTGAAAGCTCAGTCCTGTCATATTCAATGAGGGGAAGGTAATATGACATGTTGAAGAGAAATATTTGGTTTAAAGCTAAGAAAGTTGTTGTTAGTGTTTTAATTTCTTAACTGTTTTAATGTGTTGCAGCACCTTAAAGACTAACAAAACATGTAGATGGTATCATGAGCTTTCATGAGCACAACTCACTTTTTCAGATGAATGGAGTTATTAAAGGTCCAGTTTCTAAATAAATAGGGGATGGGGAAGAAGAGAGAAAGAAAAAGAAGGGAAAGAAATAGTCAATTAGCTTGTCCATGCTACATGAAGCTGATACAGAAGGTGCAAATTGTTCTTAAGTACCCATGGTTTGAGTTTTTTTTGTCATTAGGATGTGGAATGTAGTGGACCATCTAGACAATGTCTTTATATGTACCTTTGTGATAGAAATCAAACCTGTAAAGGAAGTTAAGTTCTAAGGCTTCCCTGTGTCCTTGGCTTGAAACATTACAGTGACATTGAGATCCATTAATAAGTGCCTGGGCAAGTTAAAATGTTCCCCAACAGGTTTCTGTGTGTTGCTTTTTCAGATATCTGGTTTGTGTCCATTAATTCATTCCTGTAGAGATTGCCCAGACTGTCAAGACTATTCATTGGTTTTTTTATGTTTTTCCAGTTACAGACTAACCTGGCTACCCCTCTGATGTTTTAGGTGTGTCAGCTCTGCCCGTTCTTGACAGCCCCATGTTCTGTAAGAGTTATAACCTGTCTGTAAAAAGGTGATAGAATACTTTGATCCACCAAAGATGTTTAGTCATCCAGGCATGATGGTGCTAGGAACCATATAAAATGCTTCTAAAGAGTGAGTGTTAAATAAAGGAGGTAACGTGCACTAGAGGACACATACTAAGGGCATGTCTACACTATGGAGAGGATTGAATTTCTGGAGGTCAATCTTTTAGTGTTCAATTTGGCAGGTCTAGTGAAGACTCCCCAAATTGAATGCTGAGGGCAGCCCCCGCCAGTGTCCTGTACTTCTCATTCTGTGAGGAGTAAAGGAAGACAATGGGAATGTGTGCTCCTGTCGGCCTCCTGCAATGTAGCTTCATTTAAGATAAGCTGACTCCAGCAAAACAAAATGTGTTGCTGGATGGGGTACCTTAAGCTGACCTGCCTGGAGTAAATTTAGGCTTAGACTGTGACTCAGGAAACTGAGGTTTTTTCCTGGCTGTAATGCTGGACATATCACTTCACCTATCTGTGCCTCAGCTTCCCCCTCTGTAAAATGGGGAATAACATGTATACACCCTGGCTGCGTCTAGATTGGCAAGTTTTTCCACAAAAGCAGCTGCTTTTGCCGAAAAACTTGCCAGCTGTCTACACTGGCCACTTGAATTTCTGCAAGAACACTGATCATAGAATCATAGGACTGGAAGGGACCTCGAGAGGTCATCGAGTCCAGCCCCCTGCCCTCAAGGCAGGATCAAGCTCCGTCTACACCATCCCTGACAGATGTCTATCTAACCTGTTCTTAAATATCTCCAGAGAGGGAGATTCCACCACCTCCCTTGGCAATTTATTCCAATATTTGACCACCCTGACAGTTAGGAATTTTTTCCTAATGTCCAATCTAAACCTCCCCTGCTGCACTTTGAGCCCATTACTCCTTGTCCTGTCCTCAGAAACCAAGAGGAACAAATTTTCTCCTTCCTCCTTGTGACACCCTTTTAGATATTTGAAAACCGCTATCATGTCCCCCCTTAATCTTCTTTTTTCCAAACTAAACAAGCCCAGTTCATGAAGCCTGGCTTCATAGGTCATGTTCTCTAGACATTTAATCATTCTTGTTGCTCTTCTCTGTACCCTTTCCAATTTCTCCACATCTTTCTTGAAATGTGGTGCCCAGAACTGGACACAGTACTCCAGCTGAGGCCTAACTAGTGCAGAGTAGAGCGGCAGAATGACTTCACGAGTTTTGCTTACAACACACCTGTTGATACAACCTAGAATCATATTTGCTTTTTTTGCAGCAGCGTCACACTGTTGACTCATGTGGTCCACTATGAGCCCTAGATCCCTTTCCACCATGCTCCTTCCTAGACAGTCGCTTCCCATCTTGTATGTATGGAACTGATTGTTCCTTCCTAAGTGGAGCACTTTGCATTTCTCTTTATTAAACTTCATCTCATGTAAGATTCAGTGTTTTTGCGGAAATACTATGCTGCTCCCATTCAGGCAAAAGCCCTCTTTTGCAAATGCTTTTGCGTAAGAGGGCCAGTGTAGACAACGCGGTATTGTTTTGCACAAAAAAGCCCCGATGGCGAAAATGGCGATCGGGGCTTTCTTGCGCAAAACCACATCTAGATTGGCACAGACGCTTTTCCGCAAAAAGTGATTTTGCAGGAAAGCGTCCGTGCCAATCTAGACGCTCTTTTCCGCAAATGCTTTTAACAGAAAAACTTTTCCGTTAAAAGCATTTGCGGAAAATCATGCCAGTGTAGACGTAGCCCCTTTGTAAAGGTCTTTAATATCTGAAAAAGCACTATACAAAAACTAAGCATTATTAAGATGAATTAATATTATAATGCTGTTTGAAGATTTAAAAGGTGCTTTATATAATTCTCATTATGGAAGTAGAGTGATGCTTTTTGGCAAGGAAGTCATTCAGATCTACTGTATTGTGATCCTTTAAGCACATGTATGTTCAACGTGCTGGACATCTTACTCAGAAAGACCACTGCTTGTACTTAATTTTGATACTGAAGATGTGTATGTGCATCTTGGGATGAATAAATTATAGGCGTCAGTAAATTTTGGAGACCAGAGAACAGTGGCTGGATGCTTCAAAACTGGAGTGGGCCGAGTGAATTAATTGGATGGGTGAAAATCTAATGTTCTCGGCTTTCTGGTTATCTCCAATCACAGCCATTGACTCTTGAGGGTTGTAACCTTGTCAGATCTTGTAATTTAAGTAAGATAGGGACTGGTAAATACTTGGAAGGGAGACCTCCAAGAAATAAAAGGAATCTATGACCAATGTTGCAGCCACTATGTTACTGTGGAGACTGCATGTTAGAATATTACACCATCTCAACCTCCTTTTATTTCTTTATTCTTATTCAGGAGTCTTTGGTATCCTGGAGAAGGGTCAGGTCAGCCATTTGAAGAGGAGATGGGCAGAACTTTGTTAAGTATCAGAGGGGTAGCCATGTTAGTCTGAATCTGCAAAAGCGGTGAGGAGTCCTGTGGCACCTTATAGACTAACCGAAGTGTTGGAGCATAAGCTTCCGTGGGCAAAGACCCACTTCGTCAGATGCATGTAGTGGAAATTTCCAGAGGCAGGTATAAATATGCAGGCCAGAATCAGGCTAGAGATGAGGAGGTGGATCCAATCAGGGAGGATGAGGCCCACTTCTAGTAGCTCTCTTGGTATTCACACCTCCAGATCAGCTACTAGAAGTGGGCCTCATCTTCCCTGATTGGATCCACCTCGTCATCTCTAACCTGATTCTGGCCTGCATATTTATACCTGCCTCTGGAAATTTCCACTACATGCATCTGATGAAGTGGGTCTTTGCCCACGAAAGCTTATGCTCCTACACTTCGGTTAGTCTATAAGGTGCCACAGGACTCCTCGCCGCTTTTGCAGATCTTTGTGGTCCCTTTTTATCAGTTTGCAGACTGTGCTGCTCCTAAACTTTAAAATCAAAACAATGTACCTTAGCACAATATTTCCTACTACTTGTACGTAAGCAAGGGCTGAACCGCTGCTTGCTATCAGCGAGCTAAAAAGAGAGAGCTGCCATGGCGTGGTTGTGCCCACTACAATTGTTTAGCTCTGCAAGATAACCGTTAACTATTGATATGTAAATACAGCTCATGCCAGGTTGGGGAGAGAATAGGAAGTGTGGCTATGTAAAGTCAATTCAGCCAGGGCTGATCAGTGTTGGAATGGAATGTGGTGTATTGTAAATAATTTGGGACTGTTGTGGGGGTCACTAATCATACTACCCCTAAATGTGGGAACTGTAAAACATGCCACCAGTGCTTGCAGGAGAGACACCGCCCTCATTCTAAGAGGTCTCCGAGGAACAAGCCTCCCTCCTTCCAGAGTTGGGTGAACTGAGCTGGGGGAAGGGTTAAAGGGCTTGAGTTAGCCTGCTTCACACCTGCCAGGTGTGAGCTGTAAGACTGGCCCTACCTGCCCCTTTCCCCCTTTGTTTTCAGGACAGGCCTAAAGCAGACTCCACGAGGAGTCTTTTTGCTAGTCCAGTGGAAGCTGGAATCCTTTGCCAGTCCAGGTGGTGGCTAAAGAGTTGAAAACATTAAGAGCTGAAATCACTGGTTTGGCTGGGAGCCAGACCCATTGCAGCCAGCGAAGCAGCAGCAGCCAGCAAAGTGGCTGGTGGGAATCACTGGCCGGTGACGTGGCGTGGCCGGTAGGAGTGGTGTGGAGTGGCGGCAGGCGAGGAGCAGTGACCGGCGGCATGGCGTGGCTGGTAGGAGCAGCGGCAGGCGAGGAGCAGTGGCAGGCAACCAGCGGAGCGTCCGGTGGCGTGGAATGAGACAGCTGATGGAGCGTGGCGGAGTGGCTCATAAGGTGCCCTCTATCTATCCTCCACCCCATTTCTACCCAGGTTGGGAGGTGAAACCCTGTGGGTGAACTTTTGGACTCTGGGTGGCACTGACCACAGACAGAGACTTTTGGGGTGTTGGACTTTGGGACTTCGGGTGATTCTTGGCTGTGGGGGGGCTTAGCTCATGTTTGAGTTATGAACTCTGTTTGTGGTGTTTTCCCAAGTTAATGCCTTATGACTTCTCTCTCTGTTTCATTAAATGTTTCTTTCCTACACTCAGACTCTGTGTTTGCGAGTGGGGAAGCATTGCCTCTCAGAGGCGCCCAGAGGTGTGTGAATTTCCCAGGTTACTGGGTGGGAGCTCGAGCCAGTTCTGTGTGAAATGGACCCCAAGATATTGAACCCGGTCCTGGTTGCTGCCAGGCCTACCCGGCAGGAGGGTTCCATGTATCTTCCTGGGCAGACTAATAAAACTAATTTTTTGTTGGAATTGACCTGCAACAATCTACAAATGATCATCTTTATCTTCACATTGTACTCATGGGAAAAGGAGACCATAGGATCAAATTTTTATCTGGCCTGCTAACATGTATCCATCAAATAGTTAAACTGTATGGCTACGTCTACACTGGCCCCTTTTCCGAAAGGGGCATGCTAATTTCACAGGTCGTAATAGGGAAATCCGCGGGGGATTTAAATATCCCCCGCGGCATTTAAATAAAAATGTCCGCCGCTTTTTTCTGGCCTTTAGAAAGCCGGAAAAGAGCGTCTACACTGGCCCCGATCCTCCGGAAAAAAGCCCTTTTCCGGAGGATCTCTTATTCCTACTTTGAATAAAAGATCCTCCGGAAAAGGGCTTTTTTCCGGAGGATTGGGGCCAGTGTAGACGCTCTTTTCCGGCTTTTCTAAAAGCCGGAAAAAAGCGGCGGACATTTTTATTTAAATGCCGCGGGGGATATTTAAATCCCCCGCGGATTTCCCTATTACGACCTGTGAAATTAGCATGCCCCTTTCGGAAAAGGGGCCAGTGTAGACGTAGCCCCTCTGTTTGTGCCCACAACACACATAGTAGAGCTGTTTGAAAAAATGAATTTTTCCTTAGAAGGAAAATGTCATTTCAAAATTACTATTCATTCGAAATCTAGGCAAAAGATCAAATGTTTTCATAAAACCAAAAAAAAAAGATCTGAAGTTTCAAATCAGATCAAAATGGATTTTTTTGGCATTTCCAGTTGAAAGAAAACAGTCTACCATGTTGAAATGAAATTTGTCATTTCAAATATACACTTCAAAATGAAAGATAAACACTTCTTTTCATAATTTCAATTTGAAATGAAAAATTTCATTTAGATTCTCCACAAGAAAAATGTGGAGAAATTGGAGAAGGTCCAGAGAAGAACAACAAAAATTATTTTAAAAGGTCTAGAAAACATGATATATGAGGCGAGGCTGAAAGAATTGGGCTTGTTTAGTTTAGAAAAGCGAAGACTGAGAGGGGACATGATAGCAGTTTTAAGTATCTAAAAGGGCATTGCAAGGAGGAGGGAGAAAAATTGTTCTCCTTGATCTCTCAGGATAGGACAAAACACAATGAACTTAAATTGCAGCAAGAGAGGTTTAGGTTGGACATTAGGAAAAACTTCCTAACTGTCAGGGTAGTTAAACACTGGAATAAAGTGCCCAGGGAGGTTGTGGCATCCCCACTGGAGATATTTAAGAACAGATTAGATGTCTATCAGGGATGATCTAGATGGTGGATGGTCCTGCTGAGGGCAGGGGACTGGACTTGATAACTTCTTGGGATTCCTTCCTGTTCTAGTATTCTATGATTCTATGTTCTGATGCAAGGAGTTGCAACTCACAAAAGCTTATGCCATATTTAAAAATCTTAAAGTGTCACTGGATTACTTATTGCTTTTGCCATATTATCCTGATGTCCTTTTATTTAATTCTACTACCTTTCCCGATCATAAATGAATAATAATACTCTGGGCTATTGCCCTCTCCCTCACCACCCCCAGGTACCTTCCAACCCCCAGAATGAATCATATTCTACAGAGAGTCTCCTATAACTTTTTGCCTGCCCACTCACATATGCTCCCTGTCTTAGCATGAGCCAGCTTGCACTTTTACTTTCTGTGCATTGCTACAGGCAAAAGAACAAAATGGTTATCTGTCAACTATAGAAAAAGCTCCAAGCAGGGACCAGAATAACTCATAAAGGAAATACTGGTGAATGAGGTTCCATTTTGCATTTTAACATGTCATTTTCAGTTATGTCTGAAAATGTAAAGCTCAATATTTGTCGTTAAAAAAATAAAAATTGAATTAAAATTTCAAATACATATATTAGCCTGCTTAGCTATTGATGTTGGTTACTTTTTACTATATAAGTAATAGTCTCTTAACTTCATCACTGCTTTAGGTACAAATTCTGATATCCTCTTGGTATGCAAATGGAGTTGGGGAAACTATCCCCAAATACTCAGCAGACCCTAACTATAAAAGAACCCTCATCAGAACTTAAATCTGCTGTTCCATGATTTAACAGCCAAAGGAGGTGGGAGGCAGGTAATACATCTACAACATGCAGTTCAAGCAGTGAGGTCCACTCTTGCTAATTTAGGGTATGTCTACACTACAAAGTTAGTTCGAACTAACGGACGTTAGTTCGAACTAACTTTAATAGGCGCTACACTAGCGCTCCGCTAGTTCGAATTTGAATCGAACTAGCGGAGCGCTTAGTTCAAACTAGGAAAACCTCATTTTACGAGGATTAAGCCTAGTTCGAACTAGCTAGTTCGAATTAAGGGGTGTGTAGCCCCTTAATTCGAACTAGTGGGAGGCTAGCCCTCCCCAGGTTTCCCTGGTGGCCACTCTGGCCAACACCAGGGAAACTCTATTGCCCCCTTCCCAGCCCCGGACCCCTTAAAGGGGCACGGGCTGGCTACGGTGCCCGTGCCAGGTGCAAGCCTGCCAGCACCCAGCCAGCAGACCCTGCACCTGGCACAGCTCGAGCCACCCACCCGATGTCCCCCAACCCACCCCCTCTTCCCGGGACCAGGCTGGCGGCTCCCGGGAGCTTGACCGGGACCGCAAGAGGCAGGCACCTGCCTGGGCTAGTGCGGACATCGTGCACCTCGTCCATGATCTCCGCACTAGGCACAGGAAAGTGGCCGTCTAGGGCAGGAGAGCTGCCAGCCTGGCCACCCAGGAGCAGGTGTGCATGAAAATCAAGGGGGTCCACTGAGACCCCCGACCCTGAGCCCTGAGCTTACAATGGCCGTCCTGGGTCAGACCAAAGGTCCATCTAGCCCAGTAGCCTGTCTGACGACAGCGGCCAACCCTAGGGACCCTGGAGGGGATGGACCGAAGACAGTGACCAAGCCATTTGTCTCGTGCCATCCCTCTCCAGCCTTCCACAAACTTTGGGCAGGGACACCACTCCTACCCCCTGGCTAAGACTACTCCATGGACCCAACCTCCATGACTTGATCTCACTTCCCTTTAAACTCTGTTCTAGTTGTAGCCTTCACAGCCTCCTGCAGCAAGGAGTTCCGCAGGTTAACTAATTGCTTTCTGAAGAACAACTTTCTCTTACTAGTTTGAAACCTGCTACCTATTCCTTTCCTTTGGTGTCCTCTAGTCCTTCTTTATGGGAACTCATGAAGAACTTTTCTGAATGCACCCTCTCCACCCAACCCCTGCTTTTAGAAACCTCTATCCTGTCCCCGCTCCGTCTCCTCTTTTCTAAGCTGAACAGTCCCAGTCTCTGTAGCCTCTCTTCATCTGGGACCTGTTCCCAACCCCTGATCATGTTAGTTGCCCTCCCCTCTCCCAGCCTTTCTCTTCCCCTCTCCCACCTCCTTTTCCCAGTCTCCCCCAGTTTTGTTCAATAAGACAGAGTCAATGTTGGAAGAAACGTTATCTTTATTTTGTACATCAATAAGAAGGGGGGCTAGGGAAGGGTAAGTGGAAGGAGGTGAGGGAGGAATGGGGTACGAGCCCCCGATGGGGAGGACTGGGCTGGCTCTGCGGGCTTCTGGGGGTGGAAGCTCTCCTGCAGCCCCCCAATTGCCCCCTCTCCCCAGATGGCAGCCTGCGGCAAGTGCAGCCGGGCTGATGGCCGAGTGGTGTGATGTGCCCAGTGTGGGTACTCCGGGCACTCCAAGCCAGAACTTCTTTGCAAGCGGGGCACCCCTTAGAACTGTGTGTCCGGGGTGGGGGTCGGGACCCTTTAAGCGCAGCCCTCGGCTAGCCTGAGACAGCATCTCCATGCTCTAAGTCCTCCTCTTATGCCCTGCCGGCACTGCTTCCGGCCATCCTTAAGCCCTGTTCAGAGTCCACTCAATGTGGACTTGCTTTTTCGAATTAGCAAAATGCTAATTCGAACTAGTTTTTAGTTCTAGACACGTTAGTTCGAATTAGCTTAGTTCGAATTAACTAATTCGAACTAAGTTAGTTCGAACTAGCGCTGTAGTGTAGACATACCCTCATTCATTGCCACTTGTACTGTGTCTGCAGAGTCCTTAGTGAAAATGTTCCAGCATAAAGCAAAGGGCTTGTGTGCCTCCTTCTATGATAATTCAGTACCTCCCTGGAGAGTCCAACCTTAGTTTGAGCAACACTTTCTCATCGCTTACTGAAAAGCATATGCTACAGGGATGATTTATTGGCAACCCCCATGCATATATTTTAATGCTTTTTAATCACATCATGGAGTGATTCTGACACAAAAGTCAATGGGACAATTTTAGTGTGTTAAACAATTTCAGTAAATGAATACAAGATGGTTAGCCATGCAGAAAGTAATAACTGCATATTGTCATTCTCTAAGTAATGTAATCAGTGCTATTGTGTTATGGCTAATTTGAGTAATTTTTTCCAAGTCCTTGAAGTATCAAACCTCTAACACATATTTCTTATCTATTAGCTTTGAAATAATCAGACATGAGCCTGACCCTGTGGACTTTTCTTGGGTGAGTAATCCTATTGACTTCAATGGAATTAATTGCATGAGTAAGGTCTGTAAGGAAAGGCCCCAGTGTAGGGCATACATTGTTGGACAGTTGGAGGTGGTTGGTTGGGGTATGCCTATTCCTGTCGTCCCCACCATATACATCCTCCTCCTTGTCCCTTTTGGATTTTTACTGGCTCCCAGTGGAGCTGATCACTGTTTGCTGTCAGTGAAAACGGTCAAACTGGAGACTTTACCTGTGCCTGCATAGCAAGTTTATTGAGAAGGAATTATACCAGCAGTAAAAGGGTTACATCAAGCATGCAGCTTTTATATTAGACATAGCAATACATTCGAAACTATACATTCCCTTAAATGAGCTTCTTTTTCACAAACACATACGGATTGTTTCTGTGCTGGCCCCACTCACAGCCTGCCTGGCAAACAGGTAAATTGGTTACCAATTTATAGATGGCTCCTCTTTTCTTGTCTGTTCCCCATTGGTCTGGTCTGTTCACGGCCTTGGTTGCCTTGAAAGCCCTCCGGCTGACAATCCCATAATACACCAAGCAGTGCATCACTGGTTTCTTCAGATGTTCAAATTCATCCCAACCATCAACTAAGCTAATTAGTTTGATTCTTCATATTTATACTGCCTTTCTGCCAAAGGAATCACATGTCCCAAAAGCTTGCCCAGTGGGCATATTATTACTAATTTTATCTAATTACTATTTTAAAAGGGTTTAGGAGGGGTGATACCCCAAATCACCCCACTTTTACTCACTTATTAATCATTCACTTTGGCATTTACATGACCTTCTGCTGTTAGGTTATGATGACCATATCAGCTTGTGCTCCACACTGGAACTTTACTTATATGATACTAGCAGACTTAGCCAGCATTGCCCAGGTCCTTCAGGGCAGTGGACTGGTGATGTGGGGGGTGGAGTCAGGGCAGGCCCTTGGGTATGGGGGGGTAGTGCAGGAGACTGGGGTGGAAGAGGGTGTGAGAATGAGGGCTGGAGGATGAGGAGAGGCTCAGGACAGGGGTCCTATCTGTCACTGGCCTTTTCTCTCCCCTCAAATCCCTGTTCAGCCACCATGGGCATTTTCTCTCGCCTTCCCCCCACACACACCCTTGCCCCAACTGCCAGGGGCAATTTCTCTTCCCGGCTGCCAGGGGTGTTTCCATCCTCCTCACCCCCCAGCAGTCGCCAGGGGCATTTTCTCCCCCCTCCCCACCAGGGGCGTTTTCTTTCTCCCCATCTCCTCTCTCTTGCCCTAGCCCCTCGAGGCACCAGGAGTGTTTTCTCTCCTCCCAGCCCCTCTGGCCACCAGGGGCAATTTCCCTATCTCCAGCTACCCCTCCCCCCCATCCACCAGGGGAATTTTCTCTCCCACAACTCCCCCCCTGGCCACCTGGGGCTTTTTTTCTCCTCCTCCTCCCCCATTCTGGTGCTACGGCCAAGTGCTGTGATGGAGGGAAAGGGTTTGGGACGGGAGGCTACTTATCAGGTGTGCTAGCAGGTAAGATGGTGGAGCCCCAGCTCTGCTGGTCACTCCCTTGGTGGTCAGTCTGCCCCCAGTGGACACTCTGCAGGATACCTCTCCCCTGAGGGTTCACTGCCCCCAATGGCTACTTTCAGTACCATATTCCTCAGAAGAATAGCCTTTCCTTTTGCATGTTATAGAAAACAGTCCCTTTCCCAGGGCTTCCAGTTGTCCTGGCACAATCAAACTCTGACCTTGTTTTAAGTTAGAAGAGGAAGCTGCATTCCAAATTTCGTGGCCCTAGCTCTTATAGTTTAGGAGGAGTTCTGGAACAAATGGATTCACAGATAGACAAACACTCTAAAATGGAGATTTTACTTTGGCATGAGCGAATATTTACTGAAACCAATAAGTGCAGTATTGATTGTACATGCAGTCCAGTCTGCAATTCTTGCTAATTTGACTTATCAAGTTTACTTCAGTTCACTTCTGCTTAGACAGGGCCTGCTCCCAGAGTCCTCTGTTAGGTCATGTCAAGTCACATTCACATTGTTCATTCAGTATGGTCACACCAATTTGGCGCCATCCCAACATACGTGTTCTCAAAAAGGGAATTTTGGTATAACCAGAAGTAAGAAACCCATTAAAGTACCTTACATAGAAAACAATTGTGAGGTGATTGCTAATTAAAAATACTTTCTTTAAGATTGTTGTGAACCAGTCGAAAGACAAAGCAGAAAACCATTTGCAATCAGCAATGTCTAGTCCTCAAAGTAATAGAGATGTAGCCGTGTTTGTCTGATCTTGCTGAAACAAAAGAAAGCACTATGCAGCACTTTAAAGACTAACAAGATGGTTTATTAGGTGATGAGCTTTCGTGGGCCAGACCCACTTCCTCAGATCAAATTCTTGAAGAGAATTGGCATAACCATATATACCAAAGGGATACAATGAAAAAAAAAGTGAACACATTATAAAACTGACAAATCAGATTTAGAACAGAAATGATACTAGGGGTGATAATTGGGGAAGCTATCTTTGTAACGGGTAAGGTAATTAATGGGCCTGAACAAAGATGCTAATTACCTTACCCATTACAAAGATAGCTTCCCCAGTTATCACCCCTAGTATCATTATCTCATAGGGGGTATGTCTACACTACCCCGCTAGTTCGAACTAGCGGGGTAATGTATGCATACCGAACGTGCAAATGAAGCCCGGGATTTGAATTTCCCGGGCTTCATTTGCATAAGCCGGCCGGCGCCATTTTTAAATGCCGGCTTGTTCAAACCCCGTGCCACGCGGCTACACACGGCACGAACTAGGTAGTTCGAACTAGGTTTCCTTCCACAAGGAGTAATGGTAGTTCGAACTAGGAAGCCTAGTTCGAACTACCTAGTTCGTGCCGCGTGTAGCCGCGCGGCACGGGGTTCGAACGAGCGGGGATTTAAAAATGGCGGCGCCCCGCTTATGCAAATGAAGCCCGGGAAATTCAAATCCCGGGCTTCATTTGCAATTGCGGTATGCCTATTACCCCGCTAGTTCGAACTAGCGGGGTAGTGTAGACATACCCATAGATACTAGCCCTCCCCCTCACCTCCCTTCTGTTCTAAATCTGATAGTCCTTTCTTTTGTTTCAGCAAGATCAGACTAACACGGCTACATTTCTATTACTTTGAAGACTAGACATTGCTGATTGTGAATAGTTTTCTGCTTAGTCTTTTGACTGGTTCACAACAATCTTAAAGAAAGCTCATCACCTAATAAACCATCTTGTTAGTCTTTAAAGTGCTGCATAGTCCTTTCTTTTGTTTTAGTCCTCAAAGGTAATGGAACATTAGAACATATATACTACCAAACCAGATGAGACCATTGGTCCATCTAGTTTGTGGTAGCAGTGCTGGGCTGGGCTGGGCTGAGCTTCCTAGCCAGAGAGTCAGTAAAGGGTGCTGGGAAGCTCTTGGTGTTATGCACAACCATCTGGAATCAAACTCAGAATAATGCAGATCTCTTGCAAGTACCTTAAGCCCCTCAGTGATCACTGAACATCATATGATAGTAGGAATAAAAGGTATACATGAAAAACAGATACACAGAGGACGTTTTTAAGCCTTATTGCATATCCCAAAAGCAAGAGTCCATGTTGGTGGCACAAAAAAAATAAGCCCTCTGGAGCAAAATAGGCACAGATTTGTTTATGCTGCCTGGAATAAACTGAGTCTCTAAGATGTCACAAGACTCCTCCATTTGTTTGCAGATACAGACTTGTCCTTCTCACTTGTTGTTCTCACTTCCCGGAGATAGCCTTACTGGAAGATACTACAGCTAAATAGGTGATTGTGCATACTAATCTATTTTTGCTAATTTAC
Source organism: Pelodiscus sinensis (assembly GCF_052426305.1). NCBI lineage: Eukaryota > Metazoa > Chordata > Testudines > Trionychidae > Pelodiscus > Pelodiscus sinensis. The sequence goes on along the minus strand of NC_143067.1, from coordinate 22,471,278 downwards.
GTGACATAGTAGCATTTGGCAATGGGCCACACTTTAATGCGTATAGGTTTAAGCAGCTTGCCGTGAAGTACAGATTTAGGCATGAAACCACTAGTTCTCGTTATCTGCAATCCAATGAGTTGGTGGGAAATGGTGGGAAAACCTAATGAAAATGGCTGAGAAGTCACACTCTGATCTGTGTTTATCAATGTTACTTATAGAATAGCATCAATGAAGAACTGTTTGTCACCTGTTGACATTTTGTTCACAAGAAAACAGAATGCTTGCACTATTAGAAATGGATGCCAGAGTCAGTGAGGACTAGGGATGTTAAAATGCATTTATTAATGGTTACACAGTTACACGTGGGGGGAAGGGGGTTAAGGGAGTCGGCTCCTTGGGAGCTGGTATGCGCTCACGCGCACTGGCTCCCGCCTAACAACCTCCTCCTGCTGCTGCTTATGATACGAGGCAGCAGTGGAGGGAGGTAGGAGGAGGAGGGCAGCCAATGCTTATGGGGAGCCGACTGCATCGGGGGGGGAGGTCTGCACACATACCAGCTCCCACCTGTCCCTCTCCACTGCTGCCTCTGACACAGAGGCTGCAGCACAGGAGGGAGGGGCTGCATGCAACAGTGTAAACGGGTACACTTTCACATCTCTAGTGAGGACTTACATATTTGCAAAGAGACAGGTACGGTTAAACTAGAAACTACCTGACTTAGGGACCAGAGAGCAGCCACCATTTCATTAAAATTATCCTCTATGTCAGGATACAAAACAACACTGCGTCACATAAGGCTAATCTGTGCTCCTATGAGGTTGTCACGTCAGATGGGCATGTACTACTGAGGAATAGGTGACAACACGTTCTCCAAATCCAGGAAGGGACCAATAAGGGGCATGGAATCTGCTATTTTGGCTATGAGGTTTTCAGATTGACAATAACCAGCACAGACTTGAGACACTAAGCTCCAGGACACGGAACAATGGGAACAAGTGGACTTGCCTCACAGCTATGGTGCCCTACAGGTCCAAATATCAGCACAGGGCAACTCAGAGACTAACTGAACATTATTAGTAAGTGTAGTTATGAATTTGATAATAAGTGTTTGCCATTGTATTATATTAGTACTGATTTTTAATTGTTGATTTTTATTTAAGTATTGTACTGAAAGGAAAGGTGTGGTATTGGGAACTGTGCTTTTAAGGGCTTTGCTATAGAGATAAAGGTTTTGTCTGGCAGGTTTATCTCAGCAACATCCAAAGAGAGGAAGAATTGTACTACCGGCTAGACAATTCCCACCAACCCTCCCTTCCACTGAATTATAATGAATTGCGGCCAGGAGCCTTAGTGATTCCTTCTGGCAAATCTCTGCAATGGGACACATCAGTATAAAGTACTATCTTCAAGAAGAGTCAGCAGCTCAACACTTTCCAATGCAGGGGCAGGCAAGACGCAGCTGCCCTGCCAGGGCCCTTAGGTGTAGAGCAGCCCCACACCGTTTTAAGCAGCTAGCTGCTCCTTCTGGCTCTCTGGTCTGGAGATTTGGCTGGAAAATGGGGGTAGCGTATTAAGCCTCCCCCGCAAACTCCTCACCCCTACACAGCCCCCTCCCTGGTACCCGGAACAGAGAGCAGGGAGCAGCCAGCCATTTTGAGCATTCTGGAACTGCAGTAGGCAGAAAGCCTACCTCTACCTGACCAGAGCCTATACCTGGCACTCCACCCCTTCCCGCATCCCAACTCCCTGCTCCAGACAACCAAACCTTCCTCACTCAGTCACCACCCAAAGCCTCTGCACTCTCCCTCCCTCCCCTTCCAGGTCACAACTCCCTCCCAGACCCTGCACCTCCTCCCCCAGGCCAGAATCCTCTCCTGCCCTCATACTCCCCTCCCAGCCCCAGGTCACAACCCCCTCCTTCAGCCAAACTCCCTCTTAGACCCCACACCTTCTCCTGCACCTCAGTCCTCTATGCTGAGCTCCCTTATATACCCAACCTTGTCCCAGATCCTACAACCCTCCATAAAAAAGTGTGGCTCTTGACCACTTACCAAAATCCTGGAGTGGACTCCCATGAAAAATTATTTTCACACCCTATGACCATCCACATCTCTTCAGAGAGGTGAGCACACTTCATTTCCTACTTGCTGCATACCCACCTTTCGCTACGATCAGAAAAACCCTGACATAATAACCCAGGCTTTCTGTGTTACACTGTGTTGCTGATAAACTAGTCCTGCAGTGCCCCTTACAGGACATTCATATTAATTGTGAGCCATAATGTAATATGCAGCAGTTACACGTTTCAATTTTCTCAGGTAAAAAGTGTAAATAGTGAACTAGCGAGATGAAACGGATCTCTTGATCCCAGGCTATGATGGAAATACACTAATTTCTTGAAGTACATGTGATTATTAATGCAATAAAGAATATAGTGTTTGAGGGTTCTTGGTTTTTGTTTTGTTTTGGTTTTTGAGGGAGGGAGAGCAGTGCATATTCTTCATATTCTGGGGAGTGAAGGGAAGATTTTGCTTACAATTGTCAAGAAATTCATTCGGTAACAACACAAAGAAGGCTACATTCAGCCTGGGTGTAACTCCATAAAAGTAAATGGGCTAAATTCACAACTGATTACTTCAGGGACCTCACTGGTGGAAAGTCTTTTTGGTATGAGGTGACTGCCAGTTGCATGCTATGTCAAGTGAGGGCTTTGCTAATTCAACTAATACTAGTTGCAGCCTCCAACTGTAGGGTTCTTCTATTATTATTTATTTGTATTTGCCAAGAACGTACAGGTTGAAAGACATATCTCCTGCTTTAGCGTATGAGAGCTTCAAGTCAAAGGCTACAATCCTGCCAAGAAATCTAAGTGGCCAGATTATATATGATTTCTGTGTGCATCCTTTGCAGAATCAGGGCTTTAAAGACAAGAACTGTATGAGAAAGGACAGAGAAAGGAGTTAAAAGCTACAAGCAAAGTTGTGTTAGTTTTACAGAGTGTTTTGGTTTTATTCACTGTCATTCATTAGCATTGCTTGTTTTTTGGGAACTGTGCTCTTGGTCTTGGATTTTTTTGTCATTCTAGTGTGTGTTGTACTTAATCTACTGAAACATCAGGTGATATGTAGCAAAAAGTATGTGCACTATGAGAATGGAGGTGAGAAATTAATTGCATTTTTTCTTTCTGAAATTGAATTTTTTCTAAAAATCACTGTTCTATGCTGTGTTGTAAGGCTAGATTATGCACACAGGAGATTTCTGTAGTGAGTGGTTTTTTATGGCACAAAGTGAACTGAAGAATAATGAAACCCCTTTTCAGAGGTGTTTTTTAATATGATGAATGTGTTGTGAGTCAGTGTGGTAGCAAACTGGCTAGTGTGACTGTGATGCCACTGACATTTACTGTATGATAATAGAACTGCACAACTGTGTACTGTAAATCCTATTAGAACTGGTGAACTATTCACTATGCAAGGTTTATTCACTGTATAGCGGAGAAGTTGTTCCTTTCTGGCAAAGGAGGGGTTAAAAGCAGCCTGGAGGGAGCCTGCACAAACCCCTTCCAATCAGAGAGAAGATTATAGAGAGCCAATCAAAATGTGGCTTGCTCGGACTGCCCTCATATAAGAAATTTCTCAGCAGAGCAGAGAGCATTTGAGTCCTGACCAGAGACGGAGCAGGATTGGTTCCCAGGGAGAAGTACCTAAGATGGAGCAGTGCTGGTCAGGCTCAGGGGACCAGTGGGAGACAGAGGCTCGAGCTTCCAAATGCAGAACTTCTGCAGAAGTTCTGGAGCCACTGATGGTCATCCCACCACTCCATAATGATCCGGTTTCACCAGTCAGTACTGGTGTCCCGGCGGCAGAAGCAGCAGTGCATGGTGTGCAGGCGAGGATGGAATGGAATGTGGTGCATAGGGAGTGACCAGGCCTGGGTAAGGCTAGTCCATTCCAGGCTAGCCGTCATCCTCAAGCAGCGTCATGAGGGCAGCCTGCATAAACTGTGACAGGAACTGTAGCTGTAGGTCTAAGAGCCGGTAAATGCTTTGCAGCCAGTCCAGCTCCATGATGGAAGTGCTGTGGCTTACACAAGCCACGTGGTAACCAGAGCACGCAGTGTGGTGTTTGCTGTCCCTCGAGGAGGTAGGCAAAGGTGAAGTGTCTAAAAAATAGCAGTAGAGGGGAGCCCCTTTAAGGACAAGCCTCAGATAGCCTGAGGAAGCAGCTACAGGAAGTGTAGATCATTCCAGTCTATGATCTGTAACAGTGTTTCCTAATTTTATTTGGCCACGGAACCCTTTTCAGCTTGAAAGAATTTCAAGGAACCCCTAGGGTTGCCAGAGTAAAATTTGTTGAGCAAAAAAAAAAAAAAAAAAGACCTGCTGAGTCCTGCCACAAAAGGCTCTGTCTCTTTCAGAGGGGGCGGGGGAGTGCCGAGTTCTCGCAGAACCCTTCCTTTCGCTTCACAGAACCCCCTGGAGCACCAATTGGGAAACACTGATCTATAAGATTCTATAAGTCTATGATCTGGGTGGGCTCATGCTTAATAAGGACTCTATAAACATTCAATTACAATTTCAGTAGTTGGTGCACAGACCGCAAATCGAGCCTCATAATTGCATATATATATATATATATATATACATATATACACACACACACACACACACACAGCAGTGTATTTTGTGTGACAACCCACACTAATTGTTCTGGCCCCTGTAGAAGCTTGAAACATCCCTTGGGTATCATGGGAATGTCTTGCTCAGGATGGGCAGTGGGATGAGGCAGAGAAGCAATCCCAAAACACAAAAATGTCAGCACCCCTCATTGTCAAAATGGTTCCTAAGAGCCTTCCTGATATTGATGGCTATGTTATGGGCTCCTCTGACAGTGCAAGTGTCTGGCTGTTCAAACTGTGCATCCAGGCACTATGTCTCATTGTTCCACGCAGGGCCAAACACTCACCCCTACTCTCACACAAATTATGTAAGCAACAGCATGTGGCCACCACCTTGGGGATATGATCCTCCAAAAGATCCAGCTGGCCATAAAGACACCTCCATCTTGTTTTCAATCTGCCAAAGGCACATTCAACAACCATGCAGCATTAGCATGGCCTGTTGTTGAACTGCTCCTTCCTGCTGTCAAGGTGAGCCAGGGCTATAAGGGGCAAGCCATCACCTAGGATCACTATAGGCATTTCCACATTGCCCACTGTAATTTTCTGATCTGGAAAGAAAATTGCAGCACACAACTTTCCAAAGAAGCCACTGTTCCTGAAGATATGTGCACTTTTCTAGAACACTCCTCATTTACGTCTGAAACCCCTACAGTGATCCACAATTTCCTGAAGTACCTTACTATCGATGTACTCTGAGGCAAGGTAGAGTGGCGCTATACTGGGAATATGAGTGCCATCAATTGCCAGTTTTGAAAGCTCATGTCAGCACAGCCATCCACTATGCCATCCACATTTCCCAGAGTCACAGTCCTAGGCAGCAAAATATGATTTATTACCCTGCACACTGGCATAAGTACTGTTCCAATTGTAGGCTTCTCCTCTCCAAAGTGACTTAAAACTGAACGGTGAAAATCGGGAGTCACCAGTTCCACAAAACCATGACAACGCACTTCTCTACCTAGACAGCAGCTCTCATTCAGGTGTCCTTGCACTGCAGTTCAGAGGACAACTCAGCACACAGCTCCAGGAAGGTCGCTTTACACATCAGAAAGTTCTGTACCCACTGGTCTTCATCCCACAACTGTGGGACAATGCAATCCTAGCACTCAGAGATGGTTTCCTTAGTCCAAAAACAATAGTCCCTTGTGCACAGCTGTTCTGTGACAGCCCAAATGTAATGCCAATTTGGTGCTCTCCCTATCACCCACACCCGCATCTGAGTCTTCGTCCTCTATTATTAATTGCATAAATAGCTCTGTTGCAATATGCAATGTCTTAAGCACATTGAACACAACATGGGAGAAAATTGTGGGATCCATGATTTCTCATGGCAGACGCTGAAATTTTCAGCAAGTATTGTCATTAAGTGGCTCAAAAGTAAGCTGGAAGCCCATGGAGCGCTGGGAAGCAAAAAGGTGGCTGACGGGATGTTTTTCACATTCCCAAAATGCATAGTACTATGTTGCATATTCCCACAGTACTTAGGGACTGAAGGTGATGCTCTTTCTGTCAACAGGGTTTTAACAATATGGCCATGAAATGTCGACCATGGGTGGCAGAAAAAGAGGTTTGACTGGTTTTCAGTTTTGGTGACTTGTGCATGTCAACGACAATACTTTCGTTGCCAAACCTTCCCAGAGTAGACATAGCCTTAGTGAAGGGAGAAAATAACCCTGCTGAGAGAAGTACAAACATTCTGAGCATAAACTTACATCTTTGTGATAATAACACATGCCATAGTAGGTGGACAAAATCCTTCCTAAAACCAGATTACCAGCACTAGACAAATAGTAAAGAGTAGGATTTAATCTATATCTCTATATATGTATATAGAACAATAAAAGGAGGGGAGACAGAGTTTCTGTGAAAATATTTATGCTATTTTGTTAAAATTATACCAGGATGCAGGACAGTTTGTCTCTTTTCCATTCTGATCATCATGAAACTGGGGGTAGGGAAAACTAGGAGCAGCACAACTGAGTATCTCCCTTACCTTTCAACAATCTCATTAACAATTCAGTCCTTAATTTAAAAATAAAAGCTATGTCAAGGCTGTTCCCCACTGGCATTTCAAGTGCAGAAGATGGGGGCCTGCAAGATACTTTAAAAATACCTTGCCTCTAAAGGCTTCTGTTTAATAACTCCCCAAGACCACAGGTTTCCTGACTTTGGGTAGTGTGCTGCCACCACCCAAGTGCAAAACACCCTTTTCCAAACGAAGGAAGACTCGTTTGGGAATTTCTTCCTGTGGGGTACTCCAAGCTCTTTTACCTCCCTCAGGAGAGCATTTGAAAACAAATTGTAATTTCTAATAGCTGACCCCTCAGTCTCAGGCATGTGCACACAGACCCTCCTGCCTTGTAGAACACAGAAATCAGATCATAGTCTTTAAAAAGGGAATTTTCATTAACAAAACAAAAAGACATATTTGGTAAAGCATACTTGGTTGCCAGGAGTTACAGAGCAACCAAGAAAAAACAGAAGAAAATACGGAGAACTGATTCCCTGGGATTCAGATTCAGTTATAGTGAATGGCAGTGGGAAGAGGGACAGCATGGGCTCAGCACAAAGCTCACAAATGAGAAATTAAAAAAACACCTGATCACATCTAACTGAACATTCCCTGTCTACTCACATTTGTTATTCCAAGGTTCTGTCCTTTTTAGACATAAATATTGCTGGACATTCCATATCTCGCGCTCAAGATTCACTTCATCCCTCCCCAGCTTTTTTCTCTAAAAACACACAAAGAACTGCAGCAAGTACATCACTGCTTTCAGTTCAAATCTCACACTTTCATCCCATTGGCTCTCCTGGCTCCCTACCAACACATCCTGGATACCCACTATTCTGGGTTTACTCCTTTACAGCAGGGCTTCTTAACCTTTTTACCTTCACACCTCCCCCTGAAAGTGAACTTCATGTTCACGCTCCCCTGGGAGCCATTTTGTACACAGCCTAGCCCTGCCCCCTTCCCTGACAGGAAGCTAAGGGGTGTGGCTAGGAGTATAAGAACTCTGCCAGGGAGCTCAGTTGGGGCCCAGCCTCTGCAGGAGACAGAGGTCTGTCCAGAGCTCCTGGCTGATGAGGCTGAAACCTGACCTGGGCCTCCCACAGCTGCCTTCCCTCAGGCCAGAGAAGGCTTGCTTCCCTGCCTGGGCTGCCGAGGCCTGGCCAAGCCGGCCAGCAGGGCTACCCTCTGACCTAGAGAAACTTAAGGCTACTGGTGCCTGGTGATTTGGAGGACTGGCCTGAGCTGAAGGCCTGGCTTGAACCCCGAGGCCTGCCTGAACCCTGGGACCTGGTGAACCAGCTGGATGCGGGATGCAGCCGTCTGAGCTAATTCTCAAGTCTGACGGCTGGTGGTGCTGTGGAGTGAGTGAACCCCATTGCAATGCCTAAATGAATAATATGAGCTTTTTACTTTGAACCTTTTCCTAACACATGTATATAATATTCAAAGATGAAAGTTGGCAATGCTCGCGTACTGTTATTGTAGTGTGTCGTCACATAGGCCTGATTGATTCGCACTGCTATTGTAGTGTGCTGATCTCTAGAAGTTAATAAGAAATTAAGGGAACCTGCCTTGGACTAATTTTGAGGCTTCCCTGTAGTAAGGACATATTATTTCAAAATAGTTATTTTAGGAGTTATTATTTTGAAATAAGTTATTTCAGAATAATTTCCTAGTATAGACATGCCTTCAGAGAGCTTCTTACTGAGAAACACAACAGGGTGGAATTGTTGATCTGGCCCAGTCTGCATCAAAACTGCTTCCACACCACTCTCTGACACATCCTTGATAATGAAGAAAGGTTTATCATAGTCTGGGGTCCTTTGTACAGGGTGAGACATAAAAGCACTCTTGTTCTTCTTAAAAGCATCCTTCCCATCCATCACAAGCTATGATATACTATAGGTCAAATATAAAGCATAATAATTACTAAAGATCAAGAAAATGTTTGAAATCAAAGAGCAAAGTAATTTGCATGACCATGTCAAACATTAGCATTTTTGTTTTTAGAAGAAGACACTGTGAAAAGATATCTCCAGTGATTTTGAGTTGTTTTCAATTAACTTTTAGAACAAGATAAATCTGTTTCCTACCAAGGATTCTTTTCTTGTGCTTTCCTGTGAGCGTTTCCCTGTTGCTACTTTTTTCTGCAATATTTATAAAAGCAGAAGTGAAAGAGAAAATTAAAAAGTCCCATCTTTATTTTCAGGATTGGTCTTTGAAGCACCAAGTTTTTGCCTTTGAAGTTTTCATGAACTTGATTGATGATCCAATTTTCTGGAGATACACCCGAAGTATGTCACTATCCCATTACAGAAGTGATCAGTAACACTGCTAAGTGTTATGTCAGATTTTTCATTACAAACTTTTGTTTCATAATGTAATACAAAAGCCCATTGGTTCTCAGCTAGAGAGAATTTTCTAGTCTGTCAGCAACTCCCATCAGGCCTGACAAACTCACTACACTGAACACATTGCTTTCATAAAATTTATCCAAAAGTATTTTGCAAAGCATCAAATGAAAACTAACGTCACGCAGGTCATGCAAGTAATTATGGAATATTTGTACTATATTACATGGAATTTACTGATATATTTCACTGAAATCATGCTTTAAAGTCTTCAGCAAGGCAGAGAAGATAAACAAATCTTCTCAAAATATGTCTATTTACCTATCCCTGTCGCCAGTATAAATAAAGCACTGTATAGCTAACATTATGGAAGTCCTGACTGCATGTGAAGTCAACAGAAAAATGGTGGGGGAGGGGGGGCTATGAAACCAACCAGGGAAGCACAAAAGAGAACAAGCAACAGGAGAAAAAAGTCTAAACTGGGGGTGCACTTCAAGAAGCATTAAGAAGGGAAAAAAAGGACTCTGGGCTTTTCATATCCTTCACTCAGTAGCGTAGACTCATATTATTATATTAACTTAACACAGCTTAGCTGTGTCTAGACTGCATCCCTTTTCCGCAAAAGGGATGCAAATTAGACACATCGCAATTGCAAATGAAGCGGAGATTTAAATCCCCTCCGCTTCATTTGCATAAACATGGCTGCCACTTTTTTCCGGCTCGGAGCTTTGCCGGAAAAAAGCGCCAGTCTAGACGGGGATCTTTCGGAAAATAAAGCCTTTTCCGAAAGATTCCTTATTCCAGTCTAGTGACACATGCTGGATACTGCAGATGCCACAGGATATGGTATGTCGCTAGCTAGCCTGCAAGTGGGTGAGGTCCAGGATGAATAAAAATCAATTATTCTTTTAAAAAAATAAAATTTTTAAAAAATCATTGTAACCAGGCATGCCTTACCACCACAGGCACTTCCTGCTGGTCAGTCAGGAATTAGCTCATTCAGCCCTGGAGTGCCCTCTTTTGGCCAGTGTCTTACCCACAGTCACCTATTTTTTTTCTCCACCTCTGGGATCTTCCACCTCTGCAAACCCCCAGACCTCCATGCCCACCTTGCCTCAGTGACCTTCCTGCCAGTCTTCATCTAGCCCCAACCACAGGCACAAACTGCAGTCTGAAATGGCCACTCATCATTGGCAAGGGGTGTGTGGACCTACTGCCTTTGCCTACCCTGGCTGCCTCTCTGCAGCCATAATAACCTCAGGCCTTGTTTCAGGCCCTGCAGCCTGGAAGCTTGCCTGGCCAGAGCTTTCCCTAGCCCTGCTCTAAGTTAGGAAGCCTCTGGCTTCCCTGGCAGTTAGGTCCCTTCTACTCCCCAACTAGAGTAAGAGCAAGTCTCCATCTTCTCCCCTCCAGGAGCCTTTATTTATATTCCCCCAAATGGGCCCCAATTAGCAAGTACCTGCCTCAACCCTGGGGCTTTGCTCTCTCTCAGCCCTCTCCCAGGGCTGGCTTTTATCTTTAAATGGCCAGTGTGGCAGACACACCATCACAATCATCAATAAAATACTACATTTCTCATTTAAAAATAAGAGTTAAACTTAATTTTTATCACAAACTTGCTACACATACACTTATTGTCTCCTAAAAGTGAATTAATGGCTCTAGCCTGTCTAGCCTAACAACCAGCTCTTGCTTCTTGAAAGTTCTGGGCTTTCAATTTCTGATGATCTGCTGAGAAACTTGTGCAAAGACAGACACAGGCTGTATAGAATTGTCTTTGTCTGTGCTTATGTGGAGGTGAACCAGGGCCAAGCATGGCAGAGTTAGTTAAGACAATTGCCTAAAGACAGAGACACAATATATAGGAAAGGACAGAGGCAGCATAGAAAGGAATATGGGAGTGGACTGGAAAGGAAAAAAGGGAAGACATTATTTAGCACACACATAGCTTCCTATATTCCCTGCACTTTTGCCATAGAAAAACTTTCATGGCTTCTGTGTGTAAAAGAGACTGTATCTGGAAATATTTTGAAGAAATTTGTTTCCTAGGGAAAAAATATGTCAAGGGTGTGCAGTGCAAGAAGATGGAGGGCCTAGCTGCAAAAAATGAAACATGAGTAAAACCGTTTATTGGGAGAAAATGATGTGGATGAAGATATAGATATGCCTGAAGGACAATGTACATCAACTTTCCAAAGCATCATTATTCAAGACTCTCTCTATGCCTTTTAGTATGAGTGTGTTTTAACAAGTAAATTCTCAAAATGTTGGCTGTTGCTAGGAAAAAAAATTAGCTTAGCTAATCCATATGTCTTGCGTAACTAGTTAACAAGGTTTAGAATCTTATCACCCAAGTATACAGTACAGAAAGCCGCAATAAAAGAAATTTAGAGTTGCCAGTTGCCACTGTCATTTTCTTATTTTATATGATATAATACATGTCTCGCTCCACCCTGGTGAGATCTGCAGAGACCTGGTGCATGGCTGTGACCAGAGGCTGTTGGTTTCACAGACATGAACTACAGCAGGCATTGGGCAACACTCCCCACTAAGAACAGGTGGTCATATGTCCCACAACCCTGAGTATCCCTGAAGTAGTAGCATAACACATGGCATGTGATATCCCCGCAGTTTCAATTATGTTATACTGAAATTGGGTCCCATGTAAATATTTTGCTGGGAAGAGTTGCCACCCAGTCAGGGTATGTCTACCCAGCAATGTTATTTTGGAATAACTGACATTAATCCCAAAATAACAAGCAGTTATTTTGACATAATATCAAAATATCAAAATAATGTCAAGCTGGAGGATGTCTTACTCCGATTCCTATAACCCTCATTTTACGAGGCGTGAGGGAAGTTGGAAGAAGAGTGCCCTTCCTTGGACTTCCTGCTGTGTAGATGGTGCCAAAACCCGAAATAAGCTATTTCAACTTAAGATATGCAATTGACATAGATGAAGTTGCATAGCTTATTTCAGCTTTAGCCTTGGGCTGTCTACACTGCACCCCTTTTCCGGAAAATCAGGAAAGGCTTTATTTTCCGAAAGATTCCATCTTGACCGGCGCTTTTCTCCGGCAAAGCCCCGAGCTGGAAAAAAGCGGCAGCCATGTTTATACAAATGAAGCGGGGATATTTAAATCCCCCGCTTCATTTGCAATTCCGACTTGTCTCATCTGTTTCCCTTTTCCGGAAAAGGGGTGCAGTGTAGACACAGCCCTACTATGTAGACGTATCCTCACTGAGAGCATGTCTACACAGTAGGGCTAAACTTGAAATAAGCTACACAACTTGAGCTATGCTAATTGTGTAGTTTAAGTCAAAATACCTTATTTTGACTTTAGCTTATTTCATCTACACAGCAGTTATTTGAAATACAGCATTCTTCCCCCAACTTCCCTTACTCCTCATACAATGAGGGGTACAGGAGTTGGAGTAAGAAGCCCATTATTTCAAATTTATTTCTTAATAACAGGTTTGCTGTATAGACATAGGCTGCCAGTCCTGAAGTTCCCTCTGCCTTTTTCCAGCTGAGACTCTTTAACATCATCCTGGGGCAATTCAGTAATAAACTTGTGGCTACAATGCAGACCCTATGAGCAACCTGCTCCTAGGAAATCAGTGCGGCCAGAGCAGGCTCCTGAGCAGCCCTAACATGACACATCAAGGCAAGAGTCAGAGTTTGAAAGCACACCCTACAACACCGCAAAGTTGAATTGTGAAAGGAGGCTGGTATGGGAGCACCCCGCAGCGTCCTCGCCCCTCACCGGGATGGGCGGGCAGAGAGGCAGCAGAACCCGAAGAGAAGTGGGACTGTCTTCTGTCAGCATCCCAGCCAGGGCAGGGCAGTGGGGCAGGGCAGTGACCTCTAGGGGCTGCAAGGAGGCCTCCTTACAAAACGGGGGAGGGGGGGGGGCGGAAATAACAAACTCGGGCTGATGACAATGATTTTTCTGCGGGCGGGGGAGGGGGATCAAGCCCATCCACCTGCCCTCCCTTTCCCTGCATTCGGCCCCAGCTGCCTCTCCCCTCCGTAGTCCCCTGCTCCGGCCTCGCTCGGCGCCCCCATCTCTCCCTGCCTCGTCTCCACCGCGTGCTGCCCCCCGCCCCCAGCTCGGCTCGTCTCCTCCCCTCGGCGGGCCGGGCCGGGCGCTGGGCGCCCGCCTCCCCCTCCGCCTGGCCCGGCGCTGGCTGACTCTCTTCCGGCGGGCTGTGCAGAGCGGCGGGCGGGCGCTGTGAGTACGCGACAGCGGGAGCCCCGCAGTCCAAGGGTTAAAGCCACCTTCCCCCCTCCCTCTCCCTCCCGGAGCAGCCTCGGGGGTGGGGGGGCTAAGCTTCCTGCCGCAGCCTCGGGGGGGGGGGGGTCGCCTCTGCCGGGAAGCCTTTTCCCTAGGAGGGAGCCCCCACTGCAGCAATCCCCTCCTTCCCCAGGGATCCACTCCAGAGGCAATCGCATCCCCACTGGTGACTAGGTGGCAGCTTGCCGGGGGGGGGGGGGGGTTATATCCTTATGCAGAATCCCTCCCCCATGCAAGAGGGGAGGCTGGGGTGAGCCCCTAATAGTGCAGCCTGCCTCCAGCGTGAGCCCCAGTAAACAGGCGCGCAGTTGCAGGCTGCGCGGGGGCCCTGCCCTCCCGGGTTCAGAGGCTAGTACCATGCACAGTGGCACACGCGCCCTGGCTGTGCTGCATCTGCTGCGCCTCGGGGACATCCCAGCTACACCGCACGTGCCTTGAGTAATGCACCCCGTTTGGGAAGGGATGTCTTCTTAACATGAGGACATGAAGGGGGCAGATTTAAACCGAGGCACAGTGAAGACCCCCCCCAGTTTCGATCGTTTCAGGAAAGGGGGGGCATTTTAATGAAGGAAGCTACCATGCTGAGGGCTAGATGAGTGTGAGTGCCTAGAGAGAGGCGGAGGTGATCCCTGCTTCGCTTTCCTGTTTACAGCGATAAGGCGAAGAAAACACATTAACCCGCCAAAGGAGGCAAGTTGGAAGCAGTTGCCCTCGGAAATGAAAGGAAGAGATTGAAATAACTGTTCGTTAGCAGCCACGCTCATTGAAAAAAATAGGGGAGAATGTGTGAGGAATGCCCGCCTCCGTGTGCTCTGCTGTGCCTCATTCGGGGGCTGCAGGCATCAGAGGAGGGGTTGTAAATTGAAAGCAGGCTGCTGGGCTGGCTCCTGCAAACCTCTAGCATCTGGAGGTAGCTTGAGTGCAGAATGATGAAATCTCGCTTTAAGTTACACACTAAAGATGGCTGCTGTACTGAGGCGCAGCTTCAGCAGCCGTATCCATTTAACACGAGGCTATAGCTTTTGTTGCTAGGCTACAAGCAGGGCTCACTATGTCCTTTAGTAAATCCGTCTGGCAATGCTGCTGTGATGTGAGGGGCTGGTGCTAGCATGTGATGTGTTTGTATTAATGCCATGTAAGAAGTAGCCATTGGAGTCAAAGCTTTCTGGTTAAAACTGATATTTATCATCAAAAGCTATTTTAAGGGGGAAAAAACTTGGCAACTGGTTTGTTCCGCCCTCTCAGACTGCTGCTGACTCCCAGCGATCTTCTTTTAAACTAGGTCTGCCAGAATTAGGCATAGAGAGCACACCGCTGCTCAGTGACAGAGATACATTTTAAATATTTTGGTGAAAATCTGTCATCATATAAAGATGCTCCTTTCCCCAAGATTATCCTCCCTGAAGCCAATCTAGCAGTAATTACACTCAAAATGGGAGGTGGATGTCTTTGGAGGCTGAAGTCCTTTAATCATCAGAACAGTTACAGAAGGAGCAGTCATGGTGGGTGCCATCCCATCCTTGCCTTGTCAGAGAGCTTCAGCCCTGAAGTAGAGGGTCACCTTTTCCAAGGGGGAGGGTAGTTCAGTCCCCAGGGTCATGCAGTCCCTGGCTTCGCCACAGAAACTGCTCAAAAAACAGGTCTTTGCAGTGGGCATTTTCAGGTCTAGGAGAGGGAAAATACATGTCCGTTGGAGGCAGGACTGAGGCTACCCAAAAGGAGTACATCTATACAGCAGTTAAACATCTGTAGCTGGCCTGGGTCGGCGGAATTGGGCTTGAGCTGCAGGGATGTAAAATTGCTGTGTAGCTCCTTGGGCTGGACATGGTGTGGGAGAAGGGGAGGGAGGGATGTCTCAGAGTCCAGGCTCCAGCCCAAGCCCAGTCATTCACACACCCATTTTTAACTCTGCAGTCCAAGCTGGCATCAGCTGCTCCAGGCCAGCCATGGTCATGCTGCAGGTCTTTCATTCTAGTGTAGAGGCTAGGGATGAAAAATCCCATTTAATTAGTTGGACTGGAGTGGCACCCTCCCCTCCTCCCCTCCTTCAGTGAGGCTGGAGCACCCCCAGCCCCCACTGGTTAATCATAATCGGTAAGCATCACCTATTAAAGATGATGCTTACTGGTTAACTGGTTAACCATTCACATCTCTACTAGAGGCCACTATGTTCATTTCAAAGTAAAGTTACTGAGAATCGTTAGCAAGTTTTTATAGCAGTTGCATCCTCATAAACTATCCTGTGCTGTTTGCTGCATCATAATAAATTATAAGGGTGTTGGCTCAAATTAAGTTACTGCCATTATCTTAAATGAGCTTTTGCATCACAGAAGCTTGGTTTAATGCACTGTTCCATGATTGCACAGGGTTTGAAAAATGGACCCAACTTCTACTAGCCCAAACACTAAGGCTACGTCTACACTGGCCCCTTCTTCGGAAGAGGCATGCTAATTTCTAACTTTGGAATAAGGAAATCCGCGGGGGATTTAAATATCCCCCGTGGGATTTAAATAAACATGGCCGCCGCTTTTTTTCCGGCTTGGGGAAAAGCCGGAAAAGTGTGTCCAGACTGGCGCGATCCTCCGGAATAAAGCCCTTTGAAGTAGGAATAAGAGATCCTCCGGAAAAGGGCTTTATTCCGGAGGATCGCGCCAGTCTGGATGCTCGGGGGCAGTCGCTGCAGGGTGGCCATTGGGAGCTGCTGCAGCCCACGATCCGAGCGTGCGGTACCTGATGGCAGCTATAAGGGGAGCTGCGCGCTGCGCACCCCATACAGCTGTCATCAGGCACCCCCCATCGGTTGGCGCCCTGGGCAGCTGCCCGGCTCGCCCATACCTCTGTCCGGCCCTGATTAGCTGTCCCCTTTTTACTCTGGCTCTGGAGATGTCTACCTGTAGAATTAGGAAAACCTCACTGCCTCAGGTTATATTTGGTTCACTTTTAGAAGTTTATGTTCACAATTATAAGGTCTAGAAATTTTATTTTTATTTTATTCAATGAAAACTTAAATTCTGCAGAAACTAGTAACACTTGTACCCAGAAGATTTCTACTCACCTGGAAGTTAATAAATAATTTGTCACTGTGATTTTAGTAACCAGTACAATTTAAACTTTTCTAAAACCTTAAGTTTTGACTACAGTTAAATTCTGTGCTTTTCATTTATATTTTAATGTGAGTAAAAAAGTTACTGAGTACATGGGCCTTTGAAAACTCATCTAATCTATAACTATTTCAATCACATATAGTTACTGCTTCGTTTGTGACTGTTGCTTTGCTTTACAAAGTACCTATACAGAGCATTTTACATTTAAAAAAGAAAAAAAAGTGAACTTTGAAACATTACAGTTGAGAGTTTAATTCCTGACAGTATCTGAATGAGAAGTTTTCAGATTTGTTGCAGCTACAGTTGTTATCCTTTAAACAAAGTTTAAAGTCTTCCACTGCTGCCAATTACATGCTAGCAGCATTCCTTTGTACTAAAAACTGTAGTTTAGACTTTGCTCTGGTTTGTGATTTCATTTTCAGAGAGGATACTGTCACTTCTTATTATATTTATCAACTTTAATACCCACTAAGTTTGGTGCAGAACGCTTTAAAAAATTGCTAATATTTTCATGTTATCAGAGAGTAAGGAAGGAAGGGCACGCTTGAGTGTGTTTGGTAGTACTGCTTTTAGATACTCCTTCCAATAACCCTCCTAAATATCAGTGGGGGAGCAGACAAGACATAAAAACTATTAAGTAAGGTGTCTATCAAAAACTGATTGTAATAAATTAATCAATTAAAAATGACTGTGAACCTTAAAGAATTTCTCTTTGTTGGTGCACAAACATTGTTTATAGTACGTTATATATGAAGACAAGGACCCTGGTCTGACAAGTCTAGTCTAAGGCTATGATTTTGCAAAGAATTGCCTATGGACTACTCACCATGCAGCAACTAAGCACAGGCATGGTTTTTGTTTTGTTTTTGTTTGTTTGTGTTGGTTTTTTGTAGGACTAATGCATTCCTAGTTCCAACCAATGAAACTACTCACACACTTAAAATGATGTATATTTGTCAGTATTTGCAAGACCTGGGGCTAAATGGAACATAATACAGACTAAGGATGTTTAATTTAGATTAATTGGCTAATTGAATAGTTGATGCAATCTGCATTGACTATTCGATTAGTTGATAAGGGCGCCTCCGCCTTTGAAGTGTAGCAACAGCCACAAGGCTAACTTAAGGCTATCCAACTAACTTAATCTGGACAAGATCTTTAACATTGTATTGAAGTTAGACTAATATGACATAAAAGAGATTTTTTTTATCCAACTTAATCTGGACTCAGTGTGGTCCAGTAGATAAGGCATTGGACCTAATCATTGGCTGACACTGTTGTAGGAGAATTAGTTTCTGTTTCTACTTCTAACATGGACTTTTTCTCTTCCCTTTAACAAATCATATAATCTCTCTCTGACTCAATTTCCCCATTTGTAAATTCAGGATAATGGTTTACTCTTTTATCATTCTGAGCTCTACGAGTAAAAAGTGTTTTATAAATATTGTTGTTTATAATATTTTCCTCATAATCTTGAATTCTGGATTAGAACCATCCGAACCTGTATGTACAAGTTTGATTTAAAATAAATATACTCTGAGTTCAAAATATACTCTGAATCAAAAAGTAACACATTTAAAATGCTGTTTATATAGCCACAAAAGAAGCCACTATTTAATTGTGTTATATAAAAATATCGTTGGGGTTTTTAATACTTTCCCGTAGAGCATGTGTTCTTCCATTGTGAAAGTCACTTCAGCTTGACCGTTCAGTATGAATTATGTTAATAGTTGACATGTCTGAATAATTAATTTTGTTTTTCAGCATCTCTGCTAATGAGCTGTTTGAAAAGGAATGCTGACAATAACTGGAAGTTGAATACCTCATGAGATAATTGTGCTGTTTGTGTTTAATTTTCTCAGATTTTGAAGCATCAGGGACAACAATGTCTTGGCGCTATTGTTTCAAGACTCTTATTAAATAGATTAGTCAACTTCTTACGGTGTTTATTAAATAATGTAATCTCTAGAAGTGGTAAAATAAGATGCCAAAAAAGAACAGTAAACAATTTAATAGCTATTGAGTTCTGTCTTCATCAGGTGGCTGTAGCTGCTGAGATCTTATTACAAGATTTGTTCATTTACTTCCATGTATGCTCCCTTTAAAATTTTTAATTAAATGTATCTGATATTCTGAGTTATCTTAATTTGTTGTAGCTCGAGTGTCTATTTTTTCTTACTATTTTATTAGTAATATTCAGGTATAGATTTTATAGCACTAAAGATATAGTTCAGATCACAGTATAAATGAGGAGTACCTCCAGTGAAGTGAGTGGAGTTGAACAGGTGGACAACTGGTATAAGTGAGATCAGAATCTGGCCTTACATAATTTGTTACAAAATTTATTTTATCACTTCTGGTGTTGGATTTTTGGGCCTCCAGGTTGGTTAAATAAGCTGCAGCATTCCTCTAGGTCAACAATGGGCAACCTAGACTAGTGAGTGGGCTGCCTGAGTTGCCCTCATCTTAGTAAGCCACATGATTGTTGTAACCAAGATGGTCTCTCAGAATAGGGTGGTTTTGCTAACTGCACTTGCATACTTAGAATTTGTGGGGTGTGCTGATTGAACCATAGCAGAACTTTGATTGGATGCAGGGGGAACACATGGTTCTCACAATATGGTGTGCAATCAGCACGCAGCTCACTTCGCATGCCCTTGTTTTACATGCATGTCACGTTAATAATACCAGTGGGAAACAAACTACAGAGATGGGAATGGATGGTATCTGGCAATACTATGCCTGGGCAATGGTAAACAAAATGTCTTGTGGGCAACATCTAGAACCCCAATGGGTTGCAGGTTGCTCATCACTGCTCTAGAGAAATATAAGAACATACATAAGCCATACTGGGTCAGACCAAAGGTCCATCTAGCTCAATATCCTGTCTGCCGACAGTGGCCAATGTCAGATGCCCCAGAGGGAGTGAACACAACAGGTAATCCTCACGTGATCCCTCTCCTGTCACCCAATCCCAGCCTCTAACAGAGGCTAGTGACACCATTCCTACTCACCCTGACTAATAGCCATTGATGGACCTAACCTCCATGAATTTATCTAGCTTTTATTTGAACCCTGTTAAAGTCCTAGTCTTCGCAACATCCTCTGGCAAGGAGTTCCTGCAGGCTCATTATTTCACCAAAAAAGAGGACTGGTCCTTCCAGTTAAGTAGGATGTCTTCAATGCATTTAAAAATAGCCACGATAAAAATATCTTTGTGCACAGTTCCTGTTTTTTATTTCATAGTTGAAGGCTTTTTTGCTTATAGAAGTATAAGCAAGGCAAAGTAAAGAAGAGAAACAGTTTCCAAAGTATTTGTTAAAATGTTTCGCTTGTATAGTTTAGAATATATTGGATTTTATGTCCAGGTGGAGCACTCTCTCCTGGATGGAGCAGGCTCTGTCTGCAGCAGGGGAGAGGGTTGCTCCAGTCCAGGCCACCCACTTGCCCCCATTTAAGAGATTAACTAGTTAACTAATTAAACAGGATTTACATCCCTACTTTAGACAGTGTCTTAACTAACTTTACCATGCTTGGCTCCAGTTCATCACCACCTAAGCACAGAATAAAAACAGTCCTATCCAGCCTGTGTCTATCTTTGCACATGTTTCTCAGCAGACAGACACTGAAAACCCACAACATACAACACTCAAGACCTGGTTGTTAAGCTGGACAGAATAGAGCCATTAATTCATTTTTATGAGACTATAAGTGTAGGAATAGCATGTTTGTGATAAGATTGAATTTTAACTGTTATTTTTAAATGACAAATTTAGTATTTTATTGATGATTTTAAAAAATTAAAAATTGATTGAAATAAAAAATGTGATTTAAATAAAAACTGACTATTTACTGTTTTAAAGAAATAATCCATTTTTAGTTTATTGATGGAGACATTGGTTTAAGGGATGATGAACCTTTTTTGTGTTGGGGGCCTCTAACCCGCAGAAAAATCAAGAGCCACACATGTGAGAAGCAAAAAAATAAAAACAAAAAAACACCTCTCTGGTGTGGCCCCCAACCTCATCACACACCAGAGCCTTGGTGGGGAGAGCAGGACAGGCTAGTAGATTTTGTGTACTCCAGACTCCTCAATCAAGAGTATGATCCTGTAACTACTGAGAATATGACACTGAAGTCATGATGAGAACTCTGTGAAAAGAGGTTATGCAGGAAAGTATAGGAGAGAAACAGAGAAGAAAATAGGAAGTGATAAGTCTATAAGAAATCTAAGAGGTTCAGAAATTGTGTGTAGAATTGGTTGAAAAATAGTTGAAACCAGGGTTTTTCAAACTCTTGAGTTGCAGTTTATAAGGGCAAGCTGCTAGCAAGATACAAGATGCTTTGTTTACCTGCACCTCTACAGATACAGGAAATCATAGCTCCTATTGCCTGTGGATTGCTGTTCCTGGCCAATGGGAGCTGCAGGAAGCGGTGTGGACCAGCTCCCATTGGCCAGGAACAGCGAATCATATCCAATGGATGGTGCGATCGCCCATACCTGCAAAGACAGACATAAACAAAGTGTCTCACAAGCTGTGACTCAGAGTTTGAAAAACCCTGTTTTAAAATGTCCTGAGGATTCTTTTTAATTTTAAGAATGTTAAAAATTTCATCAAATGTTTCAGTTGTAGAAATATTTTAGCCATCTCCACAAGTAACTGAAAACCTGCCTTTTCTGAAAAATATTTTTAATTTTTTTTTAAATCAGATTTTTAATGAGAAATGTATTGTAAAACTTTAAATGACTGAAACATCAAGCAGTTCCTACCAACTCTAGCTAAGTAGAATGGTGAAAATTATGTATCTGTATGTGGGTGCAAAAGCATCTCAGTGTAATTTACACAAAGAAGGTCCTACTTTAACAGACATTGTTTTACTCCTTCTTAGTTGCCCTCCTTGTGTAAGCTGCAGCAGTTCAGGCTTGCTTACTTTCACCTATCAGTCAATAATTTACAGTTTACCTCTGAATTTGAGGAAACACTAATGTTTAAATGAATGCACAAATTCACTATGTTAGCTCTACTTTGATGATTAAATCAGAGTTCAGGCATATATGGTTTTCTAAATAGTCCCTAGCATTGTGTGAACCTTATGAAATGTCAAACCCTTTTTAAAACAAAATGATACTTCAAAATGAATACAGCTTCTCTTTGTGGACCTTTTTCTTACATATGGGAAGGATTCTATAGCACTGTGAAATAATTCCTCACATAACATGTTAGAGATTAAAAATGAGCTATTTTCAACAAGTGTATGAAAGCAAAAGTTCATTGTCCTAAATACATATATAATGGGTTATACTGGCTTGTTTCAAGTTACTATACAAAATCTCAATAGTATTCTAAACGACTATACGATGAAAATATACATTAATTGTATCATATTAATACAGGTTTACATTTTCATTTATTTGAATGCTTGTAACATTGTTGATGTTATGGAGAAAGGTACAGTACATTTCCAGGGAGGTTAAAAACTATAATTTAGATACACAACGTGCTAGACCTAATCATTTGAAAGTAACAGAGTTTATTCTTTTGCCCCTCCCTTTTTCTATGCAGTTTTTTATTGTTAGTAAACTGTATCTTCCCATAGTGTATAATGATTTGGTGTGACAAGTTTCTGACATGGGATCAAACATTACCTAAGTGGATCTGGTAGAATCACCTGCATTCATATCAATAGTCTGTCTACTAAAATACATTGGGATATCTCCCAGAGATCAAATTGATGCCTAATTATACTAATTGCAATGAATCTCACTTAATTGCTTGAAATCTTCTTGAAAATCTCTTGGAAGTTTCAACTAATGCTTAATGTGTGAGCCTTTGTTGAATAAGGCAAGACCAAGAGATGCTTTTGATGCCGTCTTTGTGCTGACTCAATTTATTTCCACATGCTAGTTAATAATCTGTGAAGCTCACTAGAAGACAATTGGGAATTATTTTTCTTCCTTCCCTCCCTCCCCCACTTGGAGAATTTCTTGATTCCAAAAGCTGGGAGGACTTTCAATCAAAAGCATCCGTAGTCTAAATCAGCTTCCTAATCTCCAGTATGGATGTGGATGACATTTTATATCTCTAACAACCTTTTGTAGTTTTGGTTAAGAAGAAGACCAAGACATTTCTATCTGTAGATAACTTAATTGTTGTTCCAAAGACTTCCAAAGTGGTCTTGAAGTGGAAAAAAAGGACTTTGAGTAACCTGTTTTGTCTGTTGGATGTGTTAGTCTCACAGCCTGTCATGAATGGTCTATTTCTGCTTTGGTATAAAATTCATATACTTGAAGATGTTTTTAGAAGTTGTGTTATAAAGGGCTTCCTTTTATCCTTTTTTCTCTACTCATCTAATTTGGATCTAATGGTCTCATACAATTCAAATAGCTTTCATAATTTGTGCCTGATTTTTATCCATTAATAAGCAAGCATCAACTAAGTAAAAAGAGAAACTAAATTAAGATGAGAATACTCCTCAGAATTTGCTCGCGTAAACAACAAAGAACTATCCAGATTCAATGACGCAGCAATCCAAGTATAATTGATGAACTCCAGTGTCTTCACTAATTTTTCTCACAAACAGCATTATACTTGTCTCTGATCGGAATATGAAGAAAGCCACGTGGAGGGTCAGACATACTGGAGTAGTGTAGACTAATAAGCAGCTGTGCCACCCGTGCCCTCCAATCCAGGGTGCGTTATGATGTCTTGCTGTAACAGTTCCAACCTGGGTTGCTCACAAACAGCCTTCCTGTATGTATGTACAGCCTTCCTGAGTGTTTGTAGGTAACTGCAGCCTGCAAGCCATACTTGGGTTACACTTTGGTTCTCACCAACCTGTGTTATACTTCAGGGTGACCACCAACATACTCCCGGTCTTAGATTTCTCCCCAGAAATGTATGTCCTATACTACCCAGCTCTTTCTTGGACAATACAAGTTTATATAAAGGCTGTTGTTTCTTTAATAGAAATAATATACATGCAACTCACCACCCGAATGGAGTTTCCCAAACTTCAGTTTAAACTGTCTGGATTAGATAAAATAATTAAATAAGTTTATTAGCTACAAAAAGAAGAATTTTAAGTGAAAACAAGTAATAAAAGTTAGAAATGGCAAGAAGAAAGAAAATAAAGTTGCCAAGCAATTAAAATATTAATCGGGATGAATCATGCTGTTAATAATAGAATATCATTTATTTAAATATTTTGGATCTTTTCTGCCTTTTCAAATGTTTTTATTTCAACTACAACACAGGATATGAAGTGTACAGTGTTGTTTTTATATTTATTTTTCTTACAAATATTTGAATTGTAGTTTCCTCATCACAGTGTGGCACTTATAGAACTTCTGAAAGCATGTTCCATACCTTGTCCTTCTCAGACTTTAGAAGGCATTTCAGATTCTTAAATCTTGGGTAAGTCTGTAGCTATCTTTAGAAAACTCACATTGGTACTTTGTGTTTTGTCAAATCTGCAGTGAACATGTTCTTAAAAAGAACATGTGTTGGGTCATCATCCGAGGCTGCTATAACAGGGGCAAGCAATAAAAATGGTGATGGTTTGCTAGGGTTAGCCTCTGGCAAGCCATTGCCACTATATTTAGCTGTACCTCCCGGGTAGGGGTGATCGCAGCTCTTGCTGGCTGCAGTCGCTGTGTCCGGCTAAGAGGAATGTCAGGAAGCAGTGGGCCATTATTTGCCTACCCCTGTGCTATAACAAGAAATATTTGGCAAAATGTGGGTAAAACCCAGAGCAGGAGATATATAATTCTCCCCCAAGGAGTTGTCACAAATTTAATTAGCGCATTATTTTTATAACAAGCAGCATCAACATGGGAGCTTGTCCTCTGGGATGGTGGCCAAAGCACAAAGGGCATACAAAAGTTCAGCATATCTGCCATGTGAATATCTTGCAATGCCTGCTATGAAAGTGCCATTTGAATGCCTATTCTCACTTTCAGATTACATTCTAAATAAGAAGTGAATGGCATAATCTCCTGCAAATGTAAACAAACTTGTTTCTGTAAGCGGCTAGCTGAACAAAAAGTGAGACTGAGTGGACTAGTAAACTCTAAAGATTTATATCGTTTCGGTTTTGAGTGCAATTATGTAGCAAATTAGATTTGTAAGTTGCACTTTCACAATAAAAAGATTGCACAACGGTACCTATACGAGATACATTAAAAATATTATTTTAAAATAATTTTACAGTTTAATTATTTGTAATAAAAATAATATAAAGTGAGCACTGTACACTCTGTATTCTGTGTTGTAACTGAAAATGTAGAAAAACATCCACAAATATTTTATACATTTCACATGGTATTCTATTGTTTAGAAGCTCAATTAAAACTGTGATTAATCATGATTAATTTTTTTGAGTTAATTGTGTGTTAACTGCAATTAATTGACAGCCTTAAAATAAAAATAAAACACAACGGTGCCTAACAAACTATGTTAAATTCAAAGCAAAGCTTTTTCACCACATGCTTTCAACAATCTTACTTACCAGACTTCTTAGTCAGGACCCCTTATCCCAGAATCCAACAAATGCTTCCTTGGGTGCTTCAGGTGCCCTAATTGCAAGGAGAATAAGAGAGGTGCCCTGGCGTGTTTGTCTCTCTGTTTTATAATATTAGTTCCCCCCTTGAAAAAATATTTCTAGTTGAGTACCCAGAATCAAAAATCTACAAGGAAGGATTTTTTTTCCACCTGTTTGTGCTTCCAGTGTTTCTGTTCCTGTGTGATGATTCTTTACTGCATAAATGCAAATTAAGCAGAACACACATTCCTTTGTTTGACACTGACTTGTTTCCCAATCTCTGCTGGAATACATTTTGTTAACACCATAGATAGAGATCTTAAAACTTCAAATGCAGTGTTGCCATGCTTATTTTTTCAGGGAAGTATTGACCTACAGATATTTGAACTGTAAACATTATAAACAAGACATGCTTTTTACCTGAATTATTAGTGTGTAGGTATGTGAATACAGGGCTATATTCTATTATATGAGAGATCACTTTTTTATTGTGTTTTACATCTCCTAGGCTACGTCTACATTGGCCCCTTCTCCGGAAGAGACATGTTAATTTCCAACTTCAGAATAGGGAAATCTGCGGGGGATTTAAATATCCCCGCGGGATTTAAATAAACATGGCCGCCGCTTTTTTTCCGGCTTGGGGAAAAGCCGGAAAAAAGCGTCAAGACTGGCGCAATCCTCCGGAATAAAGCCCTTTTCCGGAGGATCTCTTATTCCTACTTTGAAGTAGGAATAAGAATAAGAGATCCTCCGGAAAAGGGCTTTATTCCGGAGGATCGCGCCAGTCTAGACACTTTTTTCTTCCACTATTTGATCTGAGGAAGTGGGTCTGGCCCACGAAAGCTCATCATCTAATAAACCATCTTGTTAGTCTTTAAAGTGCTACATAGTCCTGCATTTTGCTTCAGCTACACCAGACTAAGACGGCTACATTTCTATTACTAATTAATATTAGTTACTTCGTTGTTGGTGGAAAGCATATGGGATACATACATTGCATTTGAAGTATGTACTTGCTCATTTAGGATACAGTCCTACATGGTCCTCAGCATTTGTACATCATCACTTTTTCATAGTATTTTAGAGTGTTTGGCCCATAGCAAGATGACACCTTTTAAAGATATTCAGTACATAAAGCACTGCAAGAATTATCAAACTGAAATCTTTTCTCCTTGTACACAGAGTTCATGAAAATGTCATCAGATATACCATTAGACATTAATATCAAGGAACCCCGCTGGGATCAAAGCACTTTTGTTGGAAGAGCCAATCATTTCTTTACTGTAACGGATCCCAGGAATATTTTATTACCTAATGAACAACTAGAAAATGCAAGAAAAATAGTGCATGATTACAGGTATGATAGCTGGATATATTTGGCCTTTGGTAATAATAACAATTTTTATTCGATCGTAAATGATTAAATTTGCTAAGTGTCTCACATATCAGTTGGTGATTATATCTGTCTAATGAAATATTTTAAACATTTTTAAAGCGATATAGCTTCCTTTAGGTATCATATAGTATCTTTTTGTAATGCCAAGTGTATGTGATATTTAAAATAGTAGTATCCAGAGTTATGAATTAAGCTACGTGGTCTGAGAATCAGGGTTAAGGAACCACTCTTGTCTGTGGATGATCTTCTAATTTCAATAAAGGGTTGGTATGACAGATGTACTTAGAGCTGTCTTTGACTGTTCTTTTATTTGAGGGACTTAACTTCTCAGACTTAACTTCTTAACTTCTGAAGATAAATGTTCAGAGTTGGACATGGGATTTTGTTCACGTGATTGTTAGTGACTTTAATGGAAGTTTTATAACTGATATCTCCACATTGTTTTGAACAGGTAGATGTTTGTTATGGACAGTAAACTAAGGTATCTAGCCATTGCTAAGAATTTTGGTTGTATCTTGAGCAAGCTATGTAAAAGCTAAGTCTAACAAATTAATTTGTCACTGTGGGTCTTAACATACAGTTCAATAGAAGCTAAAGTATAATACAGTTTTCTATCTTTTTATATGCATTCTGTTTATCCAAAAGTCTTTTGGTACTATATCTCTTTGTTTTTACTAATTGCTATGTTTTATTACAATACTTTTTAAATGTATTTCCAAGACAAGGTATTGTGGCCCCTGGATTGACAGAAGATGAACTATGGAGAGCAAAATATGTGTATGATTCAGCTTTTCACCCAGACACTGGTGAAAAGATGATTTTGATTGGCCGAATGTCAGCTCAAGTACCGATGAACATGACTATCACAGGTTGTATGATGACCTTTTATAGGTAAGTGGTGTCAATATAACACAAATATTATCAGTAGATTAAGTAGTTAAAATTTAAAATAGATAGCGTACCCAAACATTTTAGAAGTTAAAAACAATAAGTATTCCTGTGGAACATTTTAGAAGATGTTTTATAAATATTTCTTTATATATAAAATTTTGCCTCCTTTCCCCTTGTATCCTTACAGCCTCTCTTACTTGCATTTATTGGTAGTTTTCTCTAGATGTACCATTGAGGTGAGTCTTTTAGCCCACTCTAATAATTCACCAAATATCCTGCTTTTCCTCATTTAACTGAGGAAGTTGAATGTTCCAAAATCCCATCCTTATAGGAGAGTTATTTGGAGAACAAAGAGCAGGAGATTCTGTTTGAGAATTCTCACTGTAGAGATTTGGCATATAGGATGCTTTCTGCAAAGTGTTAAACATACTTTGGTCTGTCAGTTTGTCCAGTGCCATGTCTCTTTTATATACCTCTTTTCCTCAAAAGCATCTGAATTACCCTTACTCCAGATCTTCAAAAATTCAATGGAATCTATTTTCAAACATAGTCTCAGTATTAGGGATGTTAGAGTTAAACTCTGCCCCACTCCCAGGGAAGCAGTTTCACTGTGGGCTCTGCGCTATGAAACTTATAACCGTGTAAAAGCTAAGATTTTTAATGCTTACGTGGTTACCTTATTAAACTGCTTTTAACATCCCCACTCAGTATCTTCTGTTTTATCTATCTATCTATCTATCTATCTATCTATCTATCTATCTATCTATCTATCTATCTATCTATTTCAGAAATAATATTATTTTTCTTAGAAAAACTAGTGGAGGAGTTAGAGGCAGTAACATTATTGTATTTGATTCAGGGATTATAAAATTATCTTCACTTTTTCTCATGACCTCAAGAAAAAGCAGGGGCCATTTTGCAAGATATTCTTGTTATGTGTAAAAGGATCTTCGCCACCAAGCACCAGCTAGGAATGTCAAAGAAATCATCAGTGCTGCTGTCTGATCACTGACACCTCTGTCTTTTGACAGGGTTATGTGTTGGTTCATTGTGTTAAAATTCAAAGTAGTGGAATGTGCAAAGTCAGTAATCATTAACTTGCTCATAATATTAGCAGCTTGTTTCAGCATATCAGGAAGCAGATGGCACAGAATCCATAAATAGAATAGTCCAGAAGGTGTCTTATGTCCCACTTTCTCAAACTAGTTGTCTTGAAAGAAATAAAGGGAATGATGTTTGTATGCAGGCTCCATTATATTCCTACCTACAGAGCTAATGATCATGAACACTATTATGCCTTTTCTTAATTCCCATCTTTATTCATATCCTTCCTAGACAACATCAGATTCAAAAGTAAATTGTATCAATAGTTATTTGCTAGTCCAGAAGACATTAGTCTCATTGGGCCAGATCCTCAGCAGTGCAAAGAGATCAGAAAGCTTTATTAAACAATCAGATGGAGATTGTTCTTGCAGAAGGGAAATCCTTGGATGATGTAAAGCTGGTATTGCCATTTCTACACCATCCGCTCCTTCCTTGTCTCCAGCATAGAAGGCAAGAGGAGGTGTGTCAAAGAAATATGAGGCATGGTTAGAGTTTCCTGCACTCCAGGAGTTCTGGGTCATTGAAAGAGCTTCTAGGGCACTAATGTAGCTAGTATAGGATGGAACAGCCCTGAGATTGCTCCAACTTACACCAGAGTCTGAATCAGTCCGAGTAGAAAGGAATCACTGGAACATACATGAGGATAGAGGAAGAGCCTGAGTGTTCCAAAATTCCATTTAGATACTGCCTGTCTATCTCCCCAGCCTCAAGAGGCTGTTTTGGGCACCGTATCTCCTTGTCATCATTAAGTCCAGGTGCAATGCTTCCGCTCACTGAAAAACAGAGAGTAGAGTACATGCATTCAACATACTGAGATCTAAACAGGATGAGCTGGACAAGAGAGGGAGATAAGGTTGGTAGGTAAAGGGACACCTGAGAACGGGAAGAAGAGAAGTGACCAAAACGGAGAAAATCCAGCTATTCAGTCAGGATTGTTTTGAGATCTGAATCAGATGTTTAAAAGCAGCAGGAACAATTAAGTAGATTTCAATCACTTGAATCAGTGACTTCTAATTTAAGATTTTAAAAAAATCGAAAAAGATTTGCGATTCAAAATCATCAGTAAATATAGCTTCTTTATTCTAGCATCTCTACATTGTCTGCCTATCCATTCTGCAATTATAAATGACTTTCTGTGTCAGTACTTCCAACAGTCTTTGGCTATCAGTCTTTTGCTCCTGGACCCAATTAATAGCCATATTGATCACCAAAGTAACGTTTCCTTTCTGTCCTTCCTTCCATGTCCTAACAAATAAGTTAGGCTTTCATTCTCCACTGAAAGGAACCACTGGGGACAAAAACTAGTCCTCAGTAATAGCAATTCCTTTTGATGATCTGACCTCTCTGATCCAAATTTGAAAGCAGTAAATAATCTATGGTTTAATCCTGAAAGATGTTGAGTGTTCTGGCGCCAGTCCAGCAAACTGCTTAAGTACATGTTTAATTTTTGAGACTGTAAGTAGTCCCTTTTAAGCAAATGAGATGTGCTTAAATATGATTCTGGATTGAGGACAAGAGCATTCATCAACTTGTAATATCGAGTGCCTCCAAGAATGATAATAAAATCTGACAGTCAAAAAAACCCATAAGCAACAAAAACAAATATTATCAGTCTATATCAAGAAATGCAAAATATTTGCTGATCCCTGTGTCTTTTGTCTCTGCTAATGGCTTGTCTTCTGGAGCTTTATCTCTGAAGAACCTGCTAATCATAATATTTAGTCATCTGGAAAAGGCCCCATAAGTACAATTTACGTGAATTTAATAGGAAGAATGTTCTAATCTATATTCTTTGTTCACACTAATGGGATGTTTTCCATCTCGTAATTCATATGAGAACAGTTATCCCCCACAACCATACGCATTTTAAAAGCACCTATCTGGATAATATTATAGCAGTCACATCAGTTTTGCAGACAGTAGCTTTGGCACAGGAGCATGATCTTCAGCTTTCTTCCTACCCCAACAGCTAAAATATTGAAATGCTTTCAAGGTAGGATTTGTGTCTTGAGGCATCACCTCACTAGCCTTCACACAATTTAAAAGAGGTCTTTTTTTTCAAGTGAATTTGTCATTGATCCTATACTGAATCAGATTTGACATTCATTCCTGTACATTAATATTTATTGTTAGTTGATACAGAAATGTTTGGTTATCCTTTGAGCTAATAATGAAAAATTCACCTGTCGACTCCTGAACTCAAATAAATGTTTCAGTTAAATGTTAAAAACTGCATCACAGGAGCAAACAAGAACATTTTGGAGTAAGAATTTAAAAGGCAGGTTTCTCTTTCTGTGTGGCTGTGTCTAGACTGGCAAGTTTTTCCGCAAAATCATCTGCTTTTGCGGAAAAACTTGCCAGCTGTCTACACTGGCCGCTTGAATTTCCGCAAAAGCACTGATGATCTCATGTAAGATCGTCAGTGCTTTTCCGGAAATACCATGGTGCTCCCATTTGGGCAAAAGTCTTTTTCCGAAAGACTTTTGCACAAAAGGGCCAGTGTAGACAGCACAGTACTGTTTTCCGCAAAAAAGCCCCGATTGCGAAAATGGCGATCAGGGCTTTTTTGCGGAAAACCGCGTTTAGATTAGCCACGGACGCTTTTCCGCAAAAAGTGCTTTTGTGGAAAAGCATCCTGCCAATCTAGACGTGCTTTTCCGAAAATGCTTTTAACGGAAAACTTTTCCGTTAAAAGCATTTTCAGAAAATCATGCCAGTCTAGACGTAGCCTGTGTGTGTGTGTGTGTGTGTGTGAGAGAGAGAGAGAGAGAGAGAGAGAGAGAGAGAGATCCAAAAAAAACAGTCCATGAATGCAAATGTGATTATGGGGAAAGATGGGCAAGTAATAACCTGTTGGTAAATTTAGTCTCCATATAAGATGGAAGTAAGTTAGTATATTTTTGTTTAATACTTAGAAGTGAAACTTTTGCCATAATATCTCACTTCTGTTGTTGCAATTCACCTCCCCTCTTGAGTATATAATTAAGAATGTATGTTATTACACTGCCTGGTGCTATGGTATTTAGTTGTGTTTTTATGTTTATTTAAAAAGAATTTTGTATTTTGATTAACAAACTGGTTTCTGATTGGCTGAAGTACTTCAGACTTACCTTGCTCAGATCAATAGGAATAGTCAAGCTGCTCTGTAGGTTAATATTCATTTTGCTTGGTATATCATCGCTCTTTTGTTAATGTGCATTTTAAAAAACACATCATTTCTTGTTTAAGAACTACTCCGGCAGTGGTCTTCTGGCAGTGGATCAACCAGTCTTTCAATGCTATTGTAAACTACACCAACAGAAGTGGAGATGCCCCAATTACTGTCAGGTCAGATGCTTAATCAAACAGTTTAAATACCTTTGTAACCAGCCATGCCATGTATCATAGATGGTTGAACTTCAGAAATCTCTGATACAGTATGTGGACATGAGTCACTGTATAGATCAGTGAGAGAGCGTGCTAACAATGCAAAGAGTTGCTTGAGAATGACTTGCGGTTGCAATTATCTTCAACCTTTTAAAAATGAATATAACTGCTAAGAGTTAATCTTTAACTGTAATAGAGGTCTTCATTGCCTGTTTAACCAGTCATTTGAAAATACTAAATTAGCTCGTTACCTTGTCAGAAGCTTTGGATAATGTCTTTAATTAAGGACATCAACAGATTATATATAGGACATGATCCTTAACAGCCTCAGTTCAGAGTAGTCCTGTGGCACCTTAGGGTATGTGTACACAGCAACGGTATTTCTGAATAACTAATGTTATTTCATAATAACAGAGTGAGTCCACACAGCAAGCCGTTATTTCGAAATAGTGTCAAAATGGAGGACTTCTTACTTCAACTCCTGTAACCCTCATTTCACGAGTGGTAAGGAAAGTCGAAGGAAGAACAGTCTTCCTTTGACTTCCTGCTATTTAGACAGCACCAAAAGCCGAATTAATCTATTTCAACTTCAGCTACGCATTGATGTAGCTGAAGTTGCGCAGCTTAATTTGACTTTTGCCCTGCTGTGTAGACATACCCTTAGGCTGTGTCCAGACTCCATGCCTCCTTCGACGGAGGCATGTAGATTAGCCACATCGGAAGAGGGAAATGAAGCCGCGATTAAAATAATCGCGGCTTCATTTCAATTTAAATGGCTGCCCCGATCTGCCGATCAGCTGTTTGTCGGCAGATCGGGAGAGTCTGGACGCGATGCCCCGACAAAGAAGCCTTTCTTCATCGACACAGGTAAACCTGGTTTCACGAGGCTTACCTGTGTCGATGAAGAAAGGCTTCTTTGTCGGGGCATCGCGTCCAGACTCCCCCGATCTGCCGACAAACAGCTGATCGGCAGATCGGGGCAGCTATTTAAATTTAAATGAAGCCGCGATTATTTTAATCGCGGCTTCATTTCCCTCTTCCGATGTGGCTAATCTACATGCCTCCGTCGAAGGAGGCATGGAGTCTGGACACAGCCTGAGAGACTACCAAAAATATATAGAATTATGAGCTTTCATGGGTAAAATCCACTTCATCAACTGAGTGCAGTTCAGACTGTTGGACATCTGAGAGAAAGCTAAAATACAATGAATAGATTGAGATGCAAAGAGAAATTTGATTGCACATTAAATAAAATGCGGCTTTGTTTTTAAGCTAAGTTATTTTGGTTCGGTATTGATGCATATTGTTTTAGATATAGAATTTTAAGATATTTCAAATTAATGTAAATACAAATGCAATCATTTTTATTTTTGTTTTAGCCAGCTGGGAACAGCCTATGTTTCTGCCACTACAGGTGCTGTAGCAACAGCTCTAGGACTTAATGCACTAACAAAGGTACTGCTCAAATTTTTCTGAGACTTTCAGTGTTTAGTAGAATTTTAGAGGTTTCATCATCCTCTGGTGCCTCTACATTTTGTTAAGCCCAATTACCATTATAGAACTACAATTACCTACTGCTAGTTTAGAATCGTGGATTGATTTTTTTTCCAGTCCCTCCTTCTTGCTATTGCAAATTGCATATACTGAAAAAGTGCCTCCTTTTTGTACACTTGCAGTGTTACATGTCTCAATAGCTTTTAGAAGAAAAATCAAAAAAATAAGACAGGTAACCACTAAGATATATATGTTCATAATCCACTTATATGAACAAAATATGCAGGAACATTTTTTATAGTTGCAAAACTGCACCAGCAAACAGGGAAGCTGATCCTCAGTCTAGCTGAAAATTTGGCCATATAGGTCAAAGCTATGCTGCAGCCAAACTGCAATCAAAGATGTGATTGCAGCACAGATCCACACTAGTAGAGCCCTGTGCAGATACAAAATTTGTATCCACATCTGTATCCACAAAAACGAGCTGTGGATATCCACATTGACATCCGAGGATGCAGATACCTGCTGATATAAAGCAGATGCAAATTTGCAGGGTTCTAAATACAAAATTTGTATCTGCATCCACATCTGTATCCACAAAATGAGTTGTGGATATGTGCATCCATATCTGTGGATGTGGCTACCCGCAGATATAAAGCAGATGTCTGCAGGGCAGGGCTCTATGTACTAGCTTAAGCTGAGTTAACATGACTAAAAATAGCAGTGAGGATGTGACACCACAGATGAGGAGTGGGCAAAAGTGGCTGGTGGACCAGGACATTGCTTCATGCAGCTCCCATTGGCCAGGAACAGTGATTCATGACCAATGAGAGCTGAGAGTGACCCTACCTGTGAATGTACAGGTAAATAAAGTGTCTAACAACCCACCCTGGGGTGAACCCTGGTGAACTGCATCTGGTCTGTGAGTCATTTACTGCTCACACCTGCCGCAAAGCCTGGTGCAGGCTGCACAAGCCCTTCTGTGGTCCTGGGTACATACCTGATTTGTTAGCTAAATTAAAACTAGCATGAGTATGTTTCCTCCAGCTACAAACACCTTTCAATTGCAGGTCAGCTGCAGTGTAGACATAGCCAAAGCGTGAACAAAGTAGTCTGGTATTTAGGCATAAAATAATATTTATGAAGGATGTAGTTATTCATATACCTACATATCTTCTGTTATTTACTGTTGATTGCCATATCTCCTGGAAATATATCAAGAAATTTATGCCAATTAACTTAGTACTTTTATCAAAATCCTTGATTAAAACTTGTAAACTTTGCAAGAATATTATATTTTGCAATAGCAGTACTTGCAACTATTTTCACTACCTCCCTTTTTATATTAATGTTTCTTTCACTTTAAAATGTAGAGAATTGGAGTTTTCTTATCACTCTGCTTCTGCACAAGGGATTCTGTTTTGCTTTCAGCTTCAAAGGCTTATATATTCTTCTTCCCAAAATGTTTAATTTTAATATGTGCTTGAGTGCTCCAGTGATGAGTGAAGAGACACATTACTTTACTTATATATTTTTTCAAAATTTTTTGCAACTCTGTCCCAAACTGTCATTACAGATTTAATGAAAATGCTATGGAGTATGTCATAATATTGATCTTAAACTGATTTCAGGTTGAAAATTGTCTAGTTCTTGACATAAATCCCCAGATTTACCATGAAAGAAGTCTCTCTATCTTTCTCTCTCACTTTACACCCTTCCTCAAAAAAATAATAGCATGTCTTACCTATTATTGTGAAATTTCAGGTTTGGAGAAAATGCAATAATGACAAAATGATCAAGAGAATCTCTTTTAAGTAGAGCATAACATCTTATAGAACATACTGAAATGATCAATAGCTTCTAATTAGTCAGTTCCCTTAGTTACAAAGCTGTTAATATTGATGCCTGGTGGATATAATCTTGCCAGTGGATGGAATTAAATTTCCACTCTTTGCTATTACACGTGTGTATCAGGAAACTCACATTTCTAAGCATTGGTGATCCTAATTGTAAAGACTGTCTCTCCTTCAACCTTCCTGCCAATGCTTATCCTGACAGAGAAGGTTGTCAATTAAAAATTTTATGTCCAAATTATTTTGCCCTTAATTTCTCAGTGGGTTCTCTCTGAATTTTAAGTCAAAGAGAAGAATCTGCTTTATATATTTAAAAAATGGCTTAAGAAGACTTTTTAAAAAAGATTGTGAAACCTGAAAACTTTTCCCTCCCCTTTTCACAGCATGTCTCACCCCTTATAGGACGTTTTGTTCCTTTTGCTGCTGTAGCTGCTGCCAACTGCATAAATATTCCGTTAATGAGGCAAAGGTAAGACAGAAAATGTGATACAGTCATTCCAGAAGAAATGTAATTTTTGTTGCAACACAGATGAATTACTTGTTTTGTTTAGTTAATTTATCAGTTTTACGTTTCTATATATTTTAGCTACCGTGTTTTAGCGTATATAACCCGCGAGTTATGCAAAGTTTTACAACCCCTTCTGCCCCCCCCCCTCCGTGGGCTGTACTCGTCCGCGTGTTATACAAGTTTTTTTTAACTGAAATTACAGGCAGACAAGACTGACTCTTACCTGATAAAAGCAGCATGGGGATACCCTGCGACCTTCTTCCCTCTGTTGCATCTGTCCGAATGTGTCTGACTCTCCCTGAGATGGGGGTACTCTGTTTAAGGACACAGGTCCTTTGCTCAGCTTCTGGCTCTGGTTGCCTGCGACAGACAGCTCACCCCCGGGGGAGTGCACAGCATGGGCAGTGGGGATGATTGGAGACAGTCGAGGGGTAAGCCCAGTCACCTTCCCTTCTCATGCAGCTGCCCACGACACAGCCAGTCTGCCCTGCCGGGCTGCGGCCATCTACTCTGCACTGTGGCAGTTGTGCAATGATGTATCTGGAGCTCAAATGTTTCTGCATGGCAGGCTCAGACCCCGACGCCTGAGTTAATTACCCTCGTTATCGTTCATAAACAGTACCCGCTGTTCGTCTCCCACGGGCTATACACGTGTGTGGGTTATCTAATACTTTTTTTACACAATCAGGAAAAACCGTGGGTTATGCATGGGTGCAGGTAATACATGGGTTATATACACTAATTTATGGTATTTTCAGTCTTTTATGGCATTTCAATGGCAGTCTTTTTAAAGGATTTAATGAGCCCAAGTATAAAATAGAATTTTTGTTCTCCTAAGTATCCCA
Organism: Pelodiscus sinensis; assembly: GCF_052426305.1. Classification (NCBI taxonomy): domain Eukaryota; kingdom Metazoa; phylum Chordata; order Testudines; family Trionychidae; genus Pelodiscus; species Pelodiscus sinensis. The sequence continues at coordinate 22,434,851 of NC_143067.1, read as the reverse complement.
TTTGCTCCTAAGAATCCTGTTGGATATTTGCTCTTGGATCTCAAAGCCAAGTATTTGTCCTTCAAGAGCTGAATATATATAGATTCATAGGAACTTAAGAATGGCTATATTGGGTATGACCAATATTCTGTCTAGCCCAGAATTCTATTTTCCAACAGTGGCTGGTGCCAGATGCCCAGACCCGCTAATGGGGGACATGGCGGGGGAAGGGTCTGATAATCTAAAGCAATCTGGGGCTCCCAGCTGCTAAATCACTGCTGGAATCCAGGGCAGTGTGCTCTGGGTGACCTTGAAAGGCTGTCTTGGAAAGCTAGCCCTAGCTCTGCTCCTCCTGCCTGAGGTCCGGCCCCTTCCAGGGATGCATACCCACCCACACCCACCCACACCTTGTCCAGAGGCCTGGCAATTCTGTCAGCAGCTCTGCAGAAGCATGCAGAGGGAATGAACAAAACAAGGAAAATTACTGAGTGAGTCATCCCCTGTCATCCAGTCCCAGCTTCTAGTACTCAGAGATTCAGGGACACCCAGAACATGGATTTTTATCCCTGACCATCATGGCTACTAGTGACTGATGACCCATAGTCCTTGTGTCATATGATGGAGTAAATGAACCTTTTTTTATTCACTTTTTCCCACAGCATTCATGATTTTATAGACCTCTATCATACTCCCCAGTTCCATAATACACTTTCTACCAAAGAAGTACTTTAAATCACACATGGTCCTGTAGACTAATAAAGAGGTCACTTTCTGCAAGTTAGATTTAATTATTTTAAATCACAAAAGATGTTTACTCCTCTTCTGAAACAAAGCTCCACACAAATGATCTGACTCAATTAACAGTAAGAGTAGAAAAAAAGCAAATGGATGCAACATACTGGTAAATATAGAGTCAGTAACTAGACATTTCACTCACAATGCAGTGTAGTCTGTGTTAGAGTGTACATCTCCTGCCTATTGGAACAATCTTGATTGTGTGTCTCTAATGCTTATCAGGTCTAAATTATTATGTGTAAACTTAATACTTAATCTTATCCTAGGAAGTGAGGTCCCAATAGTGTGGATCTATTCAGGAGAAGGTACCTTTTCAGAAATGCAATCACTCTTTGCCTAATTTGTGTTGTTCCATGTTCATTAGTGGTAGTTGAAAATAAGATATGTCTCTTTGATTACATAGGGTAAGTCACTGACTGTAAGCTAATGTTGCAACTGAGCATTAATTTTCTCTTTAGTGTGTTTATCCCCACCCTGCAAAAAAAATCCTTATATTTGTCCCACACGATTACAACGGAAATATTTTTCCTTGGCACCAAAGGAAGTTTTTTTTTAAAGATTTCTAAACTTTTAATTTAAAGTTCATAATCTATTAAGGCCATGTCTACACTGCCCACCTTACAACAGTGTGGTTGTGCTTCTGCAGCCACACCTTTGCAAGGTCCACAGAGTAGCTGCTTTTTGTGTCCAGGAGAGAACCCTCCTGGCAACAGAATAAAACCACCCTGAGGAAGGGGAGGTGGTTTCGTCGCCGGGAGAGCGTCTTCCACACCAGTGCTTTTTGTCGTCAAAACTTTTGTCATTTAGGAAGGGGTTTTTTTTCACACCCCTGAGCAACTAAAGTTTTAACAACAAAAGTGCATTATAAACGTGGCCTGTGTCACTTGCTTGGAAATATTTTTTGATCTGACATCGTTAAAGATGGAAAAAGTGTTTAGGATCAGATGACAAAAAAAGATAAAAATGAGTGCCACTAATTGTTATTAAACTATTTTTTTTATTCGACAGGGAACTGAAATTTGGTATTCCTATTACAGACGAAAATGGAAACAGGTTAGGTGAATCAGTCAAAGCTGCTCAGCAAGCCATTACACAGGTGGTTGTCTCAAGGATTCTCATGGCTGCACCTGGCATGGGTTAGTACAGTTTTAGTCAAACATAATGACTGTCCTGCAGTTGTTAGAATTCTGCATCTTTCTAGCTATTTATTCTATGTATATGTTTCTCTAATAGATCAAACTATCCTCAGGTTGTAAAGACAATAGTTTCACCTCTCTTTAGATGAGGGGTAGCCAACCTAAACCTGACAAGGAGCCAGAATTTACCAATGCACATTGCCAAAGAGCAACAGTTCTATGTCACGAGCCCTGATCATCTCTCCACCACCCCTCTCAGCACATCCCTCCCACCGGCAGCCCCAACCATCAGTGCCTCCTTCTCCTTTTCCTCCTGCCCACTGGGATCAGCTCTTTCTCAGTGGGAGACACTGGAGAGGTGTGACAGGGTCAGTGTAGAGGGTAGGAAGTGGCAGGATGGTGGGGGACAGCACTTAGGGCAGAGCTGGGGGTTGAACAGTGAGCACCCTCCGACCCAGTGGAAAGTTGGCACCTGTAGCTCCAGCCCTGGATTTGGTACCTATGTAAGGAGCCACATATTAACTTCTGAAGAGATGCATGTGGTTCTAGAGCCACAGGTTGGCCACCCCTGCTTTAGACATTCCAGGAAGAACCATGCTGTATTTTCCTCTTACATGGAACAGAAGTTATTGGAATGATTCCCAGGAAGAGATTTAGGCCATGACTACACTAGCAAGCTTACAGAGGTGCAGCTGTACTGATGCAGCTGTGCCACTGTAAGATTGCTCATGTAGTCGTTCTATACCAATGGGAGAGTGCTCTCATGTTGACATCATAAAATCACCTCAACAAGCGGTAGAGCTGTATTAGTGGGAGAAGCTCTACTGTCGACATAGATCTGTGCATGCATCCACTTATTTCGGCAAAACATACGCTGCTCTAGCAGAGTGTGTGGTTTTTTTCACACCTTTGAGCAACATAATTTTTGCTGATACAAGTGTTAGTATAGACAGAGCCTTACCTTCAAAGGTACTTAGCTCGCTAACTGACGTTGAAATCAGTAGGAACTAATTGCCTAAATACTTCTGAGAATATTGGTTTTAGGCAGCTGTCAGTGAGTGGTAACAGTGTCTACTCAAATGGAACAGAATTAGCTAAAAATCTGGACATATTTAACCAGTGCAAGGTCACTGAGGCTATGTCTACACTACAGAGTTTTTGAGGAAAAACGGCTGTTTTTCAGCAAAAACTTGCGGAGCATCCAATCCTCAAACACGTTTTTGCACAAAAAAATTGAACGAGCAGAGGGGTTTCTGCGCAGTAGGTATTCTTCTTTCTATGAGGAATAACTGCTTTTTGTGCAAGAGCTCTTGCGCAAAAAGGTGTATGTGGACAGGGAACAGAGTTCTTTTTAACAAAAAGAGGCAATCGAAAAAATCACAGGTGCCCTGGTGGCTTGTCTGTAAATACCAATCAGAGTTTCCTTTAGGCTGTGTCTAGACTGCAGGGTTTTTTCGAAAAAAGCCTTTTTTTTTTTTTTCAAATAAAGAGAGAGAGTCCATGCAATCTGGACGCTGTCTTGCGCAAAAGCGCATCACTTTTTCAATGTGCTTTTGCAATGTGGATGCGCTCTTGCACAAGAAGTCTGTAGTGTAGACATAGCCTGAGTGCTTAACCAGATTTTAAATAGATGAAAAATTGTCCATTCCAATGTGTTAGACAAGATGTCAAGTAAATATAAGGAGAGGCTGTAGAGGAGAACACAAAAAATCAAGTCAAATAAAAATGAAAAGCAATGAAATCTTCATCTCAGTTAATTTTAAGTCTTAACAGTCTGCTTTAAGGTGCATTTATTTTATTCAGGGCAGGTGTTTAATTATGTTGATAAGTCATCCATTAAGGTGCCTCAATTGGGGTGATTCTACTGTAAAATCATAGTTTATTTTTAAATAGTTTTCTCTGTGTTTAGTATCACATTATCATAGGATAATACATTTATAATGTAATCTTACAACAGATATGAATGTTAAAATTTGTATGTGGGCTGCATGTGAGGAAAATTTGCAATAGACTGAGTTGTTCAAGTGAAATGCTTGCAAACCTTGTTAGAGATACATGTAAATTTTGAATAAAGACTAAACAGACAGATATTAGGAATGGCAATACACAAAAACCTGTAGGAAAACACTTCAATCTCCCTGGACACACAGTAGCAGATTTAAAAGTAGCCATCCTACAACAAAAACATTTTAAAAACAAACTTTAAAGAGAAACTGCAGAGCTATAATTCATCTGCAAATTTGATACTATCACTTTAGGATTAAACAAAGACTGTGAATGGCTAGCCAACTACAAAAGCAGTTTCTCCTCTCTTGGTATTCACACCTCCACATCAGCTGCTAGAAGGGGGCCTCATCCTCCCTGACTGAATTGACCTCGTTATCTCTAACCTTACTCTTGATTGGAACTCTTTTCTTATGCCGGTATATTTATACCTGCTTCTGGAATTTCCACTATATGCATCTGACGAAGTGGATCTTTGCCCACGAAAGCTTATGCTCCAATAAAACTGTTAGTCTATAAGGTGCCACAGGACTTCTCGTTGTTCTTGCAGATTCAGACTAACACGGCTACCCCTCTGATACATGTAAATTTTGAAACGATCCTAATTAATTATTTGGATATGTCATTGCTCACACTGCAAGAAATTTAGATTCTAAAGATGGTATAAGATTTCCAGCTTCTGTTCTAAATTGCTGCAAAAAGGTTTATGGAAAACCAGACATTGTTTGCTACAATGTAAGCCTGTGTTTTTTATTTTCTGATTTTCAGCTATTCCACCCTTTATAATGAACACTTTGGAAAAAAAAGCCTTTTTAAAGGTAAGCCTTTATTGCTAAATATATGTATATAGGACATAGTCACATGTATTTCATATACAAAGCATTAAGTAAATGTCACATGAAGAAAGATTACGTCATCTTTTCAATAATATTTGTATTTTCATAAAACATTTTTTAAGTTATTTAACCCCAAATATGCACACAAAAAGTAAGTCATATCTGACAGCTAACCATTATAATCCCTAGTACATGGAAAATTTTGTTTCTGAATATGCATGAAGAAATGTTTAGAATATTTTCAGTAGTGCTGTTTGCTAATTAAATTATTAAATCTTTTATTAAATTGCTCAGAAATGCTGCGTAGCAATAGTGCAAATCAGTTGTTCAGCGCCAAATAGGATCTAGCCCTTTAGTATGCCTATGTTCAATTTCCCCATCTGTAAAGTAGAAATAATAAGATATTATGCTTGCTTTCATATATCTCTCTGATCAGGAGTGCAATGGAAGTATTATGATTTATTTTAATGATCTCATTTGAACTTGAGATCTTGGAGTCATTGTGGATAGCTGTCTGAAAACATCCACTCAGTGTGCAGCAGCAGTCAAAAAAACAAATAAAAAGGAATAATTAAAAAAGGGATAGAGAATAAAACAGAGAATATCTTACTGCCTCTGTATGAAACCATAGTACGCCCGCATCTTGAATACTGCATATAGATGTGGTCACTTCACCTCAAAAAAAATATATTGACATTGGAAAAGGTTCAGAAAAAGGCAACAAAAATGATTAGGGGTTTGGAATGGGTCCAATATGAAGAGAGATTAAAAAGACTTGGACTTTTCACCTTAGAAAAGAGGAGACTAAGGGGGGAGACATGATAGAGGTCTATAAAATCATGACTTGTGTGGAAAAAGTGAATAAGGAAAAGTTATTTACTTATTCCCACAATATAAGAACTAGGGGTCACCAAATGAAATTAATAGGTAGCAGGTTTAAAAAAACAAAGGGAAGTTTTGCTTCACACAATCAACTTGTGGAACTCCTTGCCAGAGGATATTGTGAAGATTAGGACTTTAACAGGGTTCAAAAAAGAACTAGATAAATTCATGGAGGGTAGGTCCATCAATAGCTATTAATCAAGATGGGTAGGAATGGTGTCCCTAGCCTCTATTTGTGTGGAAATTGATGACAGGAGAGGGATCACATGATGATTACAGCCGCTCCCCGAGTTACGACCACCTCCACTTACGACCATCCGCACTTAAGACCAAAGCGGTTGTAAATGCGGATCCGAGTTAAGAACGGCGATCCGCGCTTACAAACAGCGCGGTTGCCATGTAACTCTATGGGATCCGAGTTACAAACACTTCGAGTTACAGACCAAGCGTTGATCCGTAACTTGTTCGTAACTCAGGGAGCGGCTGTACCTGTTGTGTTCCCTCCCTCTGCAGCATTTGGTATTGGCCACTCTCAGCAGACAGGATTCTGGGCTAGATGGATCGTTGGTCTGACCCAGTATATCTGTTCTCATGTTCTTATGTTCTTAACCCTGCCCTTCACCTCAGCCCTGTCTAAATAAAAGTTTTATAAATGGAATGAGTAGAGTACTCTGTATAGTAGGGCTACTCAACTTTGAAAGCCCTGGGGGCCACAATGATACTCACAGCACATGCCGAGGACTGCAACTTAAGTGTAGTTGCATATACATGCAAATATAAATGCAAATATACGCGAATAGCTTCTTTCGCACTGACGGGCAGGAATACAAAGGTTAAGGCAAGACTACACAACACGCACGCCCCATTTAAGTCAGTTCTGCTGATATTAATAAAATGCAATATTTATACAATTTCCACCCATATGACAGTGCTTTTAATGAGCAATGACAGGAATTTAAGTACTAAAACGAATATCAACAGAAGACCATTATATTGACTTGCCATTATGGAGTGTGTTCCCAGGGGAGGCCATGTTCAAAGGATCCCACCCGCGGTCCGCGTGTTCAACCCTGTGTAAACCCAAACCACACTGGGGGCCACAAACAAACAAGCCGCGGACCATGTGTTGAATAGCCCTGTTGTATAGCATCTTGTATGTGTAGACTATATTTTGGTCAAAATCTAGGGAATCGGAATTAGCTAACACAATGGGCTGCACACAGATTGCAATCTGTTATTGAATTATGTCATATCCTGCCTTCCTTCTCTTCCCCTCCCCAAAATGAATGAGCTGACCAAATTATAAAATACAACTACTATGTTTTTTTAAAAATAAAATAATTTCTGCAATATGCAATTCCTCTGTGTTCAGCAAGATTTTCTTGTTTCTGTGCAATACATATGAAGATTGAATTTATTATAAATACAATGGATATAATTTTAATTTTTTTAAAATGTTAGGTCAATAAAGAGAGGGGACAATCAAAAAGTATTGTGAAGAGAGGAAAAAAATCTTGTTTGAAAATGACCCATTTGAACTATGGGCAAATCAATTATTCGGTGTGCGTGTCTCAACAAGTATAATATATTTCTTATGTTTTATGTTTTATCCAATTGTTCATATCATGTCAGTATTACAGATCTATTAAGGTATTTTGGTTTACCTTTTACACTGTGTATATGCATGAGGTTGTAAGCAGCAGTAAAACATACTACATTGTGAATAAAACATCATACAGATTTCACATGAGACAAGAGCCAAGGCTATTTCTTAGTTATAAAGGTAAAATTTCTTTGCCCATTAATGTCCATTATTTTTTTGTATGACTGACTATGGACAAACACACAACTAAGTCAGGAACATGTTTATTGTTCGGAGCAGGAAAGAAGTAATAATGTGTATAAATTCACCGACACCCCTTGCAAAAGTAAAAGATTTTTAGTGTAATCATTTTTTAGATTGCACATGTACGTGCTTCTAAGGAATTATATTTCTGTTCTTCAGTCTTTGTTATTGAGTTTAGATTCCATAGGTACACTACTGAAATATACATGTTTGTGTTTGTGTACACACACGTGTGTATAAATGTGCATTTCATAAAGACTGTTTACATTTTATTTTCTTTTGTCCCCAAATTTAGAAAACAAAGTTTTTCTGAAGTGCTCACTTATTCAGAAAATTGTGTTCCTCACAGTGCTAAAATGTTGTTTAGTTTTTGAATTAAATTCTGTGCTCTATGCGAGACTTAAACTGAATGGATCTTCTAGCTGACAGGAGTGAAGCTCCCATATACAAACATCATGTTTTCCCCAATATTAATGAGTTCTATATTGATTTGTTCTACCTCTTACTCATGGACTTCCTTTGACCTTTAGACTACTTGGGCCATATGATAAACAGCACTGCACATGAAAATTTACAAATCATAAAGAGCAAGGACATTTATTTTCTGAAATCAAAGGGGTTGTAAATTTAGAGCATGTGCATGGAATAAAAAAAAAGTCATGTGACATATCAACTTGCATGGCAGAAACATGGCATTTGTAGCAAAAGAGTGACGGATTCCGTGTGTCTTTCTGGTCAAACTTCAAATATTTATTGTGCAGTATAATCAACATAAGGGTGTTGTGAATTTTGCAGATCAGCATACATGAGAGATTTCTTCAGTGGCTACTCAATGTTCTTTGGTACCATCATGATCGCTTATGCTCTCCTGTTCCTTCCCCTCAGCCTCACAGACTGTGAGTTCAGGTGAAACCTTGCTCTGCAGTTAGTCAGTGGTAACACTTGGTGTAGATTAGTTCTAAAACAATTAAGGAATGAGCTGCATTTTTAACAAGCAGCTTGTGCATGTCCACCTGAGGCTTCCAGAAGCACCATTCCACCTGCAATATTGTGACACCACCACCTACAATCTGCTTTACTAACATATGTCCCTCAGTCTTTGCTTTGCACACCAGCATGCCAGAAAATAATTATTCTGTGCTCGTAAAACACTTTTTGGGTGTGTCTACACTGCAGGTAAAAAACTACACCTGGCCTGTGCCAGCTGACTCAGGCTCACAGGTCTAGGGCTAAAGGGCTGTTCAACTAGGGTGTAGAGATGTTGGGGCTCAGGCTGAAAACCAAGTTCTGCGTCCCTCCTACCTTTGAGAGTCCTAGAGCCTGGACTCCAGCCCAAGTCTGAATGTCTGCACTTCAATTAAACAACCCCTTAGCCCAGAGGTTCTCAAACTCTGTGATACTGCGACCCCCCTCTAAGTAGCTCGCAACCCCCCGGGGGGTCAGGACCCACAGTTTGAGAAACGCAACTTTAGCCCTGGTCAGCTGGCATGGGCCAGTGGCCGGTGTTTAATTGCAGTGAAGACATAGCCTTTAAGACCAAACAACCTGAAAATAACCCAATGTGTGTCAATCAGCAAGTCTCCATTTCTTTATATCCTGTTATAAAACATCTCTTTTTTCTGTTTCTTCATCGCTAACAGTTTCAATGGTAACATGGGAAAACCCAGGCACAATAGATGCTGCCAGTGGCAGGAGCCATGAACTATGACAGTATAGAAAAACATAGTTTTTCACTTTCATCTAATCTGACTTCCAGTAGAGGCACTTTGGATGCCTCTTCCACACAAACGGCTGAAACTTATTCTGTTGCCACCTGAACTTTAAGATTTTTTAAACCAGTTCTAATGCGTTCCATAAATGCATATAGTCTCTCATCCTACTTTCTCCTGTTGCTCTTCACATCGCTTCTGATTCCTTTATTTTCCCTTTTCATGTGATATAACCATCTAATTAGATTTTCTTAGTCTGGAATTGTAATAACCATTGCAAACTTTTTCCTAATTAGAGCAGTCTTGGTTCCTATAATTCTGCTCTTCCAGGGATACCTTATGATGTATTCTAGTTCCTTCCATCTTCCTTGAATTCCTTAACTACTTTCAGTAATGTTATTTGTCTAATTGCAAATAATGCATAGATTGCAGATTCAAAATATTTTCTGACAGGGAATAAAAGTAATAATTAAAAGTTTTCATACCTAAATGCCCCTTTCCATAACCTCATTATACACATTAGCCGACAATTACATCTCCCACACAAACCTTCTTGAAGCTAAGTCTTGGTACATTCAGAAATACTGTTTTCCTGAGTTCGTTGAGAGAATTTTTTTTCACCAAATTATTTTGTTGTATTGTGCTTCTGTCATTTTGTTTTCTCTTCATACATTCTGTATCTCATGTCTCTAATTTGTTTTTAATAAGGGTGTGTCTAGACTACCTAGTTTTGTCGACAAAAGTGGACTTTTGTCGACAAAACTATACCAGCGTCTACACTACCGCTGAGTTCAGTCGACATAACGTCGACAGAACTCAGCAGTTTTGTCGACGCTGGTATACCTCATTTTACGAGGCATAACACCTTCCGTCGACAGAACTCTGTCGACGGAAGGTGTTATTGCCTGTAACATTGCGTCCAGACTACGGAGTTCTGTCGACAAAGCAACTTGCTTTGTCGACAGAATTCAATGTGTCTGGACGCTCTTTGTCGACGGAAGTTTTGTCGACAGTATCTGTCGACAAAACTTCCGTCGACAAAACGCGGTAGTCTAGACGTACCCTAAGTGTAATTGACTTATGCCTTATTCCTTCATTGGATTATTTTCCCTCTTCCAGATATTTGTTCCTCAAACTGATCTTTAATACTGACTTCTTCCTCCCACTCTTTTAAATATTAGCATAATCCAGCAGCATTCTTGGACAATAAAGCTGATAACTTTATCTGCATAACAGGCATTTTAACATTCTACTGCCATGAAACAAATGAACAAGTTTTATGTTAATGATGCTGCCTGGGCAGTTAGACATACCTGTGGCTTTTAGAGTAATAACCTGCTCAGATGAAGGCTGAATGGACACTGTGTTTTACTGTGATAAAAGCACAGATCTGTCTTGTTATATCCTATTGTACCCCACATGAACTGATGCCTCTGTCTTACGAGACTATCTCAATTCCCTCCACATTCAGTAGTTGAAATCTCTTCTGCTCCTGTGATGCTGTTCCCAGTCCCTCCGGTTCTTGTCGTTAACTCTCCCACTCTATGAAACTAAAGCCTTTTGAATCAATCTGCCTGGGGGTGAAGGTCTGATAAAGATGCTTTACTTCAATGCCAGAAGAATGCAGCATAACTAAATTCATCCTCTTTTATTGCCTGGGTACGGCTTTTCCCCTTTTGTTTTCTATTTTTGTAGATATTTGATAAATTGGACAGTTCCCTTCTGCAGCCATTTCTGGACTACAGACTGCCTGAAACAAAGAAGGGCACAGTCTGATATTACTTCTTCTTTCTTGTGCCCCATAGGAAAGAGTATTGTTTTCCCACTTCTTTGTTTCTGCTGTGATCTTTTATCACCAACCTCGTCATCCTTACTTTCTTAAATTCCTCCTTTTCCTTCATTCTCTATTGCTTCCATTTTCCCCTCTAAAATCCTGACATTCAGTTTTGTTGTTGGTTCTCCAGTTTCCTACAAGCTTAAGAAATGCTTCTTATAGACACGTCATTTTTATACTTACTAATCTTAACTAATTAACTGCTTTGTTTTAAATCAACATGTTGTGATAGTGATTGTGTGCTTCATGTTGTTTAGAGACTTTAATTTTATGGTAAAGAAAAACCTCATCACAGCAAAGTTTAATTTAAAATGTTTGGTTCTATTTAATTAGTATTTAATTTCAACTGGAATACTAACTTTAAAAAAAATCATCCAAAGACCTACAGTAAAAGTTTTGGCTAAGAGCCTTTGATGAGATGCAAAAGAGTACAACAGAGAGGAACCCCCACAAATATCACACTTGGTCAGAAAATACTATTTTGCTTTGCTAAACAAATCACAGCTTCTATTTTATCAAGTATCAGAGGGGTAGCCATGTTAGTCTGAATCTGCAAAAGCGGCGAGGAGTCCTGTGGCACCTTATAGACTAACTGCAGTGTAGGAGCATAAGCTTTCGTGGGCAAAGACCCATTTCGTCAGATGCATGTAGTGGAAATTTCCAGAGGCAGGTATAAATATGCAGGCCAGAATCAGGCTGGAGATGACGAGGTGGATCCAATCAAGGAGGATGAGGCCCACTTCTAGTAGCTGATCTGGAGGTGTGAATTCCAAGAGAGCAGAAGTTGTTTAATCCAGAGTTGATTGTGTCAAACTTGTGTCCATTGATTCACTGATGCATAGAACAACTTGAGGGAGCACAAAAGATTGAAATGATGGCCAGGATTCAGTATGGACACAGATCTGATATTAGGAATGGCAACATACAAAAACCTGTAGGAGAACACTTCAATCTCCCTGGACACACAATTGCAGATCTAAAGGTAGCCATCCTGCAGCAAAAAAACTTCAGGACCAGACTTCAAAGAGAAACTGCTGAGCTACAGTTCATCTTCAAGTTTGACACAATCAACTCTGGATTAAACAAAGAGGCTGTGTCTACACTGCACCCCTTTTCCGGAAAAGGGATGCAGATTAGACACTTCAGAATAGCAAAATCCGCGGGGGATTTAAATATCCCCCGCGGAATTTGCATTAACATGGCTGCCGCTTTTTTCCGGCTTGGGGATAAGCCGGAGAAAAGCGAAGTAGGAATAAGAGATCCTCCGGAAAAGGGCTTATTTTCCGGAGAATCACGCCTAGACTGGCGCTTTTCTCCGGCTTATCCCCAAGCCGGAAAAAAGCGGCAGCCATGTTAATGCAAATTCCGCGGGGGATATTTAAATCCCCCGCGGATTTTGCTATTCCGAAGTGTCTAATCTGCATCCCTTTTCCGGAAAAGGGGTGCAGTGTAGACACAGCCAGACTGTGAATGGCTTGCTAACTACAAAAGCAGTGTCTGCTCTCTTTCACACCTCCAGATCAGCTACTAGAAGTGGGCCTCATCCTCCTTGATTGGATCCACCTCGTCATCTCCAGCCTGATCCTGGCCTGCATATTTATACCTGCCTCTGGAAATTTCCACTACATGCATCTGATGAAATGGGTCTTTTCCCACGAAAGCTTATGCTCCTACACTGCAGTTAGTCTATAAGGTGCCACAGGACTCCTCACAGCTTCTATTTTATGTTTTTCTTTCATTGTAAAAGGAACGGGGGCCTGGCACAGTTGGATAGTACTAGTTTTATCCATAGTAATTTGGAGCCAAAACCTCAGCAAAGGCTGAGAAGCATACAGAGCAAGTCAAGGGGTGAGGAGAGATGTGGGTGCAAGGCCTTACCTTCATGCTCCTAGGATCCTTAAGCCGCTACTGGCAAGTCCGCAGGCATTAGTTAGAACAACTTGAGGGAGCACAAAAGATTGAAACGATGGCCAGGATTCAGTATGGCCTAGGGCTCTCTTGACCAAATTCCTTAGCTGGCAGGAAGGCGGGCAGCATATAAGCCTCTATTCTACCATATGGCTGTGTTTTGACTGGGCTGAGCCTCTTAAGGCCAAAACACTGATTCTGCTACTATGTTCCGAAGTCAGCAAAGTGGTCTCATCATGGATTTGGCAGCTAGACTCAAATCAGAATCAGAACATGAACAAAACAGGTGGTCAACCATGTATTAATCTAGTTTCTCTGGGAAGTTTACTCAGATATGACCCAATGGACATTGAGGTCAATGGGGGATCTTTCCATTGACTCCAGAGGGATTTGGATCAGCTCCTCACATTTAGCAGTGTTAGAGGCCAGGACTGAAGTGTTTTGGCAAAGCTGTGGGGAGAACTTGCACGGTATCATATCTAGGTCTTAACCACTATCAGTCCATCTCCTAGCAGTACAAGAAATCTCCAAAAATGTGGAAAGGGAAAAGCACACTTTATTCATGATGTAATGATTATTTTTAACACAGCGGTTCCCATGGATGAGTGCCCCCATTCAAGTTGGATTAGTTGGAGTCTGGTGAGTGAGTTTCTTTAGGTAATTTGTCTACTGTTTGTAACAGGTGTGGCCATAGCTTCCTGGAAAGATGTAAAAAGGCACAATTTGCAAATGTTTAAAAAAAAATCAAGGCTGCATGTTTTTTGGGCAGGAAAGCCAATGAGCATCAGAAGTGATGCATTCTTTCTGTGACATGAGGGGTTAATGAGATTACATTGTTTACGTCTGCTCATTCTATGTCAGACTACCTGGTAGGTTTTTTTAAAAATGAATCAGGCATTCCTTGCTACCATTGCTTCTTTTATGGCAGCCATCAGCATGGAGAGATTACAAATGTAGATATAACTAGCAAAAAAAAGAAGGGGGAGAGGGTGATGGTGGTAGCTGAGGCCTACGATTGATTAAAATAAGATCTTTTGACGCCTGCTGAGACAGGTGAAAATGTAGAACCTCTTCCTGCCATGTGAATACCCTCAACTAACATGGAAGTCAATGAGGGGCTTGATTCTTCACTAACGAACCTCTTGTGCATTGCTTACTTCTATGCAAAGTGGATGTGAAATGTCACCAAATCAGATTTCCACCGCTTCATATGAGTGGTAGGGCTTTGCGCTGTCTTTGTACTTTGCGTGGGTGTAAGTGACTACATATGGTGCAAGGCAATGGAGAATTGGCTTCACTAATCATATCCCAGGGCAGGGTCTTACCATCCTTGAGAAGAAAAGAGAATAAATTGATTGACTTGTGTGTCTACTAAGGTCTTTTGGAAAAGAAGGATTCTACCCTAAATATTATTTTTTGTCTTTTCTAGTTTGGTGTTTGCTACTCCTCTATGCTGTGCACTGTTTCCTCAAAAAAGGTACATGTGGGTTTTATTATTCTTCCTTTAAACATACAGTCTAAATTCACATATGAGGAGTGTGAGTCATATACATGAGGGAGGGAGGAAAATATACTTGCCACAGTTACTCAGTAAGTATGAATATATTTGGGGAGTGGGATTTAACTTCTGATCGTCTGGGTGTGTCAGAAATGAGTTTTAGGAGGTATTTGAATGAACAAGGATGACTTGAGGGTTGAGAGGGCATTCCTGCTATGGGGCAGCTCTGAAGAAGATACAGAAACGGGAGCAGAAGGAACAGAAACAAGATGTTAAGATGGCCATCGATGAAAGAGAGAAAATGGGCTGAATGCAAAAAGGGACCAGTTGAATTTAAAGATTGGGGTTGAATAACATGGGGTCTTGAAAGTCTTTGAAATCACACAGGCACCTAAGCAGACTTAAGATTAAGGTCAGCTCAAATGCAATAAATTGTGTAAACTTGATGTAAAAACTCTGCTGATGTGTATTCTTTCTTTTTGACATTAATGGAAGTCATGATTATTGCATCAAGTGGAAAAAATACTTGATGTGATTTAAATGTTGCAACAGGAGGTTCATTGATTAACAAAGTTGGTGGGTGAGTGTGCTGCACTGTTCGCTTTGGGAAACCCTGGAACTCATTCTCATCTCATTACATAATTTGTACTCTGGTGTAACTCCCTTGATTCTAACAATGCAGTTAGACATTGTTTGCCCTCCTGGCTAAGAGTCCAGAAAGCTGCAATAGCAAGGAACACGCCAGGGCTATGTTGAGTTAGATAGGCACAGTTGTACTGACAAGTCAGCGTCATGAGCACTGCACTATTCCTGAGGCAGATCAGTATGTCTACAAATATTCACCTTCATGTGAATTAGCTGACTCATTCGTTTTATAAGGAAATTAATCTTTTAAATGTATTAGACATTGCAGCTGTTACATGACTTCTCGGATAAATTTGCTTTATAGATAAGAAATAAATGTTCCTTCTACAGAGTAAGTTCTTTTTTTTCAATAGCATAAAGTAGTGAAAAACAGCCAAATACAAAGTCTTTTAAAAGGGCATAATTTTTATCTTCCAGCACTAAATTTACATTAAAACCCAACCATCCAGGAGGAAATCCAAGATACCAGTGTAGCAGCTAGTTCTTGAATAGGCAGAACATCTCATTATCAATCAAGTTATTTTGCTTCTGATCTAAGAACATAATATTAGGAAAAAAGCCAGAATCTCCTAATCCAAAAAGCCTTGATCATCTTTTTTACTTTAGGTCTAAACATTTTTATGTGTACTCATTTTGCTATCTTTCTTTTGTTCAGTTCCATGTCTGTAACACGCTTGGAGCCAGAATTGCGAGCCAAGATTCAAGAGTGCAGCCCTGATTTAGAACGTGTGTACTTTAATAAAGGGTTATAATTCAAGGAAGGTAGAATGTCCTTTGAGGAGAATCTTGTGAGCTCCTTTTTTAATTGTGTGCCAGCGTTGATGAAGACACCTCTATTTTGACCTTTCCTTTTATTGTTAAACAATTTTGACCATCCACGTTATTTTATATAAATATATTTTAAAAAATTATGATAAAATTATCTTATATCACAAACTCATTACTGTTGTATTGCCCAATTTGTAGCCGTCAGTTTTTTAACTGAAAGTTTAATCGCACATATCCAAAAATGTTTATATTAGCTTGTAAGCAGCTAAAGACAAAACTTTGCTAAAAGAAAAATATCAAACGCACAAAGAAAATCAGATGGTATTTTCTAAGGGTCCATAGCTGTTCTGGGGCTGCCAACTTTAGTTGGACCAATTCTTTGAAATTTCATCACATGGCATAATCTGTAATTGAAGATTGACCTTTAATTCTTGGAGACTCCAGGGCAATCCTGGAAGGTTGGCAACCATACCTATTTCATTCAGGGTACGTCTAAACTACATGGCTCCGTCGACGGAGCCATGTAGATTTGTTGTTTTGGCAAAGGCAAATGAAGCCGCGATTTAAATGATCGCGGCTTCATTTAAATTTACATGGCTGCCGCGCTGAGCTGACAAACAGCTGATCAGCTGTTTGTCCGCTCAGCGCGCTAGTCTGGACGCTCCCCTGCCGACATCAAAGCCCTTTGTCGGCAACCCCGGTAAACCTCATCCCACGAGGAATAACGGGGCTGCCGACAAAGGGCTTTGATGTCGGCAGGGGAGCGTCTAGACTAGCGCGCTGAGCGGACAAACAGCTGATCAGCTGATTGTCGGCTCAGCGCGGCAGCCATGTAAATTTAAATGAAGCCGCGATCATTTAAATTGCGGCTTCATTTGCCTTTGCCTATGTGTCTAATCTACATGCCTCTGGCGACAGAGGCATGTAGTCTAGACACAGCCTCAGAGTGCAAAAAGGAACCCAGATGTTCATTTTGTTCTCAGCCTAGGTCAAATCTTTTTGTAAATACCTTTGATCCCATGCTTCAAGTTGTGACCACAGATCCTTTTCTTCAGGCCCTACCTGTTCAGTCTTATCCTAAGAAGATTAATAACTCCAAAGAACAATTATATTGTGTCAATGCCCTGTTTGCCTTATTCATCATTTCTATTAACAGCCATAGCTAATTTTATTTTGCCTTATTTTCTTATGTCATATAGTCTTCAGACTTTATGGAGTGTTGCTAAGATTTCTTTTTTAACTGCATTCAGCACATACTGTTCTGTTGGGTTAAGTCCTTTAAGAGCTTTTATTTTCTAAGGCTACGTCTAGACTGCAAGCCTCTTTTGAAAGAGGCTTTTTCGAAAAAGAGCATCTAGACTACAACCAGTACTTTCAAAAAAGCAAGCCGCTTTTTCGAAAGAGAGCACCCAAGCAGTCTGGATGCTCTCTTTCGAAAAAGCACAGTTTGCATTACATAGCGCCTTTTTTTGAAAGAGCGCTTTCGAAAAAAGGCGTCCTTCCTCATAAAACAAGGTGTTCTTTCGATTTATTTTCGAAAGAACGCGGCGGCAGTGTAGACAGAGGGGAAGTTTTTTTGAAAAAAGGCCACTTTTTTCAAAAAAACCTGTAGTCTAGACACACCCTGAGTGATCAATATTGCAGCAGTACAATCTGCGTAATCTTTTTTCATATGATGGGTGTTTCACCAATCTCTCTGTTCCTGGAAAAGCATATAAGAAACATATTGTATGATGCTGTTTTAATCAATTACTGCGCAAAGTAGACCTGAACACTTTTTGTTACATTTCACCAAATTGTCGGTGTATTCAATATACACCCCATTGTATAACTGAGGCCCACCTATATTAAATAGCGAGTATATTTAATGATATCTTGGAGAGCTCAACCTTATCCAGATTCTCCACTGGGACATATTAGTGCAACTCCTCTGACTCTGTGCCAGTTATGCACCAACAGAAAAATTTTATTCCACATTTGTAGATGTTTAAAGTAATATACAAAATGATTAATGAGTGTTTTATTGACAGTATGTTGTTATGCAGCAGCTATATAATATAGCTAATATCTGGACATTTAGGCTATGTCTAGACTTCATTCTTCTGTCGACAGAGGGATGCAAATCAAGCACATCGAAATTGCTAATGAAGCAGGGATTTAAATATCCCATGCCTCATTAACATAAATATGGCCACCGCTTTTTTCTAAACGGATTTTTTTCAGAAAAAATGGCAATCTAGATGCGAATCTATCAAAAATAAATCCTTTTTCGACAAATCCTGTATTCCTCAAAAAATGAGGCGCAGGATATTTAAATCCCTGCTTCATTATTAATTTCGATGTGCCTAATCTACATCTCTCTGTCGACAGAGAGGTGTAGTCTAGATACACCCTAGAGAACAGTCTAATGGCAGATATTGCTTGACTGTGATTGGAGTGGATTTTATCATAAAGCAAAGATTTGCTTGGTGGCTTGTTACGTTTATGTTTGATCTAAAAGGATGACCAAATCTGAAGCTTTAGTCTCCTTGGAAGCTTCTGAGCCTTACCTGCATTTCTTCCATAATTTCCTAACCCCACATTTTTGTCTTAACCTTTCTAGTTGGGAGTGAGCTGGTTTCCGTAGGGAATTCTGACTCTAGATATATTTTATTGCAATAAATAGTTCTGCATGAGAAGATATGAAAAATGTAAATTCCAAAAGATTTGTGTTTTGCTCGAATGCTTTAGAAATACATGTAGAAGTGTATACATGCCTGCAAAGTATGCAGGAAGGAAGTTATTTAATGGTTAATATCTCTTATTTATGGGAACTTGACTTGATTTTAAATATGCCATTTCTCCAATCATTGATATTTGAACATTTGCAATCAGAGATATTTTATGTGAATTCATTTATACAGTTTTGAACATTCTGATTCATGCTAATGAATAGTTTGTTCTATATACATGATATAGCTTAGTTTGAAGAATACTATTGACAGATTTCAATAAAATAAAAGAGATTCTTCAGTGACCAAAATATAGATCTGAGGAGAAAAAAAATCATGGGTATATATTTTTTGTTAACTTTCTTTTTTCAAAATTCAGTCTATTAATGCTTTTCTACAGAACTAATATCTGTACAGTTTCATGATATTAATAAGCAGAACAAAACAGTATGAAGATCAGATAATTTATTCTGATCTTATAGAAATAGAATGTTTTTAAAAAATATTTCCAAGTAAAGTGCAATAAACTCTTACTAAATTTAGAAAAACAGAATACTTATATTTCCACTTGAGGAATATAATTATCCGTGATGGAGTGACTGACTACATTTTTAATTTAAGTATTATCACAGTGTCTTGCCAGTGTTGATGGAGTTAATGTTCTATTTAAAGTAAAGTAGATAAAGAATTAAATAAACTCAGACTGAAATGAACTGATTTTTTCTTTTACTGTATTGTCTTCTAGGTATAGATTTTTATACACTGAATTTCATGGTGCATTTAACTCTAGCTCATCATCTTTTGCACCTCAGAGTCTTTGAGTGCTGATGTCTGAAAACAGATAATACAGCAATCAATAAAGCTTTTTATGCATAGCTGTTTAAAGGTTCCTTGAACAGACTTAGGTAGATACAACTCTAATATACATTTGTCATAGAAAAACATCTGAATATTGGTATTGAGAGTATTTGGACTTAGATGTTTCTTTAACTAATATTTAAAAACAAATATGCTTGTGTAATGTTAAATAATAAAAGCACATGGGGAAGAGGGTTCAAATGGCAGATAGGCACCCAACTCCTGGTGAAAGTCAGTGGAAACTGGGTGCACAACTCCCAACTATGCCATTGAAATTCAGTGTCAGTCTTAGACATTCATTCCCTGGCTATCAACCCTCTACATGTACATAAGAACATTTTATACCAACAGTATTTGCACCAAAAAAGCCCACATATTTACTAGTCCCATGTTGGAGGTTCTACATTTTCAAGTGGCACACTGAATTACATTTTTGTGACTTTCAGTATACAGCAGCAGACTCTGCATAACAATGTGTTCATTTGGCATGTTTGCTGATATATCTAGGCTTTTCCTCCCTCAATCTGTCACATTCAATCATGTGCAACAAATTTTGCCCCAGGAAAATGTATCTCTGAGTACCAAGAAATGAAGTCAAATTTAGGGCACTAGAAGTCATCTGCAGTACTAAACCAAAAGTTCCTGTCTTCATGATTCTACCCAGATGTGCTACTTTGGTTGCTTAGGATTTTTATCTTCCTTCATAGCATGGTACCTTCAGTAGGTAGACTTTGCAATTAATATGTCCGCCTAGGATGGATGGAGGGACTGCAGAATGTTATAGCCCAATCTGCAGTCCTTACTCAGACAAAATATCTGTGACTGGTGGCATTTCTATATCCTTTACATAAATGCCTATTTCAGAGACATACAATTGATTATCTACTAGTAGACACCAAGGAAAAGGAAGGTCCAACCATAACTTAGATGAAAATTCATGAATTTGTAATGACAACGCTTTTCTGATTGCATCTGCCCAGGCCCTGCACACATCTAGGGTATGTCTGTGGTGTGAGTAACTCCATCTCTATTGCAAACTTCCCCTTTTCCTAGTATTCTGAAGAAGCCTCTCCACAGAGCTGTGGATGGTGAGGGAATGCAAAGGATAGAAGGACTGGAGTAGGTTTACCTCTGGAGTTCATGGTTTTACTTTTTACCTGGTGGTAGAGAAGAAAATGATTTTGCAAAGAGGTAGCAATTGTGTTTGTGTAACTCATGTACACAGATATTGTAGATAATGAATACAGATACCTCACCAGGGTGTGGCACCTCTCTGCTATAGGCAGTCTATAACACACATAACAAAACACTATCCCTGCCCCAAATATTTACACTCAAAATAAATGCTTATTCATGCAAGCGAGGATGGAAGAAAGCTCATCAGACCAGCAAGTCTGAACCTTTGTCAACAACTGCTATTCTGTGTGATGTGTACATTGTTTGTGTGCAATAGTGGTGGAAAGATCTGACGGAAGACATGGTCTTCCCTGCATCCATGGTGCCCTTTTAGAAGTGTGAGGGGGATGAACTCCCTCATTTGTATGGGAAAATTGCTGCCTATTCCCTTTTATCAGGGAACAAAAAGAAAGTGCACAGTTTGCTGCATTCTTCAGCCTGGACCTGCCCCAGTTGGGAGACATGTACCCCTCCCCAGGCTGTGCCTGCTAGAGCTGCAGAGGCCGTGGAGAGATGCTTCTCAGCTGGCCTTAAAATGTTGCAGGAAGAGAGGGCTGGGGCTGTCCTTTCTCCCATGGGTAACTTGTATACTGAACGCCTCATCCCTAGCCCTACTGCAGAACAATTATTTCAATGAAGCATAGACATTTTCATTTTATTTTCCAAAAAAACAAAAATTGAGTTAAGGCCCCAAGCAACACCAGATAAATCTTCTAGTAGTTTTATAATGGGTCCCTTTCTCTTTTGTGTGTTCTTTTATTCTGGATTGCTACATTTTCTTTTTCGTTGTATATATAAATTGAAACACTACAAATCTATATTCATATTACATGTGTTTTGCAGCTTTCACTATGCTAAATATTGTACATTCAATGAACACCTCCGTTTAAGTGACAAGCTGCAACTTGTAAGTTACAAACACTCACATTTACTCTCTGGACATTTGTGCTCAAATGCTTGATTGGGTCACTCAGGCTTTGTGTACACTGCAAAGTTAATTCAAAATAACAGCCGTTATTTCGAATTAACTTTAATAGCGTCTATACATGCGTTTAATTCAAAATAGCGGCACGCTTAATTCGAATTTGGTAAACCTCATTCTACGAGGAGTAACGCCAAATTTGAAATAGCTAATTTGAAATAAGTGCTGTGTAGCCAAACCAGGAAAACTCCTCTCCTCTCCCCCAGCCCCGGAACCCTTAAAGGGGTAGACTCTGGCCAGACTGCATGTGCCAGAACCAGGCCTGCCAACAGTCTCTGCCCCTGACCCAGTGGCCCCACGATGAGCCGGGCAGCCAGTGCCAGCCAGCCACCCCCCGCCCAGTCACCCAGAAACCAGCCATGGGTTGTAGACGCCGCACTCCCTCCTGGACTAGTGAGGAGGTCATGGACCTCATTGAGGTTTGGGGGCAGGCCCCCAATGTCCATGATCTCCACACTTAGACGGAGGAACGTGGCTATCTACGGCTGCATAGCTGCCACCATGGCCCAGAAAGGCCACAGGCGCACCCAGGAGCAGGTGCGCCTGAAAATTAAAGAGCCATGGCAGGGGTACTCCAGGGCCACTCGGGGCAGCTCCTCAGCAGGGGCAGAAACCTACCGCTACTCTGAGGCACTGGACCGCATCCTGGGGGGCGGAATGGTCCGTGCCACCCCGGGGGGCATCGAGCCGGGACCAGAGGGCCCTGACGAGGGCACAGAGGATAAGCCGCCACGGAAGGATGCCACACCAGCTGGACCCCCGAGTTGTCCCAGCAGCGGAGTTACCAGGGTCATCCGGGGAGGCCACACCATGTAAGTGCCATCACTGTCCCCTTCCCAGAGGGGGGTGGGGAGGGAGACCAGGAACCACACGCATGAGCCTTGCTTACCACGGATCACGCAGCAACCTGGGCATGTGCAAGCACGTGCCATGCCACCCCTGAGCAGATGGTTCCAGCTGTGTGCCACACAGAGGCCATGGCCTGATATCCACACGCATGTGTGAAGAGACCTGACATGCTCCTGATCCTGGGGCGGGACACAGCAGGACTCCCTCCCTTCACAAGGCCCCTCTAACATCTCCCCCCCACATCACCCACACTATACACAGCACAGAGGCATGGGTGCGGTCTCAGGGCAGCTCCCACTCCCGGGGATAGCCGGACATTCCGACCATGGCCTCTGTGCAAGCACAGCGGCTCTGACGGGGCAGGGCACAGTCACCCTCACCACGCAGAGGGGGGCAGGGCTTCACCCACTATGTCCCCAAGGAGAACTGACCGTTTCTCTTCTTTCTCCACAGACACACCAGCTGCACATGCAGGGTGCACTACCCCTCCTAGGACATGCTCCCGCATCCGAGGGCTCCACAGGACGACCGCAACACGGCAGAGGTACCGAAAGCAGCAGCTGGGGGCCCTGTGAGCCCTGACCCACATCATGGAGCAGCAGGCACAGGAAGAACTGGCGCTCCAGAGGGAGCTGCTTGTCCAGGGTCATGCCATCTGTGCCCATCTGCAGACCCTGGTGCAGAGCGTGCTGCCTCGTGCTGCTCCAGCGCCTGCTGCCCTCCCAGCTACCATTCCTCCTCCCACTTCTTCTCCCCTTCCCGCCTCTCCCTCCTCAACCTCCTCACCCTCCTCCGCAGTCTCCACACCCCCCACCTCAACCTCTACACCGTCATCCCCATCCCTCCGGGGATGCCGAGGCCCCCGCACCCGCCATGCTGGGAGACATGTGGCCCGATGAGACCCCCACCCCAACTGCTGAGCTTCTCCTCCCCCTTCCTCCCATTGCTTCCCCCTTCCAGCTCCCTCCTCCCAGTTCTCCCCCTCCCCTCTCCCACCCTTTCTCCTCCCGTCTCCCACCTCCTTTCCCCAGTCTCCCCAGAGGTTCATCCCCCCTCCCCCCAGTTTTGTTCAATAAACCCAGTTTCTATTTTTGAATATACGTGTCTTTTATTTGACATCAGGAAGGGGGGCTAGGGAGGGGTTAGTGGAAGGACGTGAGGGAGGAATGGGGCACGAGCCCCCAGTGGGGAGGACCTGGGTGGCTCCTCGGGCTCCTCAGGGTGGAATCTCTCCCGCAGGGCCTCCTGGATCCTGACAGCCTCCCGATGGACCCCCCAGATGGCAGCCTGCAGCAAGTGCAGCCGGGATGATGGCAACGACCCCACGAGATGCACCGGTGTGCCGAGGGGAAGCTCTGGCTCCATGTGGCCTAGTACTGTGGTGTCCCAAGTGCAGGCACTCAGGGCACTCCAAGACAGGACTGCTTTGCTGTCCCTCATCGAGGTAGACAAGCAAGCGGGGAACCCTGAAAACTGTCTGTCCAGGGTGGGGGTAGGGTCCCTTTAAGCACGGAGCTCAGTTGGCCTCAGGCAGCAGGCCCACACACTAAGTCCTAACCTAATGTCCTGCCAGCACTGGTTCCAGCCATCCTTAACTCTATTTCGAAATAGTTTTTGTGTATAGATGTGTTATTTTGTATTAGCTTAATTTGAATTAACTATTTCGAATTAAGTTAACTCGAATTAATGCTGTAGTGTAGATATACCTATAGAGATTAATATTAAAACTCCCTTTCCATTCTCATGTCACAAAACTACTGCCCAAAGCGAGACCAGACAAATCTTGCTCACCCTTGCCTGAGTTGTAATTAGAGGTCAGGATTGAGATGTGCAGGCAGAGATGTGTGGTGGCAATATTTATGCTATGTTGGAAGGCAGACAGGTACAACAGTGATGGCCAGCAATAGAAAACCCTAAGATAATCTCTAAATATATTCACAAATAGAAAGAAAACGTCACATTCGCACATACCCATATTTCAGTTTTTACACGCTGAATTGCTATCTAAATTTAGAATCAGAGGGGTGGCCGTGTTAATCTGAATCTACAAAAGCGGCGAGGAGTTCTGTGGCACCTTATAGACTAACCAAAGTGTTGGAGCATAAGCTTTCGTGGGCAAAGACCCACTTTGTCAGATGCATGTAGTGGAAATTTCCAGAGGCAGGTATAAATATGCAGGCCAGAATCAGGCTAGAGATGACCAGGTAGATCCAATCAAGGAGGATGAGGCCCACTTCTAGTAGCTGATCTGGAGGTGTGAATTCCAAGAGAGGAGAAGCTGCTTTTGTAGTTAGCAACCCATTCACAGTTTTTGTTTAATCCTGAGTTGATTATGTCAAACTTGAAGATGAACTGTAGCTCAGCAGAATAGTGATAGAAATGTAGCCCTGTTAGTCTGGGGTAGCTGAAGCAAAATGCAGGACAATGTAGCACTTTAAAGACTAACAAGATGGTTTGTAGGTGATGAGCTTTCGTGGGCCAGACCCACTTCCTCAGATCTGTAGCTCAGCAGTTTCTCTTTGAAGTCTGGTCCTGAAGTTTTTTTGCTGCAGGATGGCTACCTTTAGATCTGCAATTGTGTGTCCAGGGAGATTGAAGTGTTCCCCTACAGGTTTTTGTATGTTGCCATTCCTAATATCTGATTTGTGTCCATTTATTCTTTTATGGAGGGACTGTCCAGTTTGGCCGATGTGTATAGCAGAGGGGCATTGTTGGCACATGATGGCATATATTATGTTAGTAGATGTGCAGGAGAATGAACCCGTGACAGTATGGCTGATCTGGTTAGGTCCTGTGATGGTGTTGCTGGTGTATATATGTGGGCAGAGTTGGCAGCGAGGTTTGTTGCATGGACTGGTTCCTGAGTTAGAGTTATTATGGTGCGGTGTATAATTGCTGGTGAGAATATGCTTCAGGTTGGCGGGTTGTCTGTGGGCAAGGACTGGCCTGCCTCCCAAGGCCTATGAGAATGAGGGATCATTGTCCAGGATGGGTTGTAGACCACTAATGATGCGTTGGAGAGGTTTTAGCTGAGGACTGTAGGTGATGGCCAGTGGTGTTCTGTTGGTTTCTTTCTTGGGCTTGTCCCGTAGCAGGAGGCTCCTGGGTACACATCTGGCTCTGTTAATCTGTCTCCTCACTTCCTCGTGTGGGTATCGTAGTTTACAGAATGCTTGTTGACGATCTTGTAGGTGTAGGTCTCTGTCTGAGGGGTTGGAGCATATGTGGTTGTACCTCAGTGCTTGGCTGTAAACAATGGATCGTGTGGTGTGTCCGGGATGGAAGCTGGAGGCATGCAGGCAAGCATAGCGGTTGGTAGGCTTTCGGTATAGGGTGGTGTTTATGTGACCGTCACTTATTTTCACCATGGTGTCCAGGAAATGGACCTCCCGTGTAGACTGGTCGATGCTGAGGCTGATGGAGGGGTGGAAGCTGTTGAAATCGTGGTGAAATTCTTCCAGAGTCACCTTCCCAAGGGTCCAGATGATGAAGATGTCATCGATGTAGCATAGGTAGAGAAGGGGCGTAAGTGGACAAAAGCTGAGGAAGCGTTGTTCCAGGTCAGCCATAAAAATGTTGGCGTATTGTGGGGCCATGCGGGTGCCCATAGCAGTGCCACTGGTCTGGAGGTATATATTTTCACCAAATCTGAAATAGTTGTGTGTGAGGATAAAGTCGCAGAGCTCAGCCACCGGTTGTGCTGTGGCATCATCAGGGATACTGTTCCTGACAGCTTGTATTCCATCTACATGTGGGTGTAGAGAGCCTCTACATCCATGGTGGCTAGGATGGTGTTTTCTGGAAGATCACCAATGCATTGTAGTTTTCTCAGGAAATCAGTAGTGTCACAGAGGTAACTGGGAGCGCTGGTGGCGTAGGGTCTGAGTAGTGAGTCCACATATCCAGACAGTCCTTCAGTGGGAATGCCAATGCCAAGATGATGGGGCGTCCAGGATTTCCAGGTTTGTGGATCTTGGGTAATAGATAGAACAGCCCTGGTCTGGGCTCTAAGGGTGTGTTGATTTGTTCCTGTGCTTGTGTGGGGGTGTCCTGAGCAGATGGTGGAGTTTCTTAGTGTATTCCTTAGTGGGATCTGAGGAAAGTGGCCTGTAGAATTTGGTATCGGAGAGTTGTCTGGCAACCTCCTTTAGGTCGTTCATGATGACAACAGCACCTCCTTTATCAGCCTCTTTGATTATAACGTCAGAGTTGTTCCGGAGGCTGTGGATGGCATTGAGTTCTGCTACATTTAGAGGCAATTCTAGCTTACTCATGAAGCCCACTAGAGGGCAGCATCTTCCACAATTCTAAGCTAATGCATTTCTGATAAGTTGTGTATGTTTTTTTCCTCTTTAACAAAGGAGACAAGTGGCCAATGCAGGAGATATAAAAGGAGCAGCATGGGGAAATGATATGTAAGGTGGTGGTGGTGATTACTCCTTTGGGGTGAAAGGGAAACATGAGTGGACATGTCATCCATATCAATACTGTCATTAAAACAAAAATTTTTAAAAAATCCCTACCTTTATTTCAGAGCTATTGCCCTGGAAAAGTTAATGAGGCAACTGAATGATCAGCCATTTCCAGGAATTGGAGAGGTCGTTTTAATTACTTACTAAGGTATCTTTTCAGTAGCATTGCTGCCTTTACATATATATCTGGAGTTCTTAATCCTCTGTCAAGTAAGCTCAGTCTCAAGATCAGGGTTAGGGAACCTCTGGTCCACAGTCCAGATACAGCCTCCTCTTTAGTTTGATCCAGCCCACAGCAAGTCTCCTTCCCATGGCCGGAAGCCCTGGGCCTTGGCACCCCTGCACAGGGCTAAAGGGCAAGCACCAGCACCCAGAGCCCATTCCTACTATAGGAAGAGCCAGATAATGTGCAGCGTGTTTAGGGTTCCAAGCTAAAAGAGAGGCCAAAAAGATCTCCAGGCTGCCAAAAGTCCAGAATTTTTTGGGAGGCCCCTTAGCCGGTGACCCTGGGCTACAAGCTCTAAAGCCCCAGCATGTTATTCAGCCCTGCCTGGATCCCGCATCCCAATCCCTTACTCCAGCCCTGAGCCCCCTTCTGACCCTAATTCCCTCCTAGGCCCTACACACCAACCTCCTGAGCTCCATTCCGCACCCTCACTCCCTCCTAAGCCCCACACTCCAACCCCCTGCTCCAGCCCTGAGCCCCCTCCTGCATCCTAACTCCCTCCTAGACCACGCACCCCAAACCTGTCCACTGGCCTTGAGTCTGCTCCAGCACCTTAACTCCCACCCAGATCCCACACTCCTCTCCCGACCTCCCTGTCCTAAGCCCCTCTCGCACTCTAAACCCCTTTGGCCCTAGCTTGTAGCACCATCCTCCACCCCTTGACAGAGAAACGGTTCCCCACCACTGCTCTAGCTCAGCGTCTCTAGACTCCAGACTACTCCTGTCAAGAGTCTGATTTGTCCTGAGTACCCCCAGGTTTCATGATACAAAAGACAGGACTATGCAGCATTTTAAAGACTAACAAGATGGTTTATTAGGTGATGAGCTTTCGTGGGCCAGACCCACTTCCTCAGACCAAATTGTGGAAGAAAATGACCATATAAACCAAAGGAATACAATCAAAAAAAGTGAACACATATAAAATAGAAAAATCAGATTTTAGAACAGAGGAGGGATGAGGCGGGGAGGTTCATGTCTATGAGATAATGATATTAGAGGTGATAATTGGGGAAGTTGTCTTTGTAATGGGTAAGATATCTTGCCATATTTCAAGTCTTTACTCCACAGCATGAGGTTCTACAGTTATTCAAAAATAAGGTCACTAGAAATTTGGAACATAAACAAAACAATATATGTTTTCTCACTCCTTTAAATGCAGGAACTGTTATAGCTGAAATTAAAAAACAAAAAATTCACCCTGGGGCAAATACCCACCATGAAAAATTTTCAACCCAAACAATTATAAGCAAACCAAACTTAAGAGCTGATAGCCTAAATTGTAAGAACTGAAAATAAGGTCTTATACCATGGAATGTTAGAGAACCTTAAATTCACTGCCTGAAAAGTTTGGATGAACTATTTTCAACCTAAGATTTATTTGAACACTTCATTTTTTTATGGTGTCTGATTGGTCCTTTATGTCACATGGCCTAGTTTCTGCTCTCTGATGGAATGACTGAAACATGTCAGACAGAAGACTGTTTAATAGCAGTGTTAAGTAGCCATACAAAAATATTCAAGCTTTGAACGGTTTGTTCACATATACATTTAGGTAGATGTGTGAAGCACAATTGCGTTTCAAATGCACATCTGAAAAAATAAATCTTGTTTCCAAAGGACAAATGCTGACGGGAAAAGAACATGGTCAAATGGAACAGTTATTTAGAATCTTGTCAAAAGATTTCTGATCATGGTTGCTGCAGTATTTGACTAGTTGGTAATAAATTCTGTGTACTTTATACGTAAACAGAACATGGCTAGAATTTTCATGGAAGTCTCTTAGTAATATAAATCTGATTTATTCCATCTTAAATGATAATATATTGTAATTATTTCTTCAGTGGGTAAATGTTCCTAATATATCAATGTTATAGAGATGTTTTCAAAGCAAGAGTAATATTTAGACAATACCTTCTGCCTACAATGATTGCCGAATGGAGGCATCCTTATTTACATGGAAGCATAATTTTGCCATTCTGCAATGATACTACTTAAATGAAATAAACTGCTATTTGCAATACTTTGCAAAAATGGAGTCTTCTAGAGAAAACTAACATGCTTGCATACACAGAGCCTAATTTTGCTATCCTTAGTCATGGCAAACATCCATTGAACTCACTAGTTTTTCCTGCTGAAAGATGGCAGAATCATATTCAAGTCACCACGTGTCCGATTTAAAAACAAAGCTCAAAGTGAAATTAAAAGAAAAATTAGAAGTTGCACCCATAGGTTCTGTATAGCCAGGTTGAAACGTGAGGTGATTGGAAGCACAAATTGTGTTGACTGAGTTATGATAGGGAAAGGACCTAAATAAATGTGCAATAAGTAACCAAAACAACCCTAATTGACATTTATTAATGGTATAGATCACCTAAAAGGAAAATGAAATAAAATCAAATAGCATATCATTTAACAGGGTTTTCCAGACTATTTTGTTTCATAAAATGACTTTCACACGTTGCACACTGAAACACAAAATGCAGTGAAACTTCCTCTTAGAAGACCCCTCCATGGACCAGCAAAACCCTGGTTTCTTAATACAGATAGAGATGGGTCCCTTGTGAAAGGTCAGCTTATATTGCCCTGGAAATTGAAAGGATAATTTAGCACTTCAGAACTGGTGGCTGCCTCTTGGAGCTGGGATTGTGAGTGGAGCATTCATTGCCTATTAGAATGCTTAAAATAAGCCCCCTTTCCAAAAATTATGATAAATAATCCAAAATAAAGCAAAGGCCTGACCACCCTGTGCTTTGCAGCTTCACTTCCTCCTTTACGAAGGTGCTACCATCAGTGAAAGTGAATGAAGAATTGTAATTTTGCTGCATTTTGCACTCTTGCTGCACAATTATTCATAATACAGAAGGTACAAGGCAGAGCACATTCAGGTAGGTGTTGTATGTACTATGGCCACATTGCAATAAAAGTATCCTAAAATCTTGACATGAATACTCATGTACTAGATTATGAAACATATTACCAAAGAGAGAGTGCTGAAATCTATACACTGCTATAGCCCCTTTGCATCAAGCTAAGATTTTCCCTAAACTAACTTTCTCTATTTCATATTGCTTTGGTTATGTTAGTTGATGTTGAATGTCAACTTCTTATTCAGAAGATTAGTTCTTCAGGTGTAGTTGAATCAATATAATTTTCTGACAAATTATGCTTCACAATTTTTTCTACTGTTCATGTGGCAAATCTTAGAACACTGTGGGAAGAGTTCCAGATGCCAGTATGGTCTGGCCATTGTTACATCCAACTGCAGAACCTTCGCTGTTGCTGCTGCTATGCCAGCCAGAAAGAACTCAGCTTGTCTTTCTGCTCCCATGGTGTATTTGCAGTGCTGTTAGTGAGAAAAATTATCTTTTTACTTGTAAACAGAACAAATCTGAGAGCTATTCATTAACCTGGAATGTTACAGTCATTGGTATTGGCCACATCCTCAGACCCAGTGGTATTGCTTTGTCCCGCCCCGTTGGCTACTGCTCTTGCATCAAGTTGAAGTGTTCAGTTTGCATGGACCACACACTCCACAGCCTGTTCACATGAAAACCACAAGACAAAAGCAATGATGGCATCTAAGTCTATTGAAAGAGTGAAGATATTCCTATATATGAGGAAGAGTTGAATACTTCAGATATCTGGGTAGCATGATCACAAGGGATGCTAAACATCACTTAGCCTATGTCTACACTTAGAGCCAGTAAAAAGAAGAGGCATGCACTAGCTGCCCATGGGGTTAAGATACCTTTGTGCTAGGGTTAGCAAGCCTGTCACTCATAGCATGTGAAAAAGTTCCATGGCTACACTACTGTTTTTAGGCCACTAACTCAATGCATTGTGGGTTGTCTCCCAGAACCTGCAGGAATTGTGGAGTTGTGGTCAAACTAACAAACTTCCATGGCTCCTGTTCCAGCATCCAATAATTTACTCATATTTTTCCAGCAACATTTTTGAACTGCTGTTAGGCAAGACAGGGGACCTCCTGCTGAACACCTCAGTTGTGATGGTCATTAGTACAAACAGGGTGATGCATAGCTGTTGTCAATTGTGCTACCACGTGGATATGGTTTTGGCTTCCAAGGCTGGAGCAATACAATTACAGGTATAGGAGGGGCAAGAGAATGAAACCGTGATTATTTCTGCCAGTCATGGTCTTGATTTAATGTTTAATTAATTGTGTCCCTTTGTAGTCTGTAAATCATATCGAGTCAGTGTATGAGTAAATGAGAGTCAGTGTATGAGTAAATATTGAGTGTCATGATGTCAAAAAATTCCTTGATCAAAAATAAAGATGACCTGGAATAGTAAGAGTGCATTGGTTATCATCAGACAGTCAATATTTACCAACCAATACCCCCCATGGTGATAGCTGACAGTGTAAAATATGTCTGTATTCAAAACATGCAACAGTTCATAGTGGTGTCTTAGATACCATTTATGAGTAAACAGTCATTTTTTAGGAGCAACCACTGTAGTCACTAAAGAGAAAACAGAAAAAAAAATCTCAATTCAGAATATGATCTGAATAAATATTATATCCAGAAATTATACTGAAAGTGTTAAAGTTGCAAAGTCAAGCTCTTAAAATTATGAAATGCCAGCATTAATGCTGTCTGTTCAACCATTATTTAATCCCTTTATGTGTATATATTATGAAACAGTTGCATGATCACATACTACTTTTGCCATAGGACCCCTTCTTCATTAATTCCCCTGTGGAGGAGGGAGGGGAAGAGTAGTACTAACTGAATGGGTAGCTATTTCTTTTTTATCTTGTTCATTTAGTGTGTGGCCCCATTAAATACATTGAGAGAGCTCAAAAAGCTACAGTGATGTGATTTATTTGCCTAAATGTTTTCTTAAGCCAGTTGTATATTTTTACTGTGCAATCCACTAGGTGTTGTGCAGGATGATGTAGAAGTAAATACTGCATCATTCCAAGGCTTTTTGATACTATATGTAACATGTTTGTTTTATTCCAAAATGACTACGTATAAAGATTTTCCTGAACAAAAACTGATCCAAATCTGACCTGCTCACCTCACCCAAAGTTTGGAGTTGGTCTAAACCAGATCTGAGATTTACAACTGACTGGCTCCTAGAATTTTCCCTGATCTTGATTACATAAGATCCTTGCGACATAGGGCAGCTAAGGGGGGCCCTGAAGGTAGGGAGATTGGGGGGCTCCTCCAGTGGCGCAGTGGATAAGGAATATGACCACCGAAGTTAATGGAACTGTGATGTTGCCCTCCATGTTGTTTATGGAAATATGCTTATGAATATGACATAACTCAAATATGCTTTATGCAAAATACTTCAGGTAACATACCATTAGAAAAGTTATAATCTGCTGAATATGTATATTCTATTTGTGTGCATGTGTCAGTCTTGTATTTGAAGTTAGAAATACAAAATATAAACCTGTTTTACTAATCTAGATGTGCTAAGGGAGGGCCATTAGTAGAATCTAACCGTCAGTGGTTAGCCAGCCCTCCAGGAACTTAATGGCCCAATACTTGGGATAATGATCTGTGAATAGTCTTGTTTTTCCTATAAGCCTGGACCAGGGTGGATCCTGTGAGGACATAGGGCCAGGTGACCTGATGCTGGAACCCTGATGCTGCACTCTTCCATAGATGGTGAGAAAAGTTTGAACTGATCACAAAGGATTCCAACACTGGGAAAATCTATATAAAGACAGAAAACCAAACAATAGGAGCTGATACCAAATTCCAGGATATTCCTGTCTACCACCCAAGATTACTTCTGGAAACATTTATGACTGAACAGGGGCAAGCATTGATCTCAGGCTGGGAGGCATTCCAGCTTGTGAAAAAGGATGATTAGAACTACTGTTAGGGTAACGTATTGCAGATAACGAGTTTCTTAGTGTATTAGGCTTAGGTGATATATGATGTTTTATTTTACTTAGTAACTTACTTGCTCTGTCTGCTATTACTTGCAACCACTTACATCCTGCCTTTTATCTTATAAATATTTCTGGAAGTTTGTTTGTTTGTTTGTCCCAAAAGATCTCATAAACGGTAAGAGCTAGAAACATCAAATTTTGCACAGATACTCCTAATTTCCTAACTTAAATAACTAAATTATTTGTATCTCTAAATCAGTTCCCCCAGAGCCCCAATTGGGCCCACTGATAATTAGCTTTTAGTAGCGCCTGATCATAAGCATTTGCTGGACTCTTCTGTTAAACGTGTCACATAAACTGCAACTACGAGATCCTAGAGGATAAGGCATGTGAGTACCTGCAGCACCATCAAGGGAAGGCCCATGGGGGAGAGGCTTCAGTGGGGTAGAGAATTAGCAACCTCCCCTATACTAGGGCACCAGCAGGTCTCCAGGACAGACCCAAATGTGGCTGATGCTGGCTAGGGTCTAGCCTTGCTAATTGTGGCTGGGAGAAGCCTCCAGCTATCATAGCCTCTCAACATCTTCACGCAGCCGGGCTCTAACTGAACCCCTTCTGGAAATTACATTTGCTTCCCTCCCCCCACACCGAAACGAGCCATCCCACCACTCGCCCTCCTTTGGGCTGCGTGCGTTCTCCTGGCAGGGCTGTGTGCGTTATCAGCAAGTGCCACGGACATTATGCACTTTGCAGGATTCAGCTCACAGTACAAAGAGGAGGTGGGTAGGAGGACCAGGTTTTGAGCACCATGGAGCCTGAGGAGGACACGGTATGCTCACAACAGCCTATTCTCATTAGAACAGGTACTTTCAGGTGTTGCATGTTCTGATCATCTAGATAGCACTAATTGCACCTGGTCTGAAGGTGTTTTACTTTGTCTGATCAATGCAACCGATCCAGCTGCGACTAGGAAGTCCATTCAGGTTGCCTCATGGAGCGTGCACTGAAGGCACTCGGGGAGTGGCTACTTGGGGAGCAGTGATTTGCTGCTGCTGCAGAGCCCAGGAGACATCCCCTCCATTTCTCAGGGCGTCTCGCAAGGAGGCTGCAGGCACTGGTTTGCACAGAGTCTTTAAGAGAAGATGAGCCTTCTTGATTTGTGGGGATTGAGAAAAGAGACCCTATGGGATTTGTCATTTTGTAAGCACAGCACTAGCTTGGTTAATTTCTTGAAGTAATATATCAGAGAAAAGTATTTCCAATAAAATATGCTATGTTAATGTTATTGACGTGTTCATTCATCTCACCTTTTACTGTATTTTCCCCGGGCAATGCCAGGTATTTCTGCTAGTACTTAATAAAATCACGTTTGTTTATTAAGAAACCCAATAAATAATTATTAATACCGGCGGGGAGGGCAACCTGTTCATATCTCTCTTTCATTGATAAAAGAGGCAAATATTTTATGAATTTGCTTTTATACAGTTTTATACAGAGTAACCTAGTTTTATTTTAGATTCTAGACACCATTGGAACTATGCACCTGAGTACCGTGGCAAGTTCTTTTGATTATCTCAATTTCTGTATTACTCTGCTGTGGACTGTGACCCTAGCTCTTTGCCAATGCTGGAGGAAACCAGAGGTCTGATCTGCAAGACAGGGTGGGGAGACACCCCAAAGGCAGGTAGATGGGCTCAGTGGTATTTCAGCACCTCAGGTATGTCTACACTGCAGCATTTTTCTGGAATAATGCCTGTTATACTGGAAAAACAATACTTGCGTTCACACTGCTATTGCGTTCTTTTGACAAAAATTCGAAAGTATGGAGGGGTTTTTCAGTCAACAGTAAACCTCTTTCTATGAGGAAGAATGCCTTTTCCGAACAAACTTTTTCAGAAAAAGGCGTGTGTGGATGCAGAAGAAGGAGTTCTGTCGAAAAAAGAGGCCTCCAGGAAATAACACAGGTGCCCTGGTGGCCACTCCATCCAAACTAATCAGAACTCTATAGTTCCTGTCTCCTGCCAGCTCTTAAAGCTGAAGGCGCGCGGTACAAATCTTGTGGCAGGAAGCCGGACCTGGGAGCTGCACTCACCAGGTGGCTCTGTCTTCCACACTGCTACAGAGCTATGGCCCAGCCTCAACCCTGCCAAGAGCCCACTGGCCCTCATAGGGAGTATGCACAGGGCTCCCAGAAGCCTGCCAGGGGCACTAAAAGGTGTGCCCCATCGTGGTCTGGGGCAGAGATCCTGGCCCTCCTAGATGTCTGGGGTGAGGAAGAGTCCCTGCAGGATCTCTGCTCCAGACGTCGAAATGCTGACATCTGTGTCCAGATGGTCAAGGCCCTGGCCGCGAGAAGACACCACCCCCAGAGCCTCAAGCAAGTCAGGAGCAAGGTCAAAGAGCTCTGGCAGGGCTACACCAGGGCCAGGGAGTGCAGTTCTTGTAATGGGGTCCTGCCCCTATTACAAAGAGCTACACCGCACCCTGGGGGTAGTGCAGCCCCTTCACCATCCCGGTCATTGAATCAGGGCTAGAGATGCCTGTTGTCACCTGCCTGGAGCTCCCTGGCCAGGAGAAGGAGGAGGATGAGGATGAGCTGGAGGAGGAAGAGGAGACAGCCAGCACCATCACCCTCACCCTTGAGCCGGTACTCCAGGGCCTGGATATCTCCCAGGCATTCTCTGAAAGCAGGGAGGGGCCATCAGGTGAGTGCTCTCAGTTTTTCACGCACACAGTGGAGACAGGTGCAGAGGAGATGGGGAGCAATTGTCGTTTGGACTTCTCAGCCTGGGCATTGTGCTGCACTCCATGTACATGGAAGCACATGCAGCGCCAGTCTGTGCCTCGCGGCTCCACGGGGCATCCCCGGAGCACCCCCGGGCTCCTGCTCACAGGCTTTGGGGAGGCCACACACATGTCTGACCCCTGGGAGAGACCCCCTCCCACCACTAGCCACCGCTGGAAGCAGGCTGGGGACAAGGGTGCATGCACACACACACACAGACTGAGAAGTGACGCACACGGCACATGGGCATGCCTGCACACTTGAGCCACCACTCACTCCCACAGCCAGCGCTGCCAGGCGCAGGTGTGTATGCAGCCCCCATGGAAGGCCAGGCTGCTTCAGGCCCCTGTCCAGCCCATGAAATTCCCACTGTGGCCAGATACTTCCTTTGCCTTCTTGTCCATGGGACAGAGGAGGGGAACGGGCAGCATGGTCCCATGAGCACCTCAGAGCCCCTATGAGGCAGGGACTGCAGTCCAGTCCATGCATGGCCTTTCTCTCAGGACATTCCCATCCTCCAGCCCGAGGACTGTTGCTCGCAGCTCACAGAAGAGGACATGGCCCCAGGGACAGTGTCTGCATGGATGACTGACCGCCTCTCCCTCTTTATTCTCCACAGCTGGACCAGCTGTCACTGAGGGGCGATCACCACCAGCTGAGCCAGCCAACCAACCCTGGGGGAGCTGCAAGTGCCAGAGGCCTCTCCTGCTGCCCCTCCTGCTCCCACAATGCCCCCTCCTGATGCACCCCATTCTGCCCACCTCCCCGTGCTGCCTGCCCCGATGCAGCCTGAACCACAAGTAGTGGTCCGCCCCCGCAGAGGCAGTTGCAGGGGCCACCCCTCCCAGCAGTAGCTCCGCCTTCCCCCCTCCCTCCTCCTAGTTCACAGCCTCCTCCCCCCTCCTAGTTCAGAGCCGTCTCCCCCTCCCAGTTCAGAGCCTCCTCCCTCTTCCTAGTTCAGCGCCTCCTCCCCCCTCCCAGTTCAGACCCCCCTCCACCCTCCCACCCTACGTCCCCCCATTGTAAATAAAAAGTTCAAGACGTTGGTTTCCAAAAAAAACCTGTGTTGGTTGTTTATTGGGAGGTATGGGGAGGGGAGGAGGGGAGGGTTGGGGATGGGAGGGAGATGTAAAGGGAAACAGAGGCAACCCTACTGTGGGGCCTGGGAGAACATCTCCGTCAGAGCCTCCCATATGTGCACCCCATCATGGTGCACCTGGCGGATGGCAGCTGTGGGGGGCTCTTCGAAGGCCTGGCCCTCGCCTGCCATCTATGCCAGGCAGAAGGACTCCCCCTTCTGCTCCATGATGTTGTGGAGCACACAGCACGCAGCCACTACCTTGGGGACATCCTGCTCACCCATCTCCAGACAGGTGAGCAAACAGTGAAACTGGGCTTTCAGACAGCCAAAGGCGCACTCCACCTGGTTGCAGGCCCGATTGAGGCGGTCGTTGAACTGTGCCCGGTTGTGGTCTGTCTGGCCCGTGTAGGGCCACATTAACCAGGGCAGCAGGGGTAGGCTGTGTCCCACACAATACATGTGGACATGGGCACGTCCCCAACAGTAAATTTCCACAGGGGGAAAAAAGCGCCCACCTCCAGCCTGCCAAACAGGCCGGAGGTTCAGAGAATGTGGGCATCATGTGCCCTGCTGGACCAGCCCGCATAAATGTCCATGAAGCAGCCACGGTGGTCCACGAGGGCCTGGAGTATGATGGAGAAGTACCCCTTGCGGTTTATGAAATGGGCCGCTCGATGCTCTGGGGCACGGATGGGATGTGGGTTGCATCCAGGGCTTCCCAGCAGTTGGGGAACCCCAGGGCAGCGAAGCCAGCCACCATAGCCTCCACGTCCTGCAGGCAGATGACTCGCTGGAGCAGGACGTTGTTGACAGCATGGACGACCTGCACAATAACACAGGGGAACGCATCACATAAGGCAAGGTGATGCCCTCTGTCCTCACACACACCAGGGCTCCCTCGCTCCACGGGCCACACACACACCCTCCCACAAGCAGGCCTATGCAAGGGAGGGACGGCCCAAACCCCTGGGTGACGAGGAATTCCCCATCGCCCCAGCCTGGAGTCTTGCCTGCCCCTGGGCATGGAGTGCAGCACCCTCTCCTTTCCACCTCCTCCCCCCCCCCCCAGCACTTACCTGCATGACAATGGCACCAACGGTGGATCTGCCCACCCCGAACTGGTGTGCCACCGATCGGTAGCTTCCAGAGTGCAATGGCGACCCTCTTGTCCACAGGGATGGGTGCCCACAGCCGTGTGGTGCTTCTCTGGAGTGCAGGGGCGAGCCAGGCACATAGCTCCAGGAATGTCTGCTTTCGCATCCGAAAGTTCCAGAGCCATTGCTAGTCGTCCCATTGCCCCAGGA
Source organism: Pelodiscus sinensis (assembly GCF_052426305.1). Lineage (NCBI taxonomy): Eukaryota > Metazoa > Chordata > Testudines > Trionychidae > Pelodiscus > Pelodiscus sinensis. The sequence continues at coordinate 22,396,695 of NC_143067.1, read as the reverse complement.
CCCAGCTGGTCCGACCAGTCGGTACTGGTGGCCAGTCTCCACAAGGGCCTCTCCACGGTGGGGTGGGGATGCCACAGGGTTGCCACAGCCTTCCTAGTGAGGGAGTCCAGAGTGACCTGCGCCTCGAGGTCCTGGACGATGAGTGCAGCAGCATGGAGCAGCAGCTGCAGGCAATCCAAAATGGCCGGAAGGGGCCAGAGCAGGCACAAGGCCACCCCTGGCTCCATGGCACAAGAAAAGAGCTGGAGTCAAAAAATCAGCAAATGGCACTAAGGCACAAGCTGTGGTGTCCAACAAGGCAGAGGGCAACCACAAGTAGAACTGCTATGGCTGTCAGTCCCTGCAAGAGGTCCTACAGCTCACAGCAGGAGAGAAACGGCTGTCTGGGGAGATCCCTTTAAGCATGTCTCTCAAAGGAGCTCCAGCCCCTACCCCAGGAAAGGGCTGGTGCCCTTTTGCCCTCTCCAAAATGGTTCCGGGGTCCTGCCTCTGTCCTGTCCCCCCTCCGTCTCCTCTTTTCTAAGCTGAAAAGTCCCAGTCTCTTTAGCCTCTCTTCATATGGGACCTGTTCCCAACCCCTGATCATTTTAGTTGCCCTCCCCTCTCCCAGCCTCTCTCTTCCCCTCTCCCACCACCTTTTCCCAGTCTCCCCCAATTTTGTTCAATAAAGACAGATTCCATTTTTGAACACAATTGTCCTTTATTTTGTACATCAAGAAGAGGGGCTAGGGAAGGGTAAGTGGAAGGAGGTGAGGGAGGAATGGGGCACGCGCCCCCGATGGGGAGGTCTGGGCTGGCTCTGCGGGCTTCTGGGGGTGGAAGCTCTCCTGCAGCCCCCCAATTGCCCCCTCTCCCCAGATGGCAGCCTGCGGCAAGTGCAGCCGGTCTGATGGCCGAGTGCTGTGATGTGCCCAGTGTGGGTACTCCGGGCAATCCAAGCCAGGACTGCTTTGCAAGCGGGACACCCCTGAGAACTGTCTGTCCGGGGTGGGGGTCAGGACCCTTTAAGCACAGCCCTCGGCTAGCCTGAGACAGCATCTCCACGCTCTAAGTCCTCCTCTGATGCCCTGCCGGCACTGCTTCCGGCCATCCTTAAGCCTGGTTCAGGGTCCACTTAATGTGGACATGCTAGTTCGAATTAGCAAAACGCTAATTCGAACTAGTTTTTTAGTCTGGATCCGTTAGTTCAAATTAACTAATTCGAACTAAGTTAGTTCAAATTAACGTTGTAGTGTAGACGTACTCTAAGGTCCAGCGGCCTGTAGTACTAGTCCCCGCTTTGCACCTTACACTGCAGTGTTTTTGGCCAGCACATCACATCCTTCTGTTTGTCCTTTGCAAACCTGCCTTTTCCTGCTGTCCTCCTTACTGCACCCTCATTTCCTGCCCTTCCCAAGGCAGAACAGCATGTTATGGGCAAGCAAATGCCCACCGGCCCCGCTTGCTGTGTGAGATTCATGCCCTTGGCGCACACACACTCACCTGCCAGCTCTTCACACTCAGCTAAGGAAACTCTGAAATGGGCCCTTTAGTGTCTACAGGGTTCCTGCTTTGCCTGGGGACAAGCATTTGTGATTTTGTGATTAGCTGTAACTGAAGAGATTCTTTCTTGGCTGAAGCAGCTTCTGGGAATAAGCCTCAGTCTCTCCCTGCTCTTCCCTCCCCCATCTCCTTCCTTTCCCTCCATCTTTTATGGCTGTTGCCATGGAGCCTAGCGAGCTCCGTGCTGCAGCAAGGGAGGGAGGAGGAGGCAGCAGTGCCTTCTGCAATTCCAGGTTCTGCTCAGTGAGCTCATCACCCTCCTCCGAGGAGGAGGGAGGCGGCTGGCTATTGCTGCTGCTGCTCCGGGTGGGTGGGCGGTTTACATCCTCAGCATCACCAAGCAGGGGGTGGGGGGAATATCCCAGCAGCTGCTGATGTTGGGCTCTGAAGCAGCCTCAGTAACTGGGAAAATGGATTCAGCTTGCACATCCCTTGCCTTTCAGCATCTTCTCCTGGTTTCAACATGGTGAGCAGCAGAGCCAGCACTGCCTTTATTGCTGATATTCATGATTGTGGCCGAGGATCATTCTTCTCATGCTGTTGCTGTTTTTTTCTGATCTGGTTGTGCTGCTTATCTTTACTATGTTTGTGAAAGAATGACTTTCATCCGAGCTGTTAGAGAGAGCTTAGGGGCTGGAGCGAGATGGGAGGGATGGAGTGAGAGAGCTGGAGATACAGAAAGATGGAGAGCGGAGAAGGTATATGGGGGCTCATTAGCAGCAGTCTCAGTGAAACAATGTTCCAGGAATTCATCTTAGCTAACCTCATGCTCTAAACCCCCCACCCTTATTTATTTGTCATCTTCTTTCCTTTGCTGTTACAAAATGGGATGCACTGAAGACGGTTGTGGTTTTAAAAAAAGGTATTTTTTTGAAAGGTTTAGTTTGATGTCAGGAACTCCCAGATACTGGGTTGGGCCTCAGGGAAATAGCATTTGGGGTAATAAGTGCATCTAAGCCAAGAGCAATTTTGAAGGAGCTACTCTGATTAATTTGCTTGCAGCACAGATTTATCGATTTGGATTTGTCGTGGCTTCGCACGGGGCTTCGTTTTGAGATTCTTGTTTTTAAAAGGTTTCTATGCAGATCTTATTTTTGTGGAAGAGGGGTATGTGAAAATATACTTACACATTGAACTGGGTGTCTTTGTATGTACAACACATGTGCTGTTTTCACTGCCAATAATTGAAGAAATATTCCAGTTGGGGGTGATGTATGATTTATTCTTCCGTTACTGAATTATTGTCCCTTGATTTCATTATGGCACTTAGGATAGATCTATATCATGCATTTGGTCTGTTTTATGGCACTAAATACTAATTTATGCCTGTCTTAATTTGTTTCCATTAATATAAATAGATATAAGATATGGAACATATACCTTATGGCCTGGTAATGGATGCATAGATAGCTATAGGTATAGTTTTATTTAAAAGTTTAAATTAAGATCTTGCAGGAAAAAATGTCAAACCATATTTTTAAACCTATTAATTTGCACTCAGAAGTGTCCCATGCACCATTGTAACATGAAAGGTCAGATTCTCCTTTCTGAATGCCCTGAATTCATTGCACCAGATTCTGCCTTGATATATACTCCATGCACATGCTTGAACTCTGGGAAGCATGTCAGTGTCATGAATGGTCCATTTTGTCCAATAATACTGCATTTGAGCCTTCCATCCTGGCTCAGGAGAAATCCCCATTGTTCAGATCTGCTGTTTGTGTTCATTCCAGCAGCATACAAACACCAGGCCAAAATCAGCTGTGCTGTAAATGTCGACAAAATGATTTCCACACCTGTCCAGAATCTGATTCCTGTGATGCAGGTGTAAATTCATGGCAATTCTTTTGATTTTAATTAGCTTGGTCATGGTGTGGGTGAACTCAGGTGTATATAGTAATGTAGTGTGCAATGGTTTGTCAGTGAGACTAAAAAGTGAGTGTCATATAAATGGATTTGGGGACTAAATTCAGGTGCAATGGATGTTGTACTCATTGAGCCAGAATCAATCCCATTTTCAAAGGGGGTGAGTCTCCATCTCTGGGAGCTTTGCCCTCAGGGGATAGGCAAATTCATCTCTGCTGGGAAATTTGTGGGAGTCCCCCCAGCAGACATGCTTGAGAGGAGTTGCTGACTCAGCGCATCTGGCCATGCTCTTTGCCAGGAGAGCCTTGTTGACTTTTGGAACATCACCTGTCAGTGGAACCCTGGGAGCTCTCCACGTCTGCAACCTCTCTCCAGTTGGACTTGCTGGGTTGGCCATTCTGTACTGGCTGAGGTTGTCCAGGCCTGGGTGTTGGATTTGTCCACTTGTTTGTGCAGTGTCCAGCACAACCCTGACTGGGATCTCTAGGCATTATTACAACACAAACAATAGGTAACTTCCTTTGACTGAATTTACCCCAACATCTTTCAGTGATTTCTACTTATATTCTCCTGTTTCCAGGGTTATTTCTAGATCAGTAAGCTTTTAAACATAGGTCTTTTGTATTCTAATCTTTTTTGTTTTCACCTCTACTTAATGGGGTGATAACGTAGGTGTAACACTAGAATGTAGTTGTGAATAACAAACAGCAGGCTATTATCACTTATAAATGCATGGGGGACATTCGTGACCTTTTATTATTATCAAAACTTGAAAGCAGCTAGAAAATGGAAGCATAAGTTCTCTACTGTTATTACAAAGGATAACTGACCTCATGGTTTTTAAGCCAGAGAAACATTGTATAACTCTAGTAACGAAATGATGCTAGAGTCATTTTCAGGTTTTGGGGTCTATTACCCATCCATTTCCTTGTATCCTGTTACGTGCCAGTTATTATTACAGATTACAAATGCATAGAAGCACTCCTCTTACTAGAAAAGATATTGGGCTAGATTTTGACCATATTAATGCTAGTGTAACTCTAAAGAAATCAATGGGCCTAATTCTGATCTCACACTGGTTTCACTCCAAGTGGTTTCACTTCTGATTTACATCAGTGCAAGTGAGAACAGAATCAAGCTGATTGGCTAACGGTCATGGTCTAGTGATTTAATTACAGAAATTAGTAACAAAGGAAGTTCTAATCCCTGAACTGACACCAACTCCATCTATAGCTTTGTCCATGTCATAAACTCTGCTGCCTGTGAAATGGGCTAATAATCACTAATTTAATGGAAAAACTGCTGTGAGGATTAATCAGCTAATGTATAGAGAAAAGCTGAGCACAGATAAGTGCATTTGCCATTTGTTTTACATACTGACATGGGATTGGTAAAAAAAAAATTGTTTAGATTTGAATCTAGTTTGATTTGCTTGCAAATAGTACATGTGAAATTATCCGTCCTGCCTGTGATACACTGAGTGTGGAGTTATGTGTTCAGAGTATTCTGTGAAGGGTAACCCATAAACATGTAATGTGGGAGGATGATTTATAAACTGATTCTGCTTAGTTCACCTGGGGGAATGCTGCAGTCCAGCAGGTGAATCAGAGAAAACTGCACATGCGGTCCAGACAATGCTGCCAAACTTGCACCTGCAAAGGGCCTGCTAACAATGGGATGAAATGCTAATGCTACGTTTACTGCATACATTCCAGTGTCACATGGTGTAGAATACTAGCAGCTTCAGGCTAACTGAGAGCTCTGTGGGAATAATGAGAATCAGGATATTTCTGTCTTTACAGTCACCCTGGGTGAAAAATAACACAAGTTGCCCATCTTTATCCACAGCTCTCCATAATCCCTCCCCAAACACAGCAGTTCTTGACACATTTCTTTTGTTCCCCATAGTGTTCTTGGACTTGACCCTCACATCCACATATCCCAACTGACAGGGGGAGGAGAAGAGACGACACAGTGTGGGACCTCAGTCAAATAGCTTTGCAGACAACCTTAGATATGTTCTTAATTCTAAAATGATTAATGCAGTTGTCAGAGGAACAGAATAATTCGAACCCACAACCAATGTCTTGTATAAACATTGAGACAAATCTTGGCCTCAGGTCATTCACTTTCAAGGCTCCAATTGCAAATCAAATCTCATGTTCCTGCTGCAGTGAGGACCAGGCAGAGATACCACGTATGGGAATTCTGCAAGTCCCTGCTAGGAGAGTGGAATGTGGACATGCCAAGAACAGGGAAACAGTATGGGTTGTGAACAGTAAAGATCCAAATTCACATGTTGGTGAACTGCGTCCTCCTCTTCTTTCATACATGTTAGTAGCAGCCACATCCCAAGTTCTACTGATCCATTCTTGAGTGTCAAAGGGAAACACTTATCATGCATGTAATAATGCCTTGGGAAAAGCCCCATTACTCTGGCTTTGCTCCTGGGAAGAGAATATGGCCCCTTTGTAACATCACAATAATAAAATCATAGAACACTAGAACTGAAAGAGACCTCGAGAGGTCATCAAGTCCAGTCTCCTGCCCTCGTGGCAGGACCAAGCACTATTTAGATCATCCCTGAGAGATGTCTATCTAACCTGTTCTTGAATATCTCCAGTGATGGAAATTCTACAACCTCCCTAGGCAATTTATTTCAGTGTTTAACCACTCTGACAGTTAGGAAGTTTTTCCTAATGGTCAACCTAAACCTCCATTGCTGAAATTTTAGCCCATTGTTTTTGTCCTATCATCAGAAGCCAAGGAGAACAATTTTTCTCCCTTCTCCCAGTAACACCCTTTTAGTTACTTGAAAACTGCTATCGTGTCCCCTCTCAGTCTTCTCTTTTCTAAACAAGCCCAATTCTTTCAGTCTTCCCTCACAGGTCTTGTTTTCTAGACCTTTAATCATTTTTGTTGCTCTTCTCTGGACCTTTCCAATTGCTCCACATCTTTCTTGAAATGTGATGCCCAGAGCTGGACACAATACTCCAATTGAGGCCTAATCAGTGCACAGTAGAGCAGAAGAATGACTTCTCATGTCTTGCTCACAACACTCCTGTTAATTATCAGAGGAGTAACCGTGTCAGTCTGCAAAAATGACAAGGAGTCCTGTGGCACCTTATAGACTAACAAATGTATTGGAGCATAAGCTTTCGTGGGCAAAGACCCACTTCATCAGATGCATGTAGTGGAAATTTCCAGGGGCAGGTATAAATATGCAGGCTAGAGATAACGAGGTTAATTCAGTCAGGGAGAGTGAGGCCCACTTCTAGCAGCTAATGTGAAGATGTGAACACCAAGAGAGGAGACACTGCTTTTGTACTTGGCTAGCCATTCACAGTCTTTGTTTAATCCTAAACTGATGGCGTCAAATTTGCAGATGAACTGTAGCTCAGCAGTTTCTCTTTGAAGTCTGGTCTTGAAGGTTTTTTTTCTGCAGGATGGCTACCTTTAAATCTGCTATTGTGTGTCCAGGGAGATTGAAGTGTTCTCCTACAGGTTTTTGTATGTTGCATTCCTAATATCTGATTTGTGTCCATTTATTCTTTTACGTAGGGACTGTCCAGTTTGGCCAATGTATATAGCAGAGGGTCATTGCTGGCACATGATGGCCTGTTAATGCATCCCAGAATCATGTTGGCTTTTTTTGGAACAGTGTCACATTGTTGACTCATGTTTAACTTGTGGTCCGCTATGACGCCTAGATCCCTTTCTGCAGTACTCCTTCCTAGACAGTCGCTTCCCATTCTGTATGTGTGAAATCGACTGTTCCTTCCTACGTGGAGTACTTTGCATATGTCCTTATTATACGTCATCCTATTTACTTCAACCCATTTCTCCAGTTTGTCCAGATCATTTTAAGTTATGACGCTATCCTCCAAAGCAGTTGCAACCCCTCCCAGCTTGGTATCATCTGCAAACTTAATAATCATACTCTCAATGCCATCATCTAAATCACTGATGAAGATATTGAATAGAACCAGTCCCAAAACAGACCCTTGGGGGGCCCCACTTGTTATGTCCTTCCAGCATGGTTGTGAACCATTAATAAATCTGAGAACAGTCATCCACCCAGTTATGCACCCATCTTATAGTAGCCCCATCTAGGTTGTATTTCCCTAGTTTATTGATAAGGTCATGCGAGACCATATCAAGTGCTTTACTAAGGTCTAGGTATACCATGTCCACTGTTTCTTCTTTATCCACAAGACTTGATATCCTATCAAAGAAAGCTATCAGATTGGTTTGACATGATTTGTTCTTTACAAATCCATGCTGACTGTTACCTATCTATCTGGCTTCAAGATTAAACTAGATGGGTTTATGAAGGGGATGGTTTGATGAGATAACATGATCTTGGTAACTAATTGACCATTCATTATCAGTGGGAAATAGGTCAATGGAGGGATGATAGGAATTACTAGAGAACTTTCTGGGTGTCTGGCTGATGAGTCTTGCCCACATGCTCAGGGTTTAGCTGATCGCCATATTTGGGGTCGGGAAGGAATTTTTCTCCAGGGTAGATTGGCAGAGACCCTGGAGGTTTTTCGCCTTCCTCTGTAGCATGGGGTACAGATCACAGCTAGAGGATTCTCTGCATCTTGGGGTCTTCAAAGTATTTGAAGGCTTCAATATCTGAGATATAGGTGAGAGGATTATTCTGGGAGGAGTGGGTGAGATTCTGTGGCCTGCACTGTGCAGGGGGTCAGACTAGATGATCATAATGGTCCCTTCTGACCTTAAAGTCTATGAGTAAAGTCTATGAGTCTATCACCGTATTATCTTCCAGATGTTTGCAGATGGATTCCTTAATTATTTTCTCCATTCTCTTTCCTGGCACAGAAGTTAAACTGACTGGTCTGTAGTTTCCTGGGTTGTTCTTATTTCCCTTTTTATAGATGGGCATTATATTTGCCCTTTTCCAGTCTTCTACAATCATGCATGACTTCCATGATTTTTCAAAGATGATAGCTAAAGGCTTAAATACCTCCTCTATCAGCTCCTTGAGTGTTCTAGGATGCATTTCATCAGTCCCTGGTGACTTGAAGACATTTAACTTTTCTAATTTTTAACTTGTTCTTTGTTTATTTTAACTTCTAAACCTACCCCAAGCTGTACCCTTCTATACCAATATCCCGATCATATGTATTATCCCACCAAATCTCTGTGATACCAATTACATCATAGTTGTGTTTATTTATTAGCTCTTCAATTCCTTCCTGCTTATTCCCCACACGTCTAGCATTTGTATATAGGCATCTAAGATACTGATTTGATTTTGCCTCCCCAGTTCTGCCTTGTCCCTCCTTTATCTCTGCTATTATTATAGCCCATGCTCCTTCCCATTTCTGAACCATCTCCCAATTTTCCATGTTTTTCACTTACCTGTGGGTTTTGGTCATCTGGCCCCATTAAACCTAGTTTCATTTCAATGAGTTTTAACTTAAAATATGTTGAGATTGGATCCTAGCATGATATGGATATTATTGTACAAGACACCAGTGAAGAATCCAATCATTCAATGCTTGTTCTGGCAAAGGCCCATATGAATGCTGGCCACCTCAGAGATGCAGGAAGGGGATAGAGACGTGTGCCTTCTAGGAACTCACTAACAAATATAGCAATGGATGCCCTGGTGCTCCCAGATATAGAATCTTTTTCATGCTGTGAACAAATTCCTGGCCAGAGCATCTTTTACATTTCCTCAGCTACTGGGCTCAAGTCTAGGTAACCCACTGGTGAACATGTGTTAAAGGTCTACCACTGTGCTTGCTCCACAGAGGGCATGAGTCTGTCACAGTCACAGTTAAAGAGACTTTACTCTTTGGTTCAAACTGTTGCAGCTCCTGCTTGTTAGCTCTAGATGTCCCCAGTCCTCTCTCATAGACTCAAAGACTTTAAGGCCAGAAGGGACCACCATGCTCATCTAGCTTGACCTCCTGCACATCACAGACCTTCACGCACTCCCTCCTATAAAAGACCAATAACCTAAGGCTGACACTGTGAAGTCCTCAAATTATGATTTAACTACTTCAGGTTACAAAGAATCCACCACTTACCCTATTTTAAACTAGCCAGTGACCCATGCAACAGAAAAAGGCAAAAAACCACCAGGGTCTCTGCCAAACTGACCTAGTGGAAAATTCCTTCCCAACCCCAAACATGAACCCTGAGCATGAACACCTGGGAAAGAATTCTCTTTAGTAACTCAGAGCCCTTCTCCTCCTCCAGTGTGTCATTTCTGGCTGTTGAGAATATGAGCAACGAGCAGTCACAAATGGGTCACATGCCATTGCGGGCAATCTCATCATACCATTCCCTTCATAAACCTTATCAAGCTCAGTCTTGAAACAAGTTGGCTGCATCTAGACTGGCATGATTTTGCAGAAATACTTTTAACGGAAAAGTTTTTCCGTTAAAAGTATTTCCGCAAAAGCGCGTCTAGATTGGCACGGATGCTTTTGCGCAAAAAGTCTTTTTGCGCAAAAGCATCTGTGGCCAGTTTAGATGCAACTTTGTGCAAGAAAGCCCCGATCGCCATTTTAGCCATTGGGGCTTTTTTGCACAAAACAGTTCTTCCCTTTCTACACTGACCCTCTTGAGCAAGTATTCTTGTGCAAGAGAGCTTTTTCCTGAGCAGGAATGTGAAAGTATTTGCACAAGAAGCACTGATTTTGTACATTACAAAGTCAGTGCTCTGGCGCAAATTCAAGCAGCCAGTGTAGACAGCTGGCAAGTTTTTGTGCAAAAGCGGCTGCTTTTGTGCAAAATCTTGCCAGTTTAGTCACACCTGTTGGGTTTTTTGCCCCCACTGTTTGCCTTGGGAGGCTGTTCCAGAACTTGCCTCCTTTGATGGTTAGAAAACGTCATCTAATTTCAAGTCTAAACTGCTGATGTCCCATTTAGATCCATTTGTTCTTCTGTCAGCAATGGCATTTAAATTATATAAACTCCTCTCACTCCCTGGGATGTGTTGATAGAGAGCAACCATATCTCCCCTCAGTCTTTGATTGATTAGGTTAAGCAAGCCATGCTCCTGGAGATTCCTACCCTTAAGGTACATTTTCCATGCCTCCGATCATCCTAGTAGCCTTTCTCAGCACCTCTTCCTGTTTCAATGCATCATTCTTAACCATGGGTTACCAAAATTGCAGACAGTATTCCAGATGAGGTCTCACCTTTGCCTACTGGTAGAACTTCACCTTGGTATGCTGGTGGCTGTCCCACTCACAGGCCACAATAATGCATATGTCATTAGCAAACAGATTTAGCACATGCTTTTATCTGTGTCTGACAGGCCCGCTGATGGGGGGAGGACAAATGGGGCAATTACCCTAGGGTCCAATGATTCAAAGGGGCCTGAGGCTTATGGCTGTTGCCACTGCTGCAGAGAGAACAGGAGGAGTCACTTAAAAATGAAACATTTTAATTCTTCATCTTGCAGAATCTAATCTAAATTGGCATCATCAACACTGCATCCAAATGAAAAGCAAACAGCCATATTGCACATGCTTTGCAGTGCTTCCATCCTACTTTTAGTTACACTTTTCCATATTAGCATTCATTTTATTGATTGACTTTATTTTTATTTGCTACCAGTCACTACACCAACTTGGCAGGGATTATGGGGCCAAAAGAGATTTATACAAAATATCTAAATCTTGTTATTTCAATGACACATGGTACTCACCTCCTTTATAAGTAAGCAGTACAGTAAGAGTCTTTTTGTACAATAAAGTGCAAAACTGATGCAAGCTAAATAGCTTGAGAATGCAAACGTTCTCTTTTTTAAACCAAATAATGGAAAGCTGAAGATATTTCTCTACATCTAGACTGCAGGCTTTTTGTGCAAGAAGCTTTTGTTGGAAGAGATCTTCTGCAAAAACGTCTTGCGCAAAAGCGCACCCACACTGTAAATGCGCATAAAAAAAAGATGCGCTTTTTCAAAAGAGAGCATCCAGACTTCATGGATGCTCTCTTGAAAGAAGCTCTGATTGCTATGGATGGAATGGCCACCAGAGCACCTGTGCTTTTTCCTTTTTCCTCTTTTTGCACAAAAAAAACCCTCTTCCCTGTCCACACACACCTTTTTGCGAAAGAGGTCTTGCACAAAAATGCATTCTTCCTCATAGAATAAGGAATATCTATGCCAGAAAACCCCCTCTGTTCTTTCAGTTTTTTTGTGCAAAAACGTGCTTGAGGTGTGGATGCTCCATGAGTTTTGTTTGAAAAACTACCGTTTTTCTGACAAAATTCTATAGTGTAGACATAGCTGCAGTGGCAGAAACCATTTTTTTGATCATCTCTTTACTTCTTTTTGTTATCCAGGAGAACTGCATTGACTTGTCGGTATTACTTTGATTTCTGATCACTTTCACTTTCTGGTTCATGTGCATACTTCTGTGGTATTTGGGTTTCGAGACAATTAGGAGAATGTTTAAATCCAAACGAGGTAGTTGTTTTCACTGAACTTAAAACAGAATTCCTTCCATCAATGTGTTGCGCCATATCCCAGCTGATGTAACCACCCAAATCTCCATGTTTCAGCGGTGCTCTGTGAATTTATACCAGGTGAAGAACTGGCCCTATGTTGTTTTTTATCATGTTTTTTAACATTTTTATCTTTTACAACTTTGTGGCCAGATTCTCCTTGGGTGGGTCCCTTTAGCCTCATTTAGACCTGAGCAAAATGTTTTTGGAATATTCAGTATTGTCAGAATTGTCAAAAATCTCTCGTCCCTTCCCCCACTGAAACTGTTTTCAAAATCAACAGATAAGCAAAAAATACATTTTGGATTCTTTTAATCTAAATTCTAGTTTCTGATCTTGAGGATGCTCTCTCGGCTTATGTTGTCTGACTTGCCTCCACATCCATGAGAGCTAGAGCCATACCATATTTTTAATGACAGCTGAAATTTTCACATGATCACTTGCCTCCAGGATCTGAGTCTTTAAGAAAAAACAACAAATATCACAAGCCTTATGATAAAATCACTAGAGTTGGCAAAACTGAATGCTACCAAATCAGAACTGTGGTATATTTACACTTGTGCAAAGAAGGGCTAAGGGATAATGCAGAATTAAGCACACAATTTGGGATCTTGAATCCAAACGAGGTGGTTGTTAGGATTGAACTGTTTAGCTGGCTGATGAAGAAATGTCACAAATGATGAAATTTTACAAACGTTTAGAACCATTTTTCATCACCTAAAAAATCATACTGGGAAACCATTGTTATCCAGTCTTGGAGCAGAAATAAAGCCATGTCATTTATGTGACCAATCACATAAAACAAATAACCAGTAACAAGCATGTGTATTAAATGAGCAAATTAATGAGCTAGAAAATGAAAATTAGTTCTGTAAACTATTTGTCAAATATTTAGAGATAATGAATACAGTACATACTAATATTGGGAAATACAAAAGGGGCTAATTTTATTACAAATATAACTTTAAATGGATTAATAATTAATCCAGCTTTACCAGAGAGCATCCTTCGGAAATGATAGATTGAGCATTATGCTAGTTCTTATTTTACATAATTGTTGCTTGTTCATTTTATAAAAACTAAAATTGCTGGCCAAGAGCAATTAGTTATTCTAAATAATTTTAATTCAAAATACTTAAGGCTAAAATCCACACTGCTTTCCATTTTCAGTCTGCTTGACTTGGTAGCCTTATTTTCCTCAAATGAGCTAATTTGCTCTAATTTCTGATTAGTATCCATGCTTCCTATCTCATTCTCCATTTTGAGAACTAGTGAAATTATGTTTACTATAATTTCTTTGAACATCTAGGATCAGGCTTATGCTTTATGTTAAATGGACTGGGTCCAAAAAAGATGTCTTCTTGTCATCCTGGGAAGTGAATCCCTAAAGGACATGCCCTAAAGGACTGGGACATTTTGATAAAAATATGCTGAATCAAACTCCACAAATGTTGGAAAAGCTTTACTGGTACAGGTTGGATCTCACTGGTCTGGCATCCTCGGGACCTGAGCAATCCCAGATAAGGGAATTTGCTGGACCAGGGAAGGTCCCCTGCCTCCAGCCCCTTCAGCCTGCCACCCCTTCCTGCTGCTGGCTTCTTCGGGCCTGATGCTGGCCAGGCAACATGATTGCCCGAGCAGTCCTGCCATAACTGCCACTCCAGCCCCACTGCAGGTATGGCAGCACGCAGCCTTGGCCCCACAGTACTACGGCACCAGTCCTGCTGCTGACCAGCATGCGGCCCCAGGTAGGCTTCCCCTGCTGGGCTGCTGCAGCCCAGCCTTACTGCCAGCCAAGCTGCTGTGGCTCTGTCCCCATTGCCGGGCCAGCAAGCAGCCCCTCTCAGGCTGCCGCAGCACAACCGCGCTGCCAGGCCGTCACGCACAGGATACCTCTGCCCCACTACCACCAGGCCTGGCCTTACCATGAGGTGAACTGAGGTGGTCTCCTCAGGTGCCAGACTGTGGGGGGGCACCACTAGGACCCAGAGTGTAGAAAATTGTGTCTGCTGCTGGTGCATATGTATTCTTTCTGCTCTGGATGCACAGAGATGGTGGAGTGCTGTGCTGGAGGAAGGAGGGCATAAGAGACATAACAGGCAGGCAGGAGAAAAGGGGGCATGGGAGCATCATTTGAGTTCTCCGCCGTAGCTGCCAAAATGTTGTGGGCCGGCCCTGACTACCACGGCTGTGCTACTGCTGCCGGTCTGCTGAGCACCTGGCCTCACTACCACCAGCCTCACCTTTTGCAAGCCTCTCAGCTGCAGGCTCTCCTGCCCTAGGGCTCTCTTGTTCAGCAACATCCACAGTCCTGCTTTATATATTTATTATTATTATTATTATTATTATACATGTATTTGTTTTAGAGTGATGAGGGCCATGTAAGAACCTAGACTGATAGCTGACAATTTGCTTCTTACTATTTCTCTGATCTAGGAACATATTTTTTGTTACTAGGTTACCATACTTGTATGTGATTCATAGTCAAGTCACTCCTGTTATATTTGAACTGTTGTTGTATTGATGTTTTCAGCCTCTACATTGATCAGATACAGACTGAATTGTTATTTTTGCATGATTAGCCAGTACAATCTGCCATATTTTTCATGTTTTTTAATATGAGAAAATATATAATACCACTAAAAACAAAAGCCCCCATGTGAAATTATTTTTATTAGTTATGGAACTAATTTTAAACATATATAGGAACAGCTAAATTTGCAGAAAGTGCTTGCTTAGCAATTTTATAGCTAAGAGTTAGCGTTAATTAGTTACGTTGGAAAATTCTTTAACCTTACAATTTCATTTAAAAAGTAGCTAATAAGTACTTCACTGGTGCAACAGAATGGAAAGGAGACACCTGTCCGGTTTTACTGGTTAGCTTTAGTGACCCAGTGACATTCGTGCCATATTCACAGGCGTCTCTGTGAGCAGATCCTTTTTTAACCGCTTCATATATTTTTGTAGGTCACAGATTGACCTACATGTTTCCTGTGTCTTGGAATACATGGTCAGCATCTGTAGTCCGTGTAGTGGCCTGTATTACTATGGGGAACTGAATGGGGGTGTAAGCTTCTTCTTTGGATATTGGGAGAGACTGATGTCCATAAGCTTTTTCATATTTAAAAATATTCTGTAGGTCTGGGGGTGGAGGGAAGGAGAGCTCTTGCTTCTGATGCAGCCAGCAAGAAAATGTACATTATCAGCACATGCAAAATTTGTCTTGAATGCTTTTTAAAATCTGATTTTACATGCTTTATCATGACGTGTATGAACCAGATTCTCAGCAGGGGGTAAATACTGTATTTTGTTCAATTGCTATGCTGATTTATGCCATCTGAGCATTTGATCTGTAATCTGTTTATAAGCTGCTCTTGAAGACTAATACAAATCATATATTGTCATCATCAACATGTCTTTACCTATTTTGTAAATAACATCACACGTTATTAAGGATAAATGATTTGTAAAACCATTTCATGTACCACTTTATATTTATTTGTTTGTTGACATCCAAATTGTACTGTTCTACAATTGTACTCACTAGATCAGTGCAATTGAGCGTAAGGGTGACATAATACAGCACTGATTTTTTCTCTGGTTGGACAATGAAACTGTACAAGTCCTTTAACTGAGTATTCTACTATCAAAAATTTAGCAGAGGCCTTTTTTTATGAACTATCTATGAACAGCTCATAGACTTGAGGGTGTTTGGGACAAGCATTTCCTCACCAATTAAATAATAAAAACATGAGTAAAAATCATAGCAATTCAAGTACAGAAGAAATGACTAAATACAATAATTAATGTGCTCACCAAAAACAATATGAACATTTTTACTGAATTTGTTCCTCCCAGTGTTCATGATCCTCCTCTCTAGTTAGGCTATTCCTACCGTAGGATATCTGTGAAAATCAGCTGAGAAGGAGTTAAGTGGCTTTTGCTGTCTTGCTGGGCAGCTGGCTTATTACCCTCTCCAGACATAAAGGATGGGGGGGGGGGGGTATCTGCTCGGGGAGTGGGTTGCCCTAAAGCAGGAACCATCAGAGAAATCAGAAGTAGGGAGAAGGCTGAACTGAACATTAGTTATCATTTGTATGCTTCTGCATTAATCAAGTCAAAGCAAGTGGATAAGTCTTGACTTGGCAGCGCACATGTTTGCTTTAGATCAAGTTGGGAAAAGCACTTGCTGGCAGGCACTATAGTCAAGTGTCACATCGTAATCAATGACCATAGGGCCAGACTGCACACCCCAGAGGCACCACTGTATCCATCCTGCTGCGATATGGGGCTTGTTCTTCTTTCCCCATGGATGAAACCAGAAGTTCCATACCACAGATCTAATGGATCCCTTTGGATATCCATACAGAGTCCCCCTCATCAGTTCTGGCCACCTCAGTCTCTGTCCCAGCTCTTTCTTACCCTGGAAACCCCTATATATGGGAATGCTTCAGCATGGAGAAGCCTTTACAGGAACATACAATGCATTGACTTTCCTACAGCCATTCTGCTGAGTGCAGGGACATGGTTAATGATCATCCCCACAGCCCTCTCTCCAGCCTACTTCCCTACTCTAGCTTTCTACCTCTCTGTGTGTGAAGAGCCTAGGGGAAGGGATAGGTAGCAGGAGTTTTCTGGGTGCCTGTGAATCAGCAAGGAAGGCAGATCAATAAACTCACTACATGATGGATGTGTTCTACTGTAGCAGCACAATGCTCTCTTGCTGGTTGGTTAGAATAGTCCCATTAACTCTAAAAAGCATCGGTATGATGACTACATTTTAACTGTGTAGTTTAGTGCTAATGAAATTGACTTATAGTACTGGGTAGAGCCAAGCAAGGCTGTCATCTTTTTTTTAAATAAAAAAAGCTGGAATATATTTTTTCTTCAGTGTTTTTGTAACACTGCAATGGATAAGTTCCAGACAAAATCCTGTCTTATCTGATGTTCTCCTAACAATTAGTCAAATCTTCTATAGCACTCTTCAGTCAAAGAGGATGAAAAGCAAAGATGTAGTTCAACTATAAAAAAGGGAGTCTCAGGCCAATCTTGCAAACCTTACCCACAAGAAGTAAGTCACCCATAGTGAGTCAGACAAATAGATTCTAAGGCCAGAGGTGACCACCGGGACCATTTAGACCAGGGCTAGTCAACTTTGGAAGCCCTGGAGGCCACAATGATACTCGCAGCATATGCCAAGGACCACAACTAAAGTGTAGATGCATGTACATGCAAATATATATGCAAATATATGCAAATAGCTTTTTTCACACTGATGGGCATGAATACAAAGATTAAGGCAAGACTACACAACACACAGGCTCCATTTAAGTCAGTTCTGCTGATATTAATAACATGAAATATTTATCCGATTTCCACCCCTATGACAGCACTTTTAATGAGCAATGACAGTCCAGGAATTTAAGTACTAAAATGCAAATCAACAGAAGACCATTATATTGACTCGCCATTGTGGAGCATGTTCCCAGTGGAAGCCATGTTCAAAGGATCCCACTCGCGAGTTGCGTGTTGAGCCCCACGTAAACCCAAACTGCACCACAGCTCGCAAACAAATGGGTAAATTGTCCAGCAAGGGTGCTATTTATGGGAGGCGGGGTGGGAGAGGGCAGTAGCCTCCCCTCTGAAATTGGAACCCCTGGATTACATAGTTGAGGTCTGCTTAAAGCTGCATGCCTTGGCCCCAGAGGCAATTCTTAACTGCAACAGAGTTTGGTCTGCTTACAGCTTTGCCTTTGGTGCAGAGATTTTGTTATAAAAAGAGGGAGGCAGGGTGATTAAAAATAAAACAAAGTCTGGGCATGGAAGTAACTGAAGGATCATTAGATCATCATGAAAACATTGCCGGGTATTCTATTTAAAAAATGGAGGGAGAGAAAGAGTAGGAAGGAGTGTTGTGCTGCTGGGGTTTGCAGTTGGATCACTGCTGTTAAACTTAGAAATGTTCTTTAAAAAGGGGTGAACAGGAACTAATCCAAAATTGACTGCAAAGAGTTACGAAGAGATTTCACAAAACTGGGTGATTGGGCAACACAAGGGAAGATGGAATTCAGAGTGGATGAGTGCAAAGTAATGCAAATGGAACAATATAATCCTAACTATAGATACAAAAATGATGGGGTCTAAAATAGCTGTTACCATGCAAGAAAGAGAACTTGGAATCATTGTGGACAGTTCCCTGGAAACATCTGTTCAATGTGAAGTGGCAGTCTTAAAATTAAAAAGCTAACAAACTATTGGGAATCATTAGGAAAAGAATAGATAATAAGATAAAATATTAAATTATCTAGATATAAAGTCATTGTATGCCCACATCTTGAACACTGTATGCAGGTCTGGTCATCCCTTCTAAAAAAAAAAAGATATATTGGATTTGGAAACGGCACAGAAAAGGCAACAGAAATGATTAGAGGTAAGGAACGGTTTCCCTATGAGGAGAGATTCACAAGAGTGGGACTTTTCAGCTTAAAAAAGAAATGACTAAAGAGTGGGGAGATATGTTAGATATCTAGAAAATCATGAATGGAATGAAAATATAGAATGAGGAAATGTTATTTATTATTTCACTGACATAACACAAGAAGCTGGCCCAATTAAATGTATAGGCAGTAAGTTTAAAACAAACAAAATAAATCATTTTTTCCCAATCAACCTGTGGAACTCTTTGCCAGGAAATGGTGGAAAGGCCCAAACTAAAACAGGATTGAAATAAGCACAAAGTAAGTTCAAGGAAGATAGATCCATCAATGGCTGCTAGCCAGAATGGGCAGGGACAGTGTCCCTAGCCTCTGTTTGCCAGAAGCTGGGAATGGGCAACAGGGGATGGATCAAGATGATTGCCTCTCCTGTGTATTCCTTCTGAAGCACCTGGCATTTGCCACTGTTGGAAGGCAGGGTATTAGGCTAGAAGGACCTTTAGTCTGACCCAGTATGGCCATTCTGATGGTCTTATATAGAGCTGAAATATATCTGCCACCTTGCTGTAGACCACTAAACCCCACTCCCCTTGCAGAGCTGAGATAGAGCCCCGGAGTCCTGAAGGGATCTGTCTGTCTCCATAGTGTTAGTTACAAAAATTTTAAGGATAACCAGTGTCTCTTAAGTGACTTGCCACAAGATGTCAGAATATGTTAGTGTTAGAGCTGAGTAGGTCTAATAATCTTCTTTCTTTTATATAAGAATTAGATACAGTGCTCCTGTCAGTTAACTGCTAAGTTGTCTGCCAAAAAAAAGTAGAATTTTCCAGTGCATTTCTAGCCCCTGGATAGAGATGATGTGGGGGGGGGGGGGTGTGGATGGAGTGGTTCCCCCTTCTCCCCATTTGGTGCTTGGCTTTTACAGAGCATGCTCAGTAACATTGCTGAAGCCTCTTCTCCTCCCCCCCACCCCATGTTCTTACTGTCTCCCCCACACCCATCTTAGAATGTACAGATCCCTCCACCAATATCTGAAATGGTGCCCCTGTTGTCCAGTGAGACTACTGACACAAACAAGCCTTAGATATGTGACAAAGGGCGAATACACCTTATGCAAAAAATGACCCTTCTTACTCCACAGACCCTACGGCTGTGTCTAGACTGGCAAGTTTTTATGGAAAATCAGCAGCTTTTCCGGAAAAACTTGCCAGCTGTCTACACTGGCCGCTTGAATTTCCAGAAAAGCACTGATGATCTCATGTAAAAGCATTTTCAGAAAATCATGCAGTCTAGACATAGCCTACATGTCTTCAGAGTCAGATCATGCTCAGGCCTTGCTTCAGCAGTGAGTTGCACATGAGCAGAATCCCACTGACATAATGGGGAACATAGGTACAGGATTCTGGCCATCAGCAGAATCAGGGCTGATGTTTTATAGCTTTTTCCTCCCATTGGCCCTAATGTGCCAACAAAGTTAAGAGTGACTTGGAATCTACTCCACCTTGTGCATCTTCATCAGAACGGCTTCCTAGCAGCAAATCCTGTGTCCAAACCCACTACTATTTCCTGTGCAGGGGTAATGTGCAGGAGGGGCATAAATGGTCACATGCTTCCCCTAAAATTCCTAGAGGAGACAAGGCAACAACCCGCAGAGCAGGAAGGGAAGAGATGGGGCCAGAGACTTTCCCTTTCCAGTTCTGGCCATGCTGCCTCCCTGGGACGCTGCCCAATGCCGTGCAGTGGCATCACTCTACCAGGGAGCTGCTGTACTACTCTGGGCAGCATCCCAAGCAGGCAGTGTGACTGGAGGCTGCCTGGGAGAGTGCACAGTGCTGGCCCACATCAGGTAACATACCATGAGGAGGGGATGGAGAGAGTGCAGCGAGCCCCAGTTTTCCAGAGTTCCCAGATAGAATCCCATTGTCTTCAAGATATTTTTTTAGGTTTTGTTTCCAAGAAGAACCTTTCTGTTACAAGTGGAATATTACAAATTGGAGAGATGTTTATTTTACATAATGTACTTAGAACCAGAATGAATAGACATATCCTTAGTTTGCTTGGTGTAACTCAAAGATGAATTTGAACCAAATTGGATCTTGGACTTGGAATCAAACTTTCCCAAAGATTAGGTCATCAGAGCAGTTGAATCTGGGATTTTGGTTGGGATTATTATAGAGTCTGGTACTGTTTGGACTCAGGATTTTGTTTCAGGCATATCTTTAATGTGAGGGTTGCCCAAGCTGAACCATGAAAGACCAGCACAATACACAGTGAGGTAGGCGGAGTTTTGGGTCAGTGGGTTAGTCATTAGCCTGACAGGCATTTAAATGCTTCAAGTCCCAAAGAAAAATGAGTTTGGTCTCATTATAGTCCCCATTTGTTCTCAACACAATACATCACCTCACAATAGTCTGTCAATCTGCGTTCCAAAGAGCCCAGGATTGAAATAACAGAAGGTCCATACTGCGCTCAAGTGCATGGCAGGGCTGTGTCTACAGAATCATGCACAGAGCCTGCCTCCGCTACACCTGGCTCATGTCAGTGCCTCCTTTCAGAAGCAGGAAATTAAAATATTACTGAACTGGAGCCTGGTGTAGCAGAGGCGGGCTCTGTGCATGAACTCGGCATGAAGATTCATATTATATGAAAGAAAAAGAAAATACCCCTGCCCAATTTTTAATGAAAATTCCAGTTATCGTGAACCTGTTGTGTGCAAATAAAACAGCTTCGCTACAAGACAGTTCCACTTCTACCTTAAGAATTTCTAATGCATGCATTACCATAGTGGTTAAGGTACTGAATTACCTTAATTAATACTCCTGGCAAGTTTGTACCTTTTTTATGATTAATCATAAAATGGAGTTCCAATTTCATACGGATAAATCTAAAAATAAGGTTCTGCTTCTGAAAAACTAGGACTAATTCCATATCTACCTAGATTTACCACTGTATTGCACAGGAAAATACAACAGGATGCAGAAATTCTGTTAGCAGTGCAACATTGATATAAATTCAACTGGGAAATACTTCACTTTGATTTTCCTGCTAGCATTCTTTTTTTCCAGTACTGAAACAGAAGAAAACTTAAAACTTGAATGAAAATAGAAATGAAGTCACCAAGGCCACATCTACACTAGGAAACTATTTTGAAATTAGTAAATTTGACTTCACAACTCCCAATTTAACAAATTTGAACTAGTGCCGCCTCACTACAGGGAAGCATCAAAATTAGTTCAAATTAGTCTGAAATTGCGCGTCCACATTGAATGGAGGCCTGCCTCAGACATAGAGTCCTGGAAGCACTCTGAGGAGGGCACCAGGAGGGCAGATATTTCCTGTGGCTTCTTGGACCTGCAAGCTGAGATGCGTGCTTATAGGGGCTCTTCTCTACGGCCACGTCTCACATGACATTCCTCCACTGCCTCCCTCCTCATAGGACACAAAAGTGACACAGTGGGGACACGCTTTCTTGTGCTCTGGTTGCCCTTGCAGATGCCACAGCACTGACAGAATGGAGCCAGAGCTGCTGCAAAGCACCAAGCTCACAAGCCTTGTGCTGCACCTCAAGGCACAGTATTTTCAAACTACCAGCATGTTGCTCCAGCAGGACTAGGACAAGGACCAGGAGGACGAACCCCAAAGTGGCCCACAGGCCCTGCTCACCCAGGGTCCTGGGATTCCTGCTGCTGCACATGCCCCTCAATCTTCTGGACACCACAGAACACCACTTCTGGCAGAGGGAGATGAGCTCAGACTGGTGGGACCGCATCATCCTGCAGAGATGGGATGTTCAGCAGTGACTTCAGAACTTCCACATGTAGAAGGCCACCTTCTCAGAGCTCTAAGAGCGGCTTGCCTCTTCTCTGAGGCAACAGGACATCCTCATGTGACCCACCATCCCTGTGCAGATGCATGTGGCCGTCGCCCTGTGGAAGCTGGTCATGCCAGAGAGCTACTGCTCAGTCAGGAACCAGTTCAGCATGGGGAAATCCACAGTCACAGCCATGATTGTGCAGGTAGCCAAGGCCATCAACTACCTGTTGCTATGGAGAGTCAACACTTTGGAAAAAGTGGACACCATTATTGATGGCTTTGCCTCCGTGGGCTTCCCCAACTGTGGGGAAGTGGGGGCCATAGACATCACTCACATTCCCATCCTAGCCCCTGGTTACCAGGCCTTGGACTTTATCAAAAGGAAGGGGTACTGCTCCATGGTGTTGCAGACCCCCATGGATCACAAGGGACAATTCACTAACATCAATGTCAAATGGCTGGGAAAGGCTCACAACACCCGCATCTTCTGGAATTCCTACCTTTTCCGAAAAATGCACACCAGCACTTTTTTCCTGACAGTACCATCAGAGTCGGGGAGGTGGACATGCCCATAGTGATCCTGGGTGATGCAGCCTACCCCTGGAACCCTGGCTCATGAAGCCCTATACAGGCAGACTGGACCCAACAAGGAGGAGCTCAACACCAGCTGGGCAGGTGTCGCATGTTCATGGAATGTACATTCAGCCATTTAAGGGGGAGGTTCAGGAGTCTCCTCATGGTGGCAGCCTGTTGGGTGCTCCACAACCTTTGTGAAAGAAAGGGGCAGACTTTTCTGCCTGGGTGTCAGGCTTTGGCTCAAAGTCTGGCCAGGGAGTTTGAGCAACTGGACACCATTGACTCAGGAGAGCACAGTAAGGGACAGTGTTTATCAGAGAGGCCTTGAAGGAGAGTTTCATGCATGGCCAATTCTGAGACTCTCCTCCGAGGTTCACTACAAGGGACTCTTGCATTTCCTGTGTTTGCCTTTTGTCCCCCACCCTTCCAATCCCCTGCCCTCCCTTCATGCCTTCCCCCAGCCCCCTGCAGAGCAAACAATAAAAAAGTGTTTTGAAAAAACAGGAGTCTTTATTCGGGTGACAAACAACAGGGGAGGGACTAGGTAAACAACCTGGAATGGGGCAGGAGGGTGCTGGGAGTGAGGCCTGCCTCAGGTGTTCTGGAGGCTTCAACTGCCCTAGAGGTCCCACTGCCCCATATTCTGGGGCCCTGGCAACCTCTGGGGAGCTTTGCAGGGGAAGCCATTGGGCAGGCAGGGAGGTGGCTAGTGGCCTGCTCTATGCACAACACGATGCACTACATCACCGAGATGAGGTGGAGAACATGGTGTCATATTGGTGTGTCAGCTCATCCAAGGTGGCCTTTCTCTGCTCCTGGTCAGCCTGGCACTCCTTCTGCTCAGCCTGGTGCTTCTCCAGGTTGGCAGCCCACTCCTGGCACTCTTCCTCGATTCCCTGGATGAAGGACAGCAGGCAGGCCATCTGCTCCCACATGAGATCCTCCCAGCTGCGTTTCTGCTTGCAGATCCCGCTCAGTCGAGTAGCTGGAGTAGGAGGTGCGGGACACACCAAGCTCACAGCTGACCCAACTGTGAAGAAAAGTTACACAGGCAGACATCACTGTGCATGAAGCCTAGCCCTAATCTCTGAGCCGACACCAAAGGGTTTGGTTCAGACGATGGTGATGTGCTTTGGTAGCAGTGGTGGTAGAACATTGGTGGATCCAAGGGAGCATTGGGGTTGCTAATCTCTGCCTCAGGTTCTGGTCTTTCACGCAGTGTTTGCAAAGCTGGCCACATGAAAGAAGCCCTTCTCCTCTTGCCAGGACTTTGAGGCTATGTCTACACCACGAGTTTTGTCGGAAGAGGCAATCAGGAGCGGCCTTAGCCTAGCTGCCAGCAACTGGCACTCTAGGTGAACCATGCAATTGGCGCCCCCGCCTCTAAACCCCTCAATAATATTGCACAACCATTTGGTGCCCCATTTAACTTGGCGCCCTAGGCGACCGCCTATTCACCTATATGGACGGGCTGCCCTTGGAGGCAATGCAAATGAAGCAGGGATTAGCATTTTCTTGGGGTTTGGCACAAAACAGACCCATTCACACTGCTTGTTTTTGCGCAAAAAACCTTTGCACAAAAACAGACCAGAAGAGATTATGAAAATGAAGCGTGAGAAAAGGCTAATCTACATTGCCTCTTCCAGAAAAACTCTTAGTGTACACATAGTCTGAGAGTGCTGTAGAAAAAGGGGAACAATGGAGATGCCTGGTGTGTCCAGAGCGGTCAAAGTTGCAGCTGCAAGAGGCCTCCGGAAGCCAATTTCTTCAAAATAGTGGTACTGGTGCATCCATACTACTGTTATTTTGAAATAATTATTTTGGAATTAGTGTTATTCCTTATGAAAAGCAGGAGTACAGATTTTGAATTAAGTGGCCCATTTTGAAATAATTTGATATTGTAGACCAGGGCCAAGTGTTTAGTGAGAACATTGATTTGTTAGTGCACACTGCTTGCATTTCTACTGAACAGTATTGTCCCTTGATTCAGACACGGGTACATGTACTGAGCTGTTCTCTCCCATTCCCTCCATGTGTGGTTTTTGAGAAGGATGAAGTCCTTCATTTTGACTAAGGACCTTTTAATATATAGAAAACAAAAATCTAGGGAAATTTCTTTTTTGGGAGAAATTGCTACTTTTTTGTTCTGATTTGAGACCAGAGAGGAAAGTTTAAAATGTAGGAATTTCCTATAGACTGGAAATTCTGTATTGACCAGCTGTAATTTTGAGGCTTGCATAAAATCCTCTTGGATTTGACTCCTTCCCTGGAGGGCTTCAATATTTCTCATGGAGAAAAGAGAAGAGCCGTAAGTAACAGCCATACTAAAGCTTTATTTTTGCAAATTACTTCAAAATCTCAATAAACCTTACAAAAACAGGTCTTAGCAAGGATACATCTACACTGCATAGCTATTTCAGCCATTAGCAAAGTTGAGAATAGAATACAAGCCTCTTTATTCTTATTACCCAAAATAGCTACCCTGCATCTACACAAGCCACCCATTATTTCAAAATCTTTTTCAAAATAATGGGGGTGCTGTTTCACAATCCCGGTAAACCTCATTGTATGAGGGATAAGGGATGACTCAAAATAGTGTGGTATTTTGAAATTCGGCACTATGTAGATGCACCAAACTTCAAAATATGCTATTTCATAATAGTTTTGAAATAAGATACGCAATTTGTGTAGTGCAAATTGCGTATCCTATTTCAAGTTTAGGGTGCTGTGTAGATGCACCTCAAAGGACACTAACACCAGCCCCTGAGAGGGAAAAGGGGGAAGAGATAGTCTCTCAGGGTATGTCTACACTACCCTCCTAGTTCGAACTAGGAGGGTAATGTATGCATACCGCACTTGCTAATGAAGCCCGGGATTTGAATTTCCCGGGCTTCATTAGCATAAGCGGGGAGCCGCCATTTTTAAATCCCCGCTGCTTCGAACCCCGTGTAGCGCGGCTACACGGGGCTCGAACTAGGTAGTTCGGACTAGGGTGCCTATTCCGAACTACCGGTACACCTCGTTTCACGAGGAGTAACGGTAGTTCGGAATAGGACCCTAGTCCGAACTACCTAGTTCGAGCCCCGTGTAGCCGCGCTACACGGGGTTCGAAGCAGCGGGGATTTAAAAATGGCGGCTCCCCGCTTATGCTAATGAAGCCCGGGAAATTCAAATCCCGGGCTTCATTAGAAAGTGCGGTATGCATACATTACCCCGCTAGTTCGAACTAGCGGGGTAGTGTAGACATACCCCCAGTATTAGACCTCTGGCAAAATATAGGCTACGTCTACACTGGCCAAAATTTCCGGAAAAGGGATGCAAATCAGGTAAGTCAGGATA
The DNA here is from genome assembly GCF_052426305.1 of Pelodiscus sinensis. Lineage (NCBI taxonomy): Eukaryota > Metazoa > Chordata > Testudines > Trionychidae > Pelodiscus > Pelodiscus sinensis. Next base: position 22,370,629 of record NC_143067.1, on the reverse strand, counting down.
GGGAAATCCGCGGGGGATTTAAATATCCCCCGCGGATTTAAATAAACATGTCCGCCGCTTTTTTTCCGGCTTGGGGAAAAGCCGGAAAAAAAGCGTCTAGACTGGCGCGATACTCCGGAATAAAGCCGGAATCAAGTAGGAATAAGAGATCCTCCAGAAAAGGGCTTTGTTATTAAGTTGTTCTGATCTGCTTTGTTCTGATCAGTTTCAACAGGCTGAATCTGGACTCCAGTTCCGACTTACATACAGATTCAACTTAAGAACCCCAGGCGTCCCCAAGTCAGCTGCTGCTGAAACTGATCAGCGGCTGATTCCAGGAAGCCCGGGGCAGAGCAACTCTGCCTCGGGCTTCCTGTAGTCAGCGCTGGTCAGTTTCAGCAGCGGCTGACTTGGGGACGCCTGGGGCAGAGCAGCTGGGGTGCTGCTGGGTTGCTCCAGTAGCGCCGCTCCTCAGCGCTACTGGACCAATCCACCAGCACCCCAGCTGCTCTGCCCCAGGTGTCCTGATTCAGCTGCTGCTGAAACTGACCGGCAGTGGCTGAATCAGGACACCTGGGGCAGAGCAGCTCGGGTGCTGCCGGGTTGGTCCAGTAGCGCCCAGAGCGGTGCTGCGGGACCAACCTGCAGCGCCCCAGCTGCTCTACCACAGGTGTCCGGAGAAAAGCCTGGACTGCTGGGGGGGGTGTACTAGCTGTGCCCCCCCCCCCAGCAGACCAGGGAGACGCGGGCGGGGAACCGAGAGGCACCGCGGTCCCGCCACCCGGGTCCTCCGCAGCTTTGCTCCGCGTCTCCCTGGTCTGCTGGTCTGCTGGAGACCAGCAGACCAGGGAGATGGGGAGCAAAGCGGAGCAAAGCCGCGGAGCACACCGGCAGCAGGAGAGCCGCGGCGTGTCTGGGCTGTCCGCTGCCCGCTGCCCATGTGCTCCACGGCTTTGCTCTGCTTTGCTCCCTGTCTCCCTGGTCTGTTGGTCTCCAGCAGACCAGGGAGACGTGGAGCAAAGCCACGGAGCACGCGGGCAGCAGACAGCCCAGACGCGCCGCGGCTGTCCCGCTGCCAGTGTCCTCAGAGGCTTTGCTTCCCGTCTCCCTGGTCTGCTGGTCTCCAGCAGACCAGGGAGATGGGCAGCAAACCCCGTTCGTAACTGCGAATCCAACGTAAGTCAGATCCGCGTAACTCAGGGACTGCCTGTACTGGAGTTTAGAGCAATTGTAGTGCTCTCTTACATATAGTGCAACTCCTCCTCCTTTTCTCCCCTGCATGTTGTTCCTGAACAGTCTATACCCTTCCATGACAGCGCTCCAGTCATGCGAGTCATCCCACCAAGTCTCTGTCATCCCAATTAAATCATATTTCTTGGTCTGGCCCAGGGCCTCCAGTTCTTCCTGTTTGTTGCCCAGGCTTCTCGCATTAGTGTACAAACACTTCAGGTAACCAGTTGATCGTCCTATCTTCTCCATTCGAAACATGGGTCCTCCTTTCTTGCCCCTTCCTCTCTGCATTTCTTCCCGGTATCCGACTTTCCCACTCCCCTCAGGGTTTTGATCACCATCCCCCGACGAACCTAGTTTAAAGCCCTCCTCACTAGGTTTGCAAGCCTTCCGCGAAGATGCTCCTTCCTCTCTTCGTTAGGTGGATCCCATCTCTTCCTAACAATCCTTGCGCCCGGAACAGAGTTCCATGGTCGAAGAAACCAAAGCCCTCTCTGCGACACCATCTGCGCAACCACGCATTTATGTCCTCAATTCGACAATCCCTGCCCAGTCCTTTCCCTTCAACAGGGAGGATGGAGGAGAATACCACTTGTGCTCCAAATTCTTGGATCCTTCTTCCTAGAGCTACATAATCCGCAGTAACACGCTCAAGATCATTCTTGGCCGTATCATTAGTTCCCACGTGGAGAAGCAGGAAGGGGTTGCGATCTGAAGGTTTGATCAGCTTGGTAAGCCTCTCAGTGACATCTTGAATGCGAGCTCCCGGTAAGCAGCACACCTCTCGAGATTCCAGGTCCGGATGGCAGAGGGATGGCTCAGTCCCTCTTAGGAGGGAGTCCCCGACCACCACCACACGTTGTTTCCTTTTGGGGGTGGTGGCCGTGGAACCCTCATCCGTAGGACTACGCATCCCATGCCTTCCAGTAGATGGTGTTCCCTTCTGGTTTTTTCCTTGTGAGGTCCCTTCCAGAGCTTTCAGCACTGCAGAGCCTGTGGAGAGAGCTTGAAAGCGATTGCTTACCTCTATAGCAGGGTTGTCCAAACTTTTTTCAAAGAGGGCCAGATTTTATGAAGTGAACATGCGTGAGGGCCGACCATTTTGCCTGACATTCTTTGAACCATTAAAATTAAACGCAAATTAACTATTTTATGCAAAGTTTATTGCAAACGGCATACTTTTCATTCCGTCACATGGATGACAAATCTAAACAGGTGTTAAATCACTCTGCCTTTCATATCTGAAGGCCAGATGAAAAAAATCCAGGAAGCTGAAATATATGTCAGGAACATTGTAAAGTACATTACATATTATTGGTAATAAAGGTTGTCTGTCAACTTTTAAGTTCAAAAAATATGAACAGGAACATAACACCAAGTATACATGTTGTGTCCAAATATATTTATAACTGATTTAGACCAACTGACATTAACTGAGATTTTACAATGTATTCATCTCAATACATATGGATTCGCTGGGGGCCATAAAAGATAGATATTGCCAAATTACCTGTGGGGCCGTATTAAACCGGAACACGGGCCGCAATTGGCCCGCGGACCGGACTTTGGACATGCCTGCTCTATAGCATCGGGGGATTCCCATGCTGGCCTTTTTCCCCTTCTAGAAGTTACATGCTGCCAGTTCTCTTCTTGGTCACGCACTGCCCTCTCTGGCTCTTCTGCCTGCCGTGCTTGAAGGATTAAATGCTGCCTTCTATCGAAGAAGTCTTCATCCTCTCTGATCAAGCGTAGGGTCAACACTTGGGCCTCCATTCCTCTAATATTTTCTTCCAAAATGTCGACCAGCTTGCACTTGGTGCAGATGAAATCCGTTCTTTCTTCCGGGAGGAAGACAAACATGGCACATGCTGTGCAGTTAACAACAGCAGACCCATCACCAACCATCGCTGCTGTCCTGGAAAAGGGATTTAAAAAGAAAGGCAAGAGAACCTCCCGCCCTTCCCAACTCCCTCTCAAAACTCCCTGTTAGCACACACCTGTTCGCAAGCTCCTTGGTCGCTTGCCCACTGCCTTATAAAGCCCCTCCCCCTACCAAGGCTCAGCCAATCAGCAGAGGCTTCTAGAATTCAAACTTTAATTAGAAGCCAACAGTTTCCACCTGCCAATCACAGCCAATCACAGCACAAACTCCATCAAGGGGAGGGGGAGGGCAGAGGGGAAGTGGGGGGAAAAAAAGCCTCACTCTCAAACACAGGGGAAAATAAATAAATAAATAGACAAAAAACAAAAAAGAACACACACCAACCCTCACTCACAAACACAAGCTCAGCACACAGTAAGAAAGCCCCAATAACAAAACACACTTCCCTCAAGAGTCCTGTATCTGCTTCTCCTTCACCTGGAGAACTCCCTCTCAAAACTCCCTGTTATCAATCACCTGTTCGCAAGCTCCTTGGTCGCTTGCCCACTGCCTTATATGAGGATCTCACCCTCATTTGACAAAGGAGGGTATATAATGTATTCCCTGTTACAATGGGGACACAGAGAAGTAAACTGAGTGGCCCAAGCACAGTGAGCCATTGGCAGAGTTAAGGAGCCAATCATACAAGTCTATTGATTCGAAGCCTCTTTATTCTTATTACAGGTTGAGCCTCTCTGGTCCAGGACACTTTGGTCCAGGACCAGAGAGCCCAGGGTGGGCTGGATGGGAGTCTGGCAGCAGAGAAGTTGGCAGCTAAGAACCCAGCTGGGGCCAGGAGCAAAGCTGTTCCAGCAGCTGGGGGCCCAATGGCTGGGAGCAAAGCCCAGAGGCTGGTAGCAGCAGGGCCGGAACTGACATTTCCTGGTCCAGCAAACTCTCTCGTTCAGGACCCAAAGAGTTTGCAGGGCCCAAGGCAGCACAGTTAGCGGCTGCACTGTGAAGCCTGGTGCTCCCAGCCAGGACAGTGAGTGACTGGCCGGGCAGGTGGGTGCCAGGCAGCGCGGAGCCCTGAAGGTGCAAGGCCCAGAGCATTCACCTTGCTCACCTTGCCCTAAGGCCGGGCCTGGTCCAGAAGGTGCTGGACTAGGGACATGTTATCAAATGTTAAACTGCAGTGCTTTTGGTTCCCTCTCTGATAACCATCCACATGGAAGGGAGCTTACCTTTAACATAAAGAGGACCTGAAAGAGGCCTCTTGTTTTCTAGCTCAACCTTTCTATACCCAAGGGTAGCCCGAGTCATTGCTAAGCACGTTTGCCTCTCTCTTTATTGTAGCCAAGGCACTGTCAGCATCTAAGTGCTTTGTAAAATGTTTCAGGGCAGCTTTAATCCAAAAGGAGCTACCAGATACAAAAGAGCATGTGATTCTTTTTCTGTTTAATGCTTAAAGACACAGAAAAGCACAGAGGCAACTAACCTCCTCTTGTCCCCTAGGGCAACTGAATGCAAATTCTGGTCAATAAGGCCATTCTCTTGTGCTCTTCTGTGAACAAACAGCACACTGGGAGACACCAGTGAAAGGGCATTTTTTTGCCATCAAGTCATTTATTCATTATGTGCATGTCTGAGACACATTAACCACTGAGAGATATGCCAAGGAAGAGCAGTTAATGGGCAGTGGAGCAATTTATTTTTGTTTTATATGTGTGCAGATGTGTTTTTAAAACTCCACATGCCACTGAGAGACCTGGGTGGAGGATACAGGCTTGTCAAAAGGGCCATATATTTTCTTTACAATCCTAAGAGAAGGAGGCATAAAGGAGACATGAAGAAGGTATTTACAGGCAAATTGAAGACAGCTATTTTATGTCTATGGAAGACATACATATAAGCTTCCCAACAAGTAGGGCTGTCCTTAGGATTTATGCGCCCCTATGCCTGAGGGCAGTGGGGAGGAGTTACGACAATATTTTAGAGATGTGATATTATTATAATCTTTAGCAACATGCTCATGAAATATTTTTAAAGCAACATTTAAACTAAGGTCCAGGAGACAAACAATACATTCAGAAAGGGATAGTATATACCTGGGATTGGTAAATGCCTGCTGAATGGCTTCATTGACACTTGAATGGCTCTTTCACAGGTTCAGTGTTCTGCTAACAGCTCTGGCAGCCTTTTTCCGTTTCAAATTAACTAGCTCCTCTCTGGAGGAAGCAGAAGCACAGAACAGGGATAGGAAGAGGCGACTGGATGGACATTAAGATCCAATGGTGCCCCAAATTTCTGTGTGCCTTACACAACTGCATATTCTGCATCTGGATAAGGACGGCTCTGCCAACAAGTCTCCGTTGTTGGTTAATATCGGGGTTTTTTTCGTTTTTTATATTTTTTTCCCCAAAGAAGGTACAGTAGACTTCCAATAATCCGGAACCTATGGAATTTAGGTGGTCCTGGATTATCAGATATGCCGGACTATCAGGAGGTACTATAAGCAGGTTATATATATACTGTATACATTATATACTGTATATAAAGTGTTCTTAACCCTTTTTATTGTACATACTGTATACAGTATACTGTACTGTAATATTTTAGGTTTTTTTAAGCCTTTTTTACCCTTTTTGCTCAATTCAGCTGCTGCCACTGTTACCTTGTGACTCTTTTTTTGCCGAAGCTCACTCACTAGGCTCTTGCCATTTTGATGCCGGACTATCAGGAGTGCCGGACTATTGGATGCCGAACTATTGGAGTTTTACTGTATTTTGTAGTTTCAAGTGAAGCACACACAGCGAGCCATTGGCAGAGCTGAGAATAGAATACAAGTCTATTGATTCCAAGCCTCTTTGTCCTTAAACTGGTTGTACCTCTCTGGTCCAGGACTCTCTGGACTGGCAGCCCTTGGACCAGAGAGCCCAGGGCCGGCTGGGAGTATGGCAGTAGGGTCCGGCAGCCAGGAGTGCAGCAAAGGGACAATCACTAGCCAACCAAACCCATTCACATCAGTATGCATATACTAGGGCTATACATTGTTCTTTTAAAATATATATTATGGTTTATGGTTTTAAAAAAGAAGAATGTATAGCTCCTGGGTACCATCTCCTGCCAATCTCTCTTCTCCTCCTCTGATGTCCCCATGCACAGGAGAAAGACAAGAAAGCTCAAGCAGTAGATATTCTAAACAATGAACCTATGAAGAGTTCCAATTAATGGCCTAGAAAGAGCAGAGCAGATGTAATCTTAAGAAAATGTAGGGACCAGCTTTATATGGGCAAGTACATGGAATAAATGCTCCAGTTTGGATAGCTCTGTTCCATCTCCATTTTCTATGATGGGTTGACAATGTAGTAGCAAGCCTGTTGAACAGACCATATGAAAAAAAGGCCCAGCCAATGCCAGGAAGGGGGAACGCAGGAAGTTAAAAAATCACAACCTCCACTTCTGTTTCTAACATCTCATCACTGTCCGTCACTGATGGCATCTTAGCACCCTATATTGGGGCAAGCCAATGTAAGGCACATCCATGGGTGGGTTTCTTACATCAGAATTGCAACTTTCCATTTCCAAGGAGCTACATAAGATAGCACTGAAGGGAAGTTTGACTTACAGGAGAAAGAAAAATGAGGATATAACAGGGGACAAATATATAGAGGAGAAATAAGAGCAGGGGACCTAGGGCTGGATGGGATGTTGGGATAAGAAAGCAATGTGATGAGTAGTCAGAAGAATAGCAACATTATTATTATTATACTCTATAAACCAGGAGCCACTATTCATAGAAAAGGGTCAGAGAAAAGTGCAGCATGTTAATACACTTTATTTTATTTGTTCCTGGTGCTATAAGCAAAATGGCAATAGTCTACGTGTGGTCTTTTCCATCTATAGAAAAGAACTGCTCCATGAGTCATAGATACCCTTTGTAAAATGGTAACAGCAGCAGGGAAGTGAAGAATGGATGTGCTTATTATCTCAGTATTAAATTGGAGAGGAAAAGATCAAAGGACAGCAAGGTCAAAATCACAACTATGTGTTCATCACCTTCATAGCTGATGGAAGAATGGGAAAATGCATTTGTAAGCCATCTGTTTGACAGCTCAAGGGGAAAATGTGTCAGATTATTTGGTTGATGCTATCCAAAAATATATAGAAAGAAGAGTGAAAAAATGTATTCATGATACTGTGTTAAAAAAGAAATACCAAATTAATTGCCTAAATTATTTAAAGTGAATAATTCAAGCTTCTCTAGCCAATTTCAATAGTGTTGATCATTTTACTTTATTTTTGATGAATTGAACATTTTGCTAGGAGATTGGCTATGTATGGATTCAACCACCTTCTGCTGGGTGAAATCAGAACTGCTCAACTATGTGTCACAAATGCTCTTTACCATGATCAGCTAATGGAAATTCCTGATTAGATCATAGAGTAGGGGAAGCTTATCTTTGGCTCAAGAATTCTATCCTTGGTGTTGCTGCCATGAAGTTTTGAGTGGTCAAGTTGCCCTGTATGGTGACTACTGTGAAATATATATGGATCTGTATTAACCTTTTACCAAAGATCCAGAACCAGCTCAAACTGGTTAGAACTTTGGGATTAGATTCATGTCCTTGAAATAAGTGTCACAAACAGAAGATGCAGAAAAGAATGTTAAGGATGTGCTAAATCGGACACTGGAAATAGCTGGGAGAGTATTTAAATCACATAACAAGCCCTCTAGTTCCAAACGGCATAACAGTATCAGATTTACGTGAGTCACAGTTTTCTACTGTCTTTTTAAAAATATTTTGTCATTTAAGTGGATTGAATGAACAGGTAGCGGAAGCAAATCTACTTCACCACATATTACGTGGCACTTTCCAGTTGCTTTCCAGCCTGGGAGACATCCTGGGAGAGGAGTACTGGCTCCAGGGTGAGCATGATCTCCTGGCTAGCAGGCATCAAGATGGTGCTGGCCTCGTCCAAGTCCTCCTCCACACTGACTCTGTCCCCCAGGAGGACAAAGATGGGTGTCTCCACCCCAGAGTCTACAACGAGGGGGAGAACAGACTGACCTCGCCCCCAGATGCAGTCATAATAAGGGCAGGTCTATGGTGACATCCCAGGGTGGGAGCTGCACTCCCTGGCCTTGGCATAGGTTTGCCTGAGCTCTATGATCTTCCCGCGCACCTGCTCCTGGGTGCACATGTGGCTCCGGGGTGCTGTTAGCCATCTGGCCATAAACATCCACATTCCTGTGCCTGGCGCAGAGATCCTAGAGATTTGCCTCCTTCCCCCAGACCTCAATGAGGTCCAGGATTTCCTCACCAGACCAGGAAGGTGGGCACCACTTTCACCCCCGGGCAGGGTCCTGGGAGCTGGCTGCCTGCTCGGCTGTAGTCGTGGAGGGCTCAGACGGAGCACGGGAGTCACTCATGACAACAGGGACAGCTGTGATAGCTACTACAATGTGGCACAGGGCTGTCAGGGCCTGCACTGTGCCACAAGCGCTTTCCTCTGTGGGGGTATGTCTAGACTACATGCCTCTGATGACAGAGGCATGTAAAATAGGCTACTCAACATAGTCAATGAAGCAGGTATTTAAATAAACCCCGCTTCATTAAAATAAAAATGGCCGCCGTGCTGTGCCGGCTCAGCTGATTGTCGGCATAGTGCGGCAGTCAAGACACGGATCAGTCAACAGGGAAAGCCTTTGTCGACCAATCCTGTAAACCTTGTCTACCGATCCACGTCTTGACTGCCGCGCTGTGCCGACAATCAGCTGAGCCAGCATAGCACAGCGGCCATTTTTATTTTAATGAAGCAGGGTTTATTTAAATCCCCGCTTCATTGACTATATTGGGTAGCCTATTTTACATGCCTCTGTTGGCAGAGGCATGTAGTCTAGACACATCTTGGTTGCAGCTTTAAGGGCTGCAGAGGAGTTCTGATGAGTGTGGCCAGAGTAGCCAGCAGGGCACCCGTGGGAAGCTCTGGAGGCAACTTATTTTGAAATAACTATAGGTGCCTTGTCTACACACGCACTATTTTGAAATAGCTATTTCAGAATAGGCTTTATTCCTATTAAAATGAAGTGATGCCTCCCCTGTACACACTGTGAGCCGAGGCAGCCGGGCCGGGTGGCAAGAGCGGCAACTTTAAAAGTAAGATTTCCTTACCTAGTTGTCCCATTCTTCCGGTGCCTGGCTCTGCGGGAGTGGGGGAATGGGGATTTGATTGGGGTGGGGCACTCCCGTCGCTGGGGATGCCTGGCTCAGGGGGAGGAATGAGTGCACTGAGATGGGGGACACTGTGGTGGGACTGGCTCTGAGGCAGGGGTGAGTGCATTGGGATGGGTGGTGCTAGGGGCGCCTGGCTCTGGGGGAGGGGTGAGTGCACTGGGATTTGGGGCGCTGAGCATGGGGCCATTTAAAGGCACAGAATTTTTTATTTTTTTTTAACAACTTTGGTCTCCCTCCTCCCTCCCCCTTTTTTTTCCTCAACAGAATTTTTTCCCAGTGTTTTTCTTTGGGGGGGGGATTAGTTATTTTTTGTTAAACCATCTGGCAACCCTAGGGAAGACAGCTCCATGCCCCTGAAAGGGACAGGGTCTCAGGCAGAAGGGGTGGGGCCAGGGGCAGCCAGCCCTCCATGCCACTTGAGCTGCAGAGCTAGGGCCCTTCCCCAGGCCTTTGAGCCCTGTGGAGTACCCAGAGTGGCACTCCAGTGCTTTGGCAACAATTCAAATGAGCCCAGGACTCCAGCCACTGCGGCAGCAGCCGCAGAGGCTGGGAGCCCCAGGTCCCTTAGAATCGCCAGGATCTCAGGCCACTGCCCCCTTTCGCTTCTCCTTCCCTGTAGGCAGGCCTGGATGAACCCTACGTTTCTTTCCTATCTGAACCTCAGGAAAACTCTATATTTTGGGGAAAGAATAAGGAGTTCACATTGCAGTCTCTATTTTCTTCATAACCCAGGATTCAATAGGTATATTATCACTAGAAGAGTAAATTGCCTGTTTAAATCTTTGTACTTTGATAGGATATTTCCCTTAGGCTACGTATGTCGACAAAGGGATGTAAATGAAGCATTTTGAAAGTACAAATGAAGAGGGGATTTAAATATCCCACGCTTCATTTGCATAATCACATCATGGCGCTCTTTCGAAAAAGTGCCATTTCGAGAGTAAAACCGCGGTCCAGATGTAGTTCTTTTGAAAACAGCAGGTTTTCCTGAAAGATCCTGTAAACCTCATGGGCGACAGAGGGATGTAATCTAGACGTAGCCTTAGTGTTTGCTTTCAGACAAAACACCTGTATGGCTGGGCTTCTTCATCATTACTTCTAGCTGTCTCTGAGTTTTGTTTTTCTCATTCCAAACTGTTCCTGTTGCATCCAAAGCTCGCTGTCAAAACATGTCTGTGCTTACATGCATCTTCTATCACTGAGCGCCGATGCAATCAAATTACAGTAATCAGAATGATGCTGAAAAGAGAGCAGAGATGTAATGTGACAAGATGATTCTCTCCAGATAGGTGACCTGCGGGTACCAATATGCTTCCTAAATATACACCAGTCTCAACAAACAAAAACAAGCTTGATAGACAGTGCAAGGGGGTATGTTTAGTTGCTAAGTTGCTTCGGCCAAATAATGTTCTAGAGGCACTCCACTGCTAAAGGAAATTAAGATGGGTTACTGTGAACTTTTCAAGTTCTCGTTAGGACTGCAGAGGTATAGAGAATCCATCTGATGATTTCTCAGACCCTCTCTGTGCAACATTCACTGTGGTATTTTGGTATGATCTGGGCACTATTCAAAAAATAAAAAGAACATTAATGAATGAACTGTCTCATTCCTCAAAGTGGAAGGCAGTATAGTTGATATGTGATATTCTATTATTGAATCCTTTGTATTATTCTTTCCCAGAGTCACTGGTTGGTGCTGTAAGAAATACCATATATTCACTTAGAGTAGGAGAAAGATTGCTCCCACACAGCCTGCTCTGGCCCCCATTGAAATTAATGGTACAGGTTACACCTCTCTACATTGGAACTCTCTGCTCTGGGATCAGAGTCCCCCCACACTGCAGGAGATAGCGGGGCTAAGGAGTGGGGCCACAGAACCCGGGAAGCCAGGCACCCAGCTCAGCTGGGGGGCAGGGGAAGGGCAGGAGCCAGGAAGCTGGGCGTGTGGCTCAGCTGGACTGTGGGAGCCAGCATGAGGCTCAGCTGGGCTGTGCAGGGAGAGATGAGGCAGGAAGCCCAGCACACAACCCATTTGGACTGCCTAGGGGAGCCAGGAATAGAGTCATGGAATCATAGAACACTAGAACTGGAAGAGATCTTGAGAGGTCAAGTCCAGTCCCCTGCCCTTGTGGCAGGACCCAGAACTGTCTAGACCATCCCTGATAGATGTCTGTCTAAACTGCTCTTAAATATCTCCAGAGATGGAGATTCCACAGGTGGGATGCAGGACAGGGGGTGGACCGGCAGCGGTGGGGAGGGGCCAGAAATGACCTCCCCTGTTCCAGAAAAATCCCTCATCTGGGACTAGTCAGTCCCGAAGGTACCAGATCAGGAAGGTTCAATCTGTACTATTTCCATGCACATTACTGGTGCAGAATTACATGCATAATCTGCATGGCATTTGCCACTTCAAGGTGCTGTGAGAGGGTGCAGTCACACAAAACTCATTGGGGGGCGGGGCTTCCCAGAGTGCTGATAAAGCCACTGACAATCACCTTCTTGTTCTCTGGGGCTTCTCACTACCCGGTCCTGCTGGGCCAGATCTGCTAGTCTCCCCCATCCAAGGCACAGAGCTGAGATCACTGCCCTTCCCCCTCCCTCCCCCGCACCCAGAGGACCAATACAGACACTGAAGCACTTCAGGTCCAAGGAAGATGCAGTTTTGGGCCCAGCTTCCTGGGCTACCACTCCCCAAATGGGATCAGAACCCCCAAATGAATTATTTAGGTAAGCCCCCTTCAACAGTGGAAGGAGGATGTGCACACTGATTGCTCCCCTAGGTAACAATTATTTACACGGGGCTTGATAGTAAATACAAGTGATTTTATTAAGTACAAGCAGTAGGATTCAAGAGGTTGTAAGTGAAAGCAGGCAGAGGAAAGCAGACTACAAATTTAAAATAACAGAAAATGCTTAGCTAATTCTAACACTAAAACCTCAGTACAAACGTATTACAAACGCAGTGCTAGCCCAAGCTATGGGCTGACCAGGTGATAGCCTGAAGTGCGTGATTGTAAGGGGCGCCACGCGGTGCTGCCGGGCAGGGCGGGGGAAGGGCCATGCATGCACCATGCGCCCAGGGGCGGCACCGCGCTCCCAGGACCCAGAACACAAGAATGGCTCGGGCCGGTTCTGTACAAACTCACCCTAAAATTGTTCTTATTCCAGCTAAGCCTCCAAACCAGGGAAGTTCCTCTTCCCAGGATCTCTGGTTCACTTTCTTGGGAGTGTCACGCCAGCCAAAGACAAAGAAACTGATAGCTGCCCATGTTTTATAGATTCCCCCTTTGGGCGGGAATTCTGTTTCTACATTCTACCCTTACATGGAAAAATCACAGCTGGTCAGACCCTATCAGTTGGGGGGGTCACCTGACTTCCTAGAACCAATCACTGCTAAGACTTAAAGGACAAAAGAGGCTGTTTACTGATGATCAGACCTGGAGGGAAACACCCTTGATGGTTTCCTTTACACTTTTAAAACCGTAAGCCATTTCATACTGCTTATATCTAACTTTACATCCCAGAATGATACATTCAACAAAATAAGATATACAGACCCAGAGGATTATGACATTAAGATTGATAGATTACATGAGAGCATTTGTCCAAAGCATCTTTGAGTTATGCATATTTGTGTCCATAAGTCTATTTCATAAAGCTTTGCGGGTGGGGTCCATCACAGGTGCTTCATAAAGTTTCTACGTAGATTTTGACCCACCATTGGCAGCCCAATGAGATTGGACCTGCCTACAGCAGAAAAGGAAAACAGCCCTTTGTTTTCACAATAGCTCAGAGTCAGGATATTTCGCCCAGGTTTTTCTGTGACTTTGATACACTGGGAATCTTTCACGTCCAGTGGCTTTCAAACTAGGCAGCTGTTGCATAATTAAGGGCACCTTCTCTTCCTGGTTTAGAGAGAGCTTTACATCTTTCCCCCTGTAATGAGGCCTACAGGGAGATAAATTAAAGACAGATTAAATAACTGCATGATGGGTGCAGTAGAGATCAATGCTTTATCCTTTACAAATACAAACAATGTGCATTGCAGCAATTGTATAAATGGATTTGGAGTTTTGGGGGCTGATCCATCTTTCCATCATTTAGGCATATGTGGATCAATTAAAATATTTTGCTAATATATATTTTGGGAATGTTATGTGATCTTGGTGGCATGGATCTTATCTTTCTATTTCCTCTGACATATGGACCTAGGAAGTTATATAATAAATTATTCTTTGAACTTCCTTGAATGTTGGGAAATTGGTGGGGTCAGAATTCAAACCCGAATCTGAATCCAAATGTCACCGCTCCAGAGTGCTCAATATGTGGATCTGAATTCTGCCGCCAATGGTACGTCTACATTGTGAGCTAAAGTCAAGTTAAGATACTCCACTTCAGCTATGTTAATTGCACAGCTGAAATCGAAGTAGCTTAACTTGGCTTTTGATGCTATCCACACAGCAGGAAGTTGAATGTAGAACATTCAATGAGGGTGAAATGAGGGTTACAGAAGTCAGAGTAAGTAAAATTATTTTGCAATAACAGGCTTGCTGTGTAGACATGCCCTCTGTTATTTCAGAATAACATGAGTTATTTCTAAATAAGTGTGCAGTGTAGACGTAGCCAAAGTGAAACTACTTTAAAACTTTAAACAGAGAAATCATTTCAATTTGGAAAACTGACATGTTTCATTTAGACAACATTGAAATGAATCATGGTGACAACTTCAAACCTTTTTTTCTTTTCACATTTTTTTCCAAGCAAGAAATTCATTAAAACTGATCTTTTCCCATGCAAAGTTTTGGTTTTGACAAATCAACATTTTCTGATTTTAAAAAAAATGATTTTGTATAAAAATTCCCAGCCAGCTCTACTGGTGAGTGTATCCTCAGTTTGACTTTGTGGATAAACCACCTTTGTAGCTGCTTTGTAGCACAAACCAGCAGCAACAGATTGGTGAATTTAACTCATTGTTTGGAGATGGCCTGAGTGGGTTGCTTTGGGGGACAATCCAGTCAGGCCACTTCCAAACAATGTCCCTGACTAGTTGCTCAGTGTTTGGGCCCTGTTGATTGACCCCTGAACATGGTGTTCCTCTCGGATGCCATGGTTATGAAATTCTGATGAAAAACAAGGGAGAATTAAAGAACCAAACAAAGTCATGACTTGGTCAGGCCCAGAAATGAATCTCCTGTCCCAGAACCAGCAACAAGAAAAAATAAAGCCATCAAAATATCGACACAGGATTTTGAATATGATCCTAAATGGTTCAATATCTGAGATATAGGTGAGAGGATTATTCTAGATGGGGTAGGTGAGATTCTGTGGCCTGCACTGTGCAGGGTGTCAGACTAGATGATCATAATGGTCCCTTCTGACCTTAAAGTCTATAGCTACGTCTACATTGGCCCCTATTACGGAATAGGGATGCAAATGTAGCACTTGGGAAGAGGCAAATCCGTGGGGGATTTAAATATCCCCCGCGGCATTTGCATTTTGATGGCCACCGCTTTTTTCCGGCTTGGAGATAAGCCGGAGAAAAGCGTCCAGACTGGCGCGATCCTCCGGAATAAAGCCCTATTCCGGAGGATCTCTTATTCCTACTTTAAATCCCCCGCGGATTTGCCTCTTCCCAAGTGCTACATTTGCATCCCTATTCCGTAATAGGCAGCCAGTGTAGACGTAGCCTATGAGTCTATGAGAATTTCACTGGTTTGACTGATGTTTTGAGTCATCTGTATTAATGTTCTGTAGCAGTGATCCACAGACTTCAGTAGTTCACAGTCAAATTATCAATCAGCATCACCCAAAAGAGCCACAGAAGTATGAATTCATCATTTCATTTATTACAGTACTATTCACATTTAAGCAATATAATAGGGGAAATATTTACCTTCTATACATCTATATCTGTATCTACATATTATTCTCAAGCAAATAAGTTAATAACTTAGCAAAAGCTGATGGCTTCATTGGTTAATAACATAGTAAAAGCAGCCATATTTGTTAACTTTGACTGGTTAATATTAAATCACAGTGTTTTAATATTATCTGCTGCAAAGAGCGACAGGAAACACATTAAAGACCTATTTGGGGCTCTTTAATATGTTTAAATATGTTTTAGCCCTGAATGGTAACAGTGGTCATATCAGACAAAAATGTAATAGCACACCAGGAAAAATACTATATGTAGTCCAGGATTAGATGTGAAAACATCTCCAGTGACTATATTAAAGTCTCTAATTTTGCAATGCCATGTACTTTGGATTACAGGATCTTATCCTTCTAATGTTATACAGTCTTCATTATTAGCCATGTGATAGATTTTAAGATCTTGCAACTTAAAAAATAAGTCATGGGAGTTAGGCACGTAGGCCCTTTTGCAAATCTTACTAGGTGCAAATCTATATCTTTAGGGTAAAAATCTGGCCCTGCATTCCCTAACTTGTTGCTTTTCGGGACACACAGAGAGGGATATATCATACACAAATAGTGAATGCTTTGATGGGTGCTAATATGCACTGATGAGAAAAAGGATATTTCAAGCAATGATTTTATAAAGAGAAATATTATATCTGGGATTTTCAAAGATGCCTAGGGAAGTTTGGTGCCCAGATCAATCCTACTGAATCATTACAAGGAGGAAATTCAATGACTGGAGCTTAATGTATTCATCTTTCTGGCTCAAATTTTGTTAAAAGTCTAGGTGATGAGAGAGTCATAGGGCAGTACAAGGGCATGTGTACCTGGTTATTGCGAGCATTTATTGATCATTTTTTTAAAAGCTCCACTGTGGTTTTTTCCCATGGTTTAGTTTGACATTAACATGGATGCTCTCATGGTTTTTCTGTGTATCTGAAATAGAACAGAAAAATGGAGCTTGGTTTTTTACTTTATTCAGCATCTTTGTAAGTGCTATTTATGAGCAGAGACTTATTGATTGGATGTATTGAGTCTAAACAAACCAACCTAATGGCATTCAGAGTTAAGTTTAGCTGATCAGACACTTTGCTTTACACTAAGGAAAGAATACTGTTTACAGCCAGATATTATAGGGCTCTCAAGTCAGCGTCCAGTTTTGTGGGTAGGTCATTACACATGTAAAGCTGATAATTTGTTCTAGCAGCTACATGCGGGTGCTAGAAAGGGGTCATATTTAAAAATCAGGCCACTTTTTCTTTTAAAGAAAGAGTTTGTTAGTGACTCAACTACAGGCAGTCCCCGACTTACGCGGATCCGACTTATGTTGGATCTGCACTTATGAACGGGGCTTTTCTCGCCCCGGAGCTCACGGGCGGTGAGTCGCCGCCCGTGTCCTCCGGGGCGAGAAAAGCTTCTCACGGTCTCCCTGGTCTGCTGGGGGGGTCCAGCAAAGCCGCTGGACCCCCCCAGAAGACCAGGGACACCCAAGCAAAGCCGCCGCCTGGGCGGCTTTGCTCATTTGCCCGGGAGCAAAGCCTCCCAGGCAGCGGAACCCCCGCCGCCTGGGCTGCTTTGCTCCTGTCCCCCTAGTCTGCTGGGGGGGTCCAGCAAAGCTGCTGGACCCCCCCCCCCCAGCAGACCACGGACACCCGAGCAAAGCCGCCGCCTGGGCAAAGCGGACTCCCCCCAGCACCCCAGGGAGACAGGAGCAAAGCCACACGGGCAGCGGGGTCCCTCCGCCTGTGTGGCTTTGCTTGGGTCTCCCTGGTCTGCTGGGGGGGAGGGGGCGCAGCTAGTGTGCCCCCGCCCCCCCCCAGCAGACCAGGCTTTTGTTGCGGGACGCCTCAGGTAGAGCATCTGGGGTGCTGCCGGGTTGGTCCTGTGGGAACCTACCGGGCAGCGCCCCAGCTGTTCTGTCCCAAGCTCCAGATTCAGCAGCTGTTGAAACTGATCAGGCTGATTCCAGGAAGCTGGGGGCAGAGCAACTCTGCCTCCGGCTTCCTGTAGTCAGCCCCTGGTCAGTTTCAGTGGCAGCGGCTGAATCTGGATCCAGTTCCGACTTACATACAAATTCAACTTAAGAACAAACCTATAGTCCCTATCTTGTACATAACCCGGGGACTGCCTGTAACTTGTGGAGATAGCTCTAAGCTAAAAAAACTCAGATCTGAACAACCACAAACAATAACATTGGAGCTGATTCCAAAATCTTGCAATTGGCTCCTAACACCATAATGTGCCAAACTCTAACCCTGAAGCTGAACATTCCCCAGACTTTGAGATTTCCTAAATCCATTTCCAAGTTGGGCTCCTGTGTCTCTGGCTTGCACCTGTCTTCATTAGTTCAATCATATGGCTCACTTACAACTCTAAAAACTAATGTATTCTGAAAATGCTTGAAACACACAGACCTGATCTCTCCTGCAGCAGAGTTTTCTCTGGATTATATTGGGATACACTTAGACTATGTCTACACTGCAGGCTTCTTGCGGAAGAACTGTTTTGCGTAAGAGTCCTTGTGCAAAAGGTCTTCCACAAGAGTGCGTCCACACTGCCATATGCTTTTGCAAAAGAGATGTGCTTTTGCTCAAGAGCGTCCATGGCAGTGTGGACGCTCTCTTGCACAAAAAAGCTCTGATGGCCATTTTAGTCATAGGGGTTTCATGCGCAAGAAAATCATGTTGCCTGTCTACACTGCCTTCTTGTGGAAGAGCTCTTGCGCAAGAGGGCTTATTCCTCATGGGGAGAGGAATAACTCTTCCAGAAGAAGCCATGTTTTCCAATGCTATACTGTAAATTTACTTGTGCAAGAACACACGTGCAGTGTAGACACCCGGCAAGTTTTTGCGCAAGAACTGCTGTTCTTGCGCAAACAGCTTGCAGTGTAGATGTAGGCACAGAGTTAAAGCTGAAAAAATTTTCCTAACAACATTTTTCCACTTAACACTAAGAAATGCCTCATGCTTTGAATAGTGTCATCTGAAATAATCTGCTTTTGGAATTTGGCCCTTTGTGATTGAATCAATGTATTTCTATGACATTTATGACTCCATGCCACTAGTTCACATTGATCTTCCTTGGAATTATCTTTGTTAGCTGCATCTCTCTCTCTAGCAAGAGAGCAGGGGCCCAGTGCTAACAGCACAATATTCTGCTTTGTCAGCACAAGACCCTGCTTTGGCATTCATTAGGGCTTGCATAGCTCTCAGCAGCCTAACGTTTTGGAGATCCAATTAAAGAAGATAATGAGGTACACTAGCATTGGAGGAAATCGCTGTGCAGAAGTGTTAACTGGCAGCAAGTGGCTGGAAGAGAGACGATGTGGGTGATGAGATGGCAATAAATGTGTTTGCATGACTGGAGAGCTCCATTTATCCACAAAGCTAAAATCTCCTATGAAGGTTGAAGTGCTCTATGTGTCCACTTGCCTCCTTTGAAAACACTTGGATAACCAAGTCTAAGTCCTCATATTTTAGGGAATGATTGGGATTAAATACTGGGGGTTGAGGCTGAAATTTCCACCCCCTAGACAAGCGCAAATTGTCATGTTTCATCTCGCACTAAGGCATGGATCAAGAATCTTTTGCTAGGCTCAAGTGTCAGATCCCACAGGAGAAACCGTGGAGGGTGTAGGCTTCGCTTTCTCACATCTTCTATTTGATATTGAACTCCTTCATGAAAAATGACTCAAAGCCATCAGGAAATCATAATTCACAGTCACCAAATCATCACCTGAGGTGTAAGAAGAATTACAACTCCCCAGGTGCTTATATATTATAGACTTTTTCTTCTTTTTTGCTTCATTCTTTGCACCTAGAAAGTTAATTTTATGCTGATAGCTTGATTTAAAAATGGAAATCTGTGGCATTCTTTTTTTCTGAGTCAGTCATCGGCAAGGGTAGTTTCAACTAGTTATAGGCAGGATATTCAACAGTGGAAGGGAGAACAACAGAACGTGAAAAAAATGCAATAGCTTATTTTAGACCTGGACATTTCTTAAAGATTAAATTATTTTGCTCAATGGTGGTAGATTTGGAGGAAAAGAGGCAGCAAAGTTTGTTCATATGAAATTATTTAAAGAAAAATAGCAAACATCTCCCATCAGCCAAAAATTATTGTAATATAAGGATCCATTTAAAAAATAACCCCTTAAACTTATCGATGAGATGTACGTGTCTCTCTGTGCCTGTATCTGCATGCAGGCATATGACTGTACAGCCAGACACAAAACAGTCAATCTATAACTTTCTGTGAGTTATACACACACCATTGTATGACTGAATGCAAGTGTAGTAACTTATTAGCACCCACACACCACTAATTTAGCATGCATAAATCAAGAATCTATTTTTATAAAATGGACCTTGTAATGGAGCAATGCAAAAAGTGAGCATGTGGTACAAAAGACAAAATAGTTTTCTTTACAGTACTTTATTTTTATTAGAAAAGGACAACAAAATGGGGTGGGAGGCAAAGGGGGCAATTGAACAGGGGCCACAACATTTCATAGGGGACTGAAGTTTCTGGCCACTGTAACTATGCCAGAATTGGCAGTTGGAGCCCTGGGCCCTTTTGAATTGCCATGGGAACACTGCTCTGCCACTCTGCGTGGCTCTGAGGGCTGAGGGGGAGGGCCCAGCAGCATGTTCCAGGTGATGCTAAGGACTGATGCCCTTGGCCGCACTCCTTCTGCCCAAAGCTCCAGGACATGGAGTCGACTCCTCCCACACCTTGCTCCTGGGCCTCTGATGGCAATTGGCCCCACTGATCATCTGTTTATTCACAGAGCAGGCAAGGCAGTGCATGTTTCCCCTACTGTATTCCCTGTTGGAGGAACCACCAAAGAGTTAAAATGGTATTTCAGTCATTATGACCCATTCAGTCCAGGGTCTGCCTATTGATACTGCTAAGAAGGGAGTCTAAACAATGGCAACAGTAGGGATGTTTGTCATGAGTGCACCTATCCAGACACAATTGAAATGCTTTTACCTAGGCCACTAAACAAGCTCATCTTCAGTCATCTACTAACATGGGCTGGATCTGAGCCTAGAGGTGAAGGCCTCTATTGACATTTATCCTGAAGCCGTCTCTCTTGGGACATCATCCAGTGACAGTAGCCACTGGCAGATACGGAGGAGGAGAGGCACATGATACATTTTACAGCAAGTGGCCTCTTGCATTCCTTGTGTCATTTGTTTGTAATTGTCCTGTGCAGGCAGAATGTCCCAGAGCAGCAATATTCAGAGCCATGTCTCTATGTGCTTCAGGTTGACACAAGTCCAAATTTAGCTCTTAGTTAGTCACACAGCACACCTCCTTGTACATCAGGCTCTGTCTCATTAGATATGTGCTGAGTGAGTATACAGGACAGTGTTTCATATCAAGAAGCCACTCAGACCTCGCTCAGAATTCACCTAGATGGATTCACCTTTTCAAAGCTGTGGATTGTCTCTCCCTATGAGGTTGGCCCTCAAACCAGCAGGGTCCATTGAGCTTATGAAGAATCTATAGACCAGTGGTTTCCTAAATTGTGTTCCGTGGCACACTGGTGTGCCATGAGGCAGTTGAAGGTGTGCTGTGGAGAACAACAAAGTTTAAAATGGCCATCCTTAAAAGGGCAGGCAACCTTTTTTTTTTCCTCAATAACTTTCCCCTCTCTCTCTCTCTCTCTCTCTCTTTTTTTTTTTTTTTCCCCCCCCCTTGGCTCAACAAAAAATCCTTGGTGTTCCTCATAAAAAAAAATTATTGGTTGGTGTTCCTCAGTCTTAAAAAGTTTAAGAAACACTGCTATAGAGGCTCTGGCCCTGCTCTATCTCACAGCTCCTTGCCTGTAAGGCAGCACTGCAGGATTCATATAGCAGTGAGAAAAAGCATGTATGTTATGAGGAGAAGAGCATCACTAGCTGACTCGTTAATGTTGCACAGGGAGAGGTATATGCTATGGAAAGTCCCTCGCATCTCCATGCAAATAAGGAGAACAGCTGATTATGGAGGAATTTCTGTCAAGTCTGAGGGCAGAATGGCAGTGCCTCACCAGTGGTATTTCTCCCAGTTTTCCATCCTCTCCACTCAAACAAGGGTGATAAGGCCCCATTCCCTAAAATGTACAAAACCCGCTTGTGTAAAAACACTGTAAGTAGGGGCAGTCAAGATGGAAGAACCAACAGCAACCAACTATAACAACTCATCGAGCAGAGATTATCACTGAAGAGAGAACTCAGGATTTTAGCAGTAAAGTACAGATTCTCTAAGGCCTGGTCTGCACTATAGAGCAGTGGTCCTCAACCTTTAGAGACTCCTGGGCACCCGGGGGCGGGGCCACGCATCCGGAGGCATGCCAGGGGACAGGGATGCCCTGGCACCCAGCACCAGCGCCAGCATGTGCCCCAGGGCTGGGGCTGGGGCTGGGGCTGCCTGAGTGCCTTGTGCCCGGGGCCGGCACCACCGCCCAAGCCGTGTGCCTGGGGCCAGCATCGGCGCCGCTCGAGTGCCGTGCGCCCGCATGTACCCTGGGGCCGGGGCTGCCCGAGCGCCGCGCAGCCGGCGCCGGAGCGTGCCACGCAGCTGGGGCCAGCGTCTCCCGTGCGCCACGCGCCGGGGGCGGGGCTGGCCCAGGTTGTCAGCGGGCGCACACAAATGCCCTGGCGGGCGCCATGGCACCCACGGGCACCGCGTTGGGGACCACTGCTATAGAGGAAGGTTAAATTAAGATACGCAATGCCAGCTATGTTAATTACGTAGCTGAAATCGACTTAGCTTAAATTGAATTTCCACACTTTCCACACAGCGAAAGCCATTCAAATGCTTCACTTAAGCTTCATGAGATGCAGGAGTATCGGTGCCAATGGGGGCACCCTCTGAATTTGATTTAGTGGGTCTTCACTAGACCCATTAAATCAAACCCCAGAAGATTGACCGTGGCAATGTTAATCTTCTGTGTAGTATAGACATAGCCTACGGGAGTAATTCCATAACCTAACAACAGTAGTTGGCATTTGTGCTATATGTGCACTAGCTAACACATTAGAAAACCAACAAAGAGCTAAAGTTGGAAAGCCACAGTAAGAAAAAATAGAATATAGCAAATGCTAAATAGAAGAAAAGAGTAAAGAATAAAAATCAGAAGGAAAATAACTGAGATGCATGATATCTGTAGAAAGAAAAAAAACAGAAAATTACAGCTAGCTGGAGAGAAACTGTGAATAGATTTGCTCAGCTAGTCATGTTTATCTTTTACATTTAATGCTGAAGATTACAATGTTGCTTTCCTCCTGGCACTTCCTTTTTTATGGCTCACTCTGCTCTCGGAGGTGGCACAGTGTTGTCCGCACATTCAGTGCTTGTCACGCTATGGAACTAATATTTGCCTCAAACCTCTAGAAATGTGAATAAAAATAAACTTTCCCTGGCTGTTTGTATTATGCAGCTGAATGTGAATTGATCCAGGTGAAGTCTGAGACTAAACTGCAATTCTAATTAATACACTAGCAATTCTAATTAAATTTAAGTGCAGCCATGATCTCTCGCCAGTAAATTCACTGCGCCTTGCAGCAGTGTGTTAATATTTCTCACAAGAAGCATGGCAAATGCTGCAGGGAATTCATTTTCCATTTCCATGGATGCTAGTGTCACCACAGGACTTACTTTTAGTCCAGCCTGTTATGGGCAAATTGTGTGTTAAAACAGAATCTTGCTGCCTGCTGTTGCGTCCAAACAGAATTTATCATCATCTGAGGAATGGGGTTAACCCTGTAATTTTGGTAGAAGAGCCCACGTGGGATTTTTGGAAGCACACAAGTATTTGTATTTTGCTTAGCCGAATGTTGTCATGTCTCCAGAGGTCTTTAAGGGTACGTTTAGATTGTACTCTAAAATTGAAATAAGATACGCAATTTCAAGTATCTAAGCAAATTGAGTAACTTATTTTGATTTTATTTCAAAATAGGCTATTTCAAAATTTGGCACATCTACCTGGTGCCAAATTTCTAAATAAAGCATTATTTCAAGACATCCCTTATTCCTCATGGAATGAGGGATGCTGAAATAGCAAGTCCGTTATTTCAAAAATTATTGTGAAATAGCAGATGTGTTTCTTGGACATGGGGTAGCTATTTTGGGATACCTCTGGTATTCTGAAATAGCCTTGCAGTCTAGACGTACCCTGAGAGTAATTCCCACTGATTACTGAGGCACATGCTTGTAGAGGGCACAGCTGAGCTACAGCAACTCTCAGTGCTACTGCATTCTTCTGGCTCCTGCAGATGTTGTTATTAGTCAAGTTCCTTATAGGAATGTGGCCGACCATTTAATTGCTGAGGGTGTTACTATTTAAAACAATGAAGTCTTGGTGAGGGCTCCACACTGAAGCCAGGGAGCATTGTGAAGATTTTTTGAACTCCCTTTATTTTATTTGTATAACACCAACATCGCAGCGCATTATGTACAGACAGGGCTATAGACTAAGGCCTAGATCTTCAATGTTATTTAGGCTCCAAACTCCCATTGAGGGTCTGGAACTAAATCCCTTTCCCAAAAAGCTTAAAATCAAGGGTCTGATATTGTGTGTTGCTGAGCATCCACGACTCCCATTGACTTATTTGGAGTGGAGGGCATGTAGCATTTTTCAGAGGGTACTCAGCAATGGGTGGGATTGGGCTCCAATTACCCCCTTCCTCAATCATAGACTGCAGAGACTGCTCTCCTGAATAGTTCATATGTCACTCCCTCTCCTCCATAATTCAACACACTGCATTAAAATGCACCAGGTGCTCTACTCTTTCCTAGCTGTGGAAAGGGGGTCAGCAAGGAAGCCTGGGAGAAGCAAGAAGCTGGAAATCCTGGAGCTTTCCTTGCAATTGGCAGTTCATTCAAGTTTAAGGCAATCAGCGCCTTACAACAGGGAGCTGAAAATTCATTGTTCCCTTCCCCCACTCCCACGCAGACAAGAATAGGCCCAATTTGACAGGTAAAAGAACAGCTTCTAAATGAAAGAGTTGACTAATCTCTTTTAGTTACACTGGGTGCCAAAGGAGTTGCTTTAAGGCAGCTATTCCACACAAACACACACCCACGCTACGTAAATTACACTTTTAATGAACTCTTAATCAAACCTTTTCGGTGCATTTATAAATTTGCTTAAGCTAATTCATAAAGCAGGGAATAGTGCCTAAGGGAGGTCAGTGCTCTCCTGCTGGCTGCCCCCGGGGTTCCTTGGGGCTCCCTGCCCTATCGCTGGCCCTGCTTACGGTGTCCCAGTAGGGTCCTGAATCCTGCTGCCTGCCTGCTCACTGCTCCAAGGTGTCCCCATGGGGACTACTTGGCTGCTGCTGGCCCCGCTGCCGCAGGATGTTCCCCGGAGTTCCCGAGCTGGGGTTGCCTGGCCACCCCACCTTGTTGCTAGGGCTGTCCCACTGCCACTGGGAGTTTCCCAGGGTTCCTGCCAGGGTTGCTTGGTTGCTGACAGCCATGCTGCAGCCGGGGGTTCGCCACTTGGGGATGGGACTCCCCAGTCATCTGGCCCTGCTGAGGCCGAGTGGGGTTCCCTGGAAGGGGATGGGACTTCCCAGCCATGGCCAGAACCCAATGATGCTGGAACTCCCTGGCTACCGCCTGTTCCCACTGATACCAGAGGTTCTTTGGCCAGGGCAAGGACTTCCCAGATGTCGCCTGGCCCAGCCAGTGCTCCCCAGCCTCTGCTTTGTCTCCACTGGCTCTGACACTTGACTATGGATGTTGTTGGACCAGAGAATACCGGGTTTGTGAGGCTCAAACTGTACAAGATAATTGAAGTGATTGTAGGCAAGCAAGCTATCAAATTCTACAAAGAAAATAAGTCTTCAAACTGGGCAGTGCAGTACATTGGATATTGACACAGGAGAGTGCCTCTTGGCTCTATGAATCAACACACCTTTCTGGATTCAATGTCCTCTCATGAGTCTTGACCTGGGTCATTGATCTAAGAGAGGTACTTGGAATAAGTCTATAAAGGAGAACTGGATTTGTCAGAATTACTTAAGGTCTAATGAGCCTTCAGAAAATGACCTTGAAAACATAAGCAATCAATAGAATAACAATGACAATTTCCCTGTTTGCCCGATCACTAATGTTTGAAATGAGAGGCTACAAATCCTATATTCTGATTTACTGAGTATAGTTCATTATTGTGCATTATATGATGAACACCCAGATCAGGAGAGAAGAGGAGATAAAAACACAGATGTGTCTTATTCTTTCTGTTGGTGTGTGCATGCGTGTGTGTGCACACACCCATATACAAAGACTCTGCTGCTTTCTGCTCAAGCACTCAGTAGTATTTATGTATTCTAGTCCTAACGCTGTTCTCAATTTGCTGAAATGCTGAGCTGGCATTTTGGCAGGTACTTACTTTTTTCAATAATCACAGAAGCACAGGAATTACAACTGGAAAAGATCAGTTAGATCCCACCTGGTCCTTCACACAGGCATAAGTGTTGGTTTTGCTCTACACTCCCGTACTTTGACCAGTCCTTTTTTAAATTACCTACCTGACAAGGGGTCCATGCTATTCCCACCTGGACACTCACTCTCCTACCATCTATCTTGATACGCTTCTTGAATTGTCCCATATGTAAGTATCTGGGAAAGCTGCAAATGGAAATATCACACCAGTACCAAAATGGATTTGGTTGCCCTATTTTTTCATTGGATATTTTTCACACCTGCCCCCACTCAGGTATTTCTTTTTGCAGTCTACCCTAAGAAGAATTTAAACAGCATATTAGTAGCCCTCCTTGTGATGGGTCCCCATGCCCTGGGATACACATCCTATCACATCCGTGGCGTCACTATAATACTGGTGACACCTCTGAAAGTCCTTTAGAATTGTCATCTCAGCATAATGTAGTTACCTTGAATGAAAAAAGAGTCATTTTGGATGTCTCTGTGCCATTGACTTCACTGGATAATGGTATTTAATTGGAGGAGGGGGCCATATGTACATGCCACAGCCTCCTTCCACACAAATGGAGTTTAATAAAACTTTAAAGACCTTGGGCCTGATTCTGCACTCAGTTACACCAGTTTTGTAATAATTCCACACCAGGGTAAAACAGGATAAACCTAGTGGTAAATCGAATCCCTTCTTACTAAAGGGAAGAATAATTCAGTTAGGGGAAAGCAAGTAATATGAATATAGAGAGAGACTTTTACAAGTGCCAACAAAGACAATGCACAAATTGCTTGACTCAAAACATGCAAAGACTCCTTGTGCAGGATGGGCTCATACACACCTGGATCTGTTTCCTAAATTTGGGCTATGCACAGAATAATCTCAGATAATTACTTGTAGATTTCAGCAGTCACGCACTGACAGGGAGCCAAATAAGGCCTATTGATAATGTTGTTTTATGTTGTATCTTTCTTCAGAACCCCACGTGATTTATCTGTTGAAATTCCACCAGTCCTACATGAAAAGTGTATCCTTTTCTTTACAAGTACTCAATTTAATTAATTTTGCCAAGCAGGAAATCCTCAAAGGGTCAGGCATTTTAAAGGCCCAAGACTATATGTGACCTCCTTTTTATGTAATTTTTATGTAGGTCTTGAATAATTTCCATTCTGCACTTTAGTTTGACTTCTGATGCTCTGTTTTCAGTTTTCTAATCTTAGAAATGTCCTCAAGGTCAGAGAATAATACTTTGTACATCACCTTCCTTGTATTACTTGTTTAAAATCAAGCTCCAGGGAATGCCTTTTTTAAAAAAGAGACACTGTCAAAATTGACAGAACCCCAAAGTGCCTCTTTCCTCTTCCCACCCAGATAGTGTTCTTCTCGGATCTCACAAGCAAAGCAAGGTCATATTGGTAAGATACTTGGCTGGCACCCTTCCTAAAATAGTAAAGTGTGCTTTACAAAGCAGTGTTGATGATGTGGTAGTTGGCACTCTTCTGTCTGCATCAACACTGAATCATTCTCCCTGCCTTGTGTTACAAGGGATGGCATTTGTTACAGTGATGGAAACCAAGGTCCTGACTCAGTGTCATCATTAGCTGTCTTGGATAAGGTGTTCTTTTTCAGTTCCTCCCCCTAAACTGTTTTGTGGTGTTGATCAGTGTTCCCTCAGCATAGCTTCATATTAATTAGCCCTGCCCAGTTAGAGGCTCAGAGTTCTTTGCATGGAGCTGACTGGCTGGGCGGGCTTGATTAATCACCTGTGAAGACATGCTGCCTCCCAGCTTAGAGGGAACACTGAATGTGTGCTTTTAAACAGTTGGGGTATGTCTACACTACTACCCTAGTTCGTACTAGGGTGGTAATGTAGGCAACCGGAGTTGCAAATGAAGCCCGGGATTTGAATTTCCCGGGCTTCATTTGCATCTCGCTGGGCGCCGCCATTTTTAAATGTCCGCTAGTGCAGACTCCGTGCCGCGCGGCTATACATGGCACGAACTAGGTAGTTCGGACTAGGTAGCCGCGCGGCACGGAGTCCACACTAGCGGACATTTAAAATGGCAGCGCCCGGCAAGATGTAAATGAAGCCCGGGAAATTCAAATCCCGGTCTTCATTTGCAACTCCGGTTGCCTACATTACCACCCTAGTTCGAACTAGGGTGGTAGTGTAGACATACCCTTGCTGCATATCAGACCAGAGGGGGCTGCATCTTGGTGATGGATAGCTGGATCATCTTACACTTGTAAGCTGCCTTTCCAATAGAAGACATTAAATATATAGAGATCTAGACCAGTGGTGGCCAACCTGCAGCCTGCAGGGTCCCATGCAGCCCATCAAAATTCTATGTGAGGCCTGCAAGGCGTTCTGTTTACCATGGCCCCCACACACACAGGGTTGCCAGAGTCCACTGGTTTCCATCCACAGAGTTTGTTCTTACTGGTATTACTAAAGTGACACACATAAAGCAAGGTCATGGGAAGTGAGTTATGTGCTAACTGACTGTAAAAACCATGTGCTCCCTCTGCGTCCAATCAAAGCGCTCCTATGGTTCAATTGGCACACCCAGAAATTCTGAGTCTGCAAGTACACTTAGCAATTCTACCTATGCTGGGAGACTGTCTTGGTTATAACAGTCTTGTGGCCTGCCCGTTGAGATGAAGAAGGACCACATATAAGGCCCATTCACTAGCCTATTTGCCCATCATTGAGCTAAATTGTGAGTAGCTAAGTGTCTTGGGGCAAGGACAGGGGAAACAAGGGAGACAGTGTTCCCCTTTCTTGTGCACATGCCTAGGAGGCTCTACAGAATCTGCTTTGCCCTCAGGCTGCTGATTATGACTGGCTCAAGATACCTGAAACTCCCAGTGCTCTCCTAGGATGACAGTGCCTCAGGAGTTCAAGGACTGCCAAAGGCTGGAACCAATAGCAGTGTTCAGTGTCTAGCAGAGCTCAGAGAGCACACTCTGCAGCCATTTATCTGAAAAGGTGCAAGAGGAGCATCGCATGCACTAGAAATTCAGAGCCAGATTCTCCTCCCACTGACACATGGCCTAGCTCTAACAATGTAAAAGTTGTCATTTCCAAGGTACACTGGTGTAAGTCAGAGACGACTCGGGCACACAGATTTTAAAGATAAGGTTGCTGTTACTTTAAGGGATGGGGGAAGGGTTTATTTGGACTCCTCCAGCCTTGACAAACTCCTTTTAGAAAACAAACCATGTCTTGGGCAGCCACTGAATTATTTGAATGAGAAAATTCTGCCTGTGAAGCAGAATCCATTCCAGGCTCTCGCTTCCTCAGAGTTATGATTGTTTGGCCTTCCACGCCAGGTAGTTCAGCTTGTCAAGGCATTTTTTCCCTCTTGAAGTGTAGATTCTATCTCACTGCCTCTCAAGTCCCCCACCATCCATCACACCACCACACTAATATGTTTCTTCAGCCTGGAAGGCAATGACAATCACCTCCGTTTGTTTGTGTGTAAAAATCACAATGGACAACAGAGCAGCCAAGTAGAACATTCAATTCCTGGGTTTTCAAACTATCCCTGATGCACTTGTTGTCTGATATTGGCAAGATTGCACAGCAATTTGTCAACCCCAGCACCAGGAGACCAATGGGCCCAAGTCTTTCACAGACATCCACACACATCCACAAACGCATTCCTTTTTGTCCAGATATTTTCTTATTTTAGCAACATTTTGAATGGAGATATTGCGTCCAATTCTGGGGCCCCCACTACAGAAAGGATGTGGACTCACTGGAGAGGGTCCAGCAGAGGGCAATCAAAATGATTAGAGGTCTGGAGCACATGACCTGCGAGGAGAGGCTGAGGGATTTGGGTTTGTTTAGTCTGTAGAAGAGAAGAGTGAGGGGGGATTTGATAGCAGCCTTCAACTTCTTGAAGGGAGGTTCCAAATAGGACAGAGAGAGGCTGTTCTCAGTAGTGAGGGATGTCAGAACAAGGAGCAATGGTCTCAAGTTACAGTGGGGGAGGTCTAGGTTGGATATTAGGAAAAACTGTTTCACTATGAGGGTGGCGAAGCACTGGAATGGGTTACCTAGGGAGGCGGTGGAATCTCCATCCCTACAGGTTTTAAGTCTCGGCTTGACAAAGCCCTGGCTGGGTTGATTTAGTTGGGATTGGTCCTTCCTTGGGCAGGGGGCTGGACTTGATGATCTCCTGAGATCTCTTCCAGCTCTGTGATTCTATGATTCTGTGATTTGATCATTGGGAAACAACTGGCTTTTCCCCCCTTCTCCCCTCTCCCACTTACCCAGTATTTTTCTTTTGTTTGTTGTCTGGTAAATACTGAATCCTTGCAAAAGCAACTTCACCATGTATCTCAATATACTATCAAGTAACATCAAATAATAGGTCCACATTCAGGGAAACACTTAAACACATACTTTAAGCACTGGTGTTTTCCTGGTAGGGATGCTTTCTAGTTGGACTCACAATGAGACGCTGTCTTTAAGTCTTAAACACTTTCTGCTTCCAGCCTAAAAGTGTATATAACTCTAACAAAAAATATGTCTCACATTAATATTTAAAAATCCTATATAGTCTCAGCCATACAAGGCAATGGCAGCCAGCTGGTCTACAGCAGAGTAATATCTTAGGGTATGTCTACACTACAGCGCTGATTTGAAATAACTTAATTTGAATTGGTTAATTCAAAATAAGATAATTCAAATTAGTACATCTAGACCTAAAAACTAATTTGAATTAGCGTTTTGCTAATTCGAAATAGCATGTCCACATTGAGTGGACCCTGAATCAAAGGTAAGGCTGGCTGGAACCAGTGCCGGCAGGGCATCAGGGTCGGACTTAGCGTGTGGGGCTGCTGCCTCAGGCTAGCCTAGGGCTATGCTTTAAGGGACCTGACCCCCCCATCTCGGACAGACAGTTCTGAGGTTTCTCTGCTTGCTGGTCTACCTCGTTGAGGGACAGCAAAGCATTTGTGTCTCGGAGTGCTCTGCTTGCCCTCACTCGGGACACACGGCACTCTGCAACGTGGAACCAGACCTGCCCCCCGGGAACTCTGCTGTGTCTCGTGGACATGTTGCCAGCAGCCTGGCTGCACTGTCTGCAAGCTGCCATCTGGGAGGACCATCAAGGGGATGTCAGGATCCAGGGGGCCCTGTGGGAGAACTTCCACCCTGACGAGCGCTAACAGTCTCCCCAGTCTTCCCCACTAGGGGCTTATGCCCCATTCCTCCCTCTCGTCCTTCCACTTACCCTTCCTAGTCCCCCCTTCCTGATGTCAAATAAAAGACACGTATTTTCAAAAATAACAACTCTCTTTATTCAACACAACTGGGGAGGAGCAATGAAACTGGGGAGACGGGGGAAAGGAAGCGGGAGAGGGCAGGAGAGACGGTGGGAGAGGGGAGGGGGAACACTGGGAGGAGAGAGCTGGAAGGGGGAAGCAAGGGGAAGAAGGGGGAGGGGAAACTCAGGAATCAGGGGTGGGGGGTCTCGCCGGGCCAACCGCCTCCCAGCACAGCGAGGGAGGGGATCTCAGCCTCCCCAGGGGGATGGGGTGGAGGGTGCGGAGGTTGAGGTGGGGGGGGTGTGGACATTGAGGAGGAGAGTGTGGAGATTGAGGAGGAAGCAGTGGGGGGGCAGAAGTGGGAGGAGGGACAGTATTTGGGGGGACAGCAGGTGCAGGACCAGCAGGGGGCACCTTGCTCTGCAGCAGGGCCCGCAGGTTAACGTTTCTGGCTCGGTCCTCAGCCAGCTGCTCCTGGCGGAGCTGCAGGTCTTCCCACATCCAGGCCTCCATGGTGTGGTGCACGGCTCACAGGGCCCCCAGGTGCTGGTCCCAGACTCCTGCTCCGTGCTGGCAGTCCGGAGCAGGCCGTGGGTGCGGGAGCATGTCCCGGGCGGGGTGGTGCGCCCTGCACAAGCAGCTGGTGCAGCTGTAGAGAAAGAAAGGAAGTGGTCAGTTCTCCCTGGGGACACAGTGGATGATGCCCAGCCGCCCCCCTCCCCCCCACCACGACATGAGGGTGACCGTGCCCTGCACCATCAGAGCCACTGTGCTTGCACAGAGGCCATGGTCAGGATGTCTGGCTTTCCCCAGGACTGGGAGCTGCCCCAAGACCACATCCATGCCCCTGTGCCGTGTATAGTGTGGCCAGGGCGGGGGGAGATGTCCCCTGCCTCTGTGTAGAGGGGGGGTGTGAAGGGAGGGTGTCCTGCTGGGTCCCACCCCGGGGTCGGGAGCATGTCAGGTCTCTTCACACACGTGAGTGCCTATTGAGCTACAGCCCCTGGATGTCACGCAGCTGGAGCCACCTGCCCAAGAGTGGCATGGCATGTGCTCGCACGTGCACAGGTGGCTACGTGATCTGTGAGAGGCATGGCCCACGTGCGCGGTCCCTGGTCTCCCTCCCCGCCTACCCCATGGGCAGGGGACAGTGCTGGCACTTACCTGGTATGGCCCCCCTGGACGACCCCGCCGACTCCAGTGCCGGAACAGCTGGCGGTGGCCCCTCCAGTGCGCCCGGGTCAGGGCCCTCTGGTCCCGGCTCGCTGCCTCCTGGGCTGGCATGGACCACCCCGCCTCCCAGGAGTTGGTCAAGGGCGGGGAAGTAGGGGCAGGTGGCAGCCCCTGCTGCGGCACCACCTCCGGTGGCCCTGGCGTACGCCTGCCGCAGCTCCTTCACTTTCAGGCGCACCTGCTCCTGGGTGTGCCTGTGTCCCTTTCGGGCCATGGTGGCCTCTATGCGGCTGTAGACGGCCGCATTCCTCCTACTAGTACGGAGATCATGGACGGTGGGGGCCTGCTGCCAAACCTCATTGAGGTCCATGACCTCTGCACTAGTCCAGGAGAGCACGTGCCGTCTTCAGCCCTTGGCTGGCCCCTGGGTGTTGGGAGACTGGGCGGGAGACGGCTGGCTGTCACTGGCTGCCTGGCTCATCCTGGGGCCACTGGGTCAGGGGCAGAGACTGCTGGCAGGGCTGGCTCTGGCAAGTGCCGTCTGGCCAGAGTCTACCCCTGTAAGGGCCCCGGGGCTGGGGGAAAGGAGAGGAGTTTTCCTTGTTTGGCCCAGAGTGGTCACCAGGGGGAACCTGGGAAGGGCTGGCCTCCAGCTACACAGCCCTTAATTCGAACTACTTAATTCGAACTAGGTATTACTCCTCGTAGAACTAGTTTACCTAGTTCGAATTAAGCGCTCTGCTAGTTTGAATTAAATTTGAAATAGCGGTTTGCATGTGTAGCCCCTATTAAAGTTAATTCAAACTAACGGCTGTTAGTTCGAATTAACTTTATAGTGTAGACATACCTTTACATACCAAAGCGGGCATGTAAGATGAGAGAAGTGCTTATAAAATCTTCCTTTATTCTCTGTTAAAGCAACTTTATCATGAATTTTGCATCTCCAGATATTCTCATGATTTCACAGTTCCAAACTATCAGGCTATGTTGGGACCTTTCAAACAGCATCTATAAGACATGCCCAAAGCAACTGCTGTTTAAAAGCCAGTGATAACAGCACTTCTTTCTATTCCCCCACTATTTTATGTACTTATACAGCAAACCTCTCCCCCCTACAAGCCAGGTCTCAGAACCTAGGCTCCAACCCGAGCAGAAGTGGCTAGTCTGTTATATTTAGCTCTGTAGTGCCAGCCCAAATCAGTTGACCTAGTCTCTGAAAGTCACTCTAATGCCGTGCAGTACCTTTCAATAGAGGATTTCAAAGTAGTACCTTGAATGAATTGCTGTTCAACTGTTTGTTCTCATGTTTACTGTGTAGTACCATGTTCTTCTCAAACCTTGCTCTGAAGACAGAATTATTCATTTCCTCATGGCCTTTTCAATGACATTCATCACTACAGTATCCAAGTGCTTCCCAAATGTTAATGAATTTATTTGCACAACACCCCTTTGAGAGGAGGAGGTGTTGTGCAAATTTACAGAACAGCTGAGACACAGAGAGAGTAAGGTCAAAAGTATCCACTAATTGTGGGTTCCCAATCTGACACACATAAAACCTGATTTTTCAGAGCACAAAAGAGTTATTTATAAGTTCATCTGTCAAAGGTCACCTCCCACTGACATCAACTGCTGCTCTGAATTGTTAATACTGCAGATCAGGCCCCAGGATCCCAATTCAGACTCTCAAAAATGAGGAACACATTAGTGATTGCGTGTGAAAAGTTTAGTTCAAGTGACTTGCCCAGCATCACATGATCTCTGTAGCAACGAATGATAAAATCCAGTTCTCCAGGGCACCATTCACCTTCCTTAACTAGAGCTGTGTCTAGACTGCCTTCTTCTTCCAAAAGAGGAAATACAAATGAGGAAAAAGGCAATGCAAATGAAGTGCTGATTAGCATGTTTGCACACTTCATTTGCATATCCTCTTCTGATCCCTTTTTCAATAGAGGTTTTTTTGAAGAAAAAAAAAGGGGTCTAGACGCGGTTCTTTCAAAAAAAATCCTTTTTTGAAAAGGCTATAAACCTCAATTTTGAAGAAGGATTCTTTCAAAAAGGGGGGGCGTTTTTTTTGAAAGAACTTAGACTGCTTTTTAAAAAAAAAAAAAAAAACCTCTTTCGAAAAAAATCAGAAGATGATATGCAAATGAAGCGTGCAAATATGCTAATCAGCACTTTATTTGCATTTCCTCTTTCGGAAGAGGAAAGCAGTCTAGATGCAGCCTATGAGACCATCCTTTCTCTTTGTGCAAGCCTCTGCCTCACTGATTGTTCACCTTCTAACTTCTATAACAAAAACATCTGGGATCTAACACACCACTTTCTCCAGCTCTACACAACACTGACTTGTCCCTAGAGCAGGTTTCTCCTGGGCACTTAATGAGGCAGGGGCCCTGTAGAGAAGAGAGTATGTGCCTGTGTAATTAAAGATTGTGTAATAATGTAGCAGGTTTCAAATGTTAACAACCTAAGGACCACCATTTTGATTTAAAAATTTTCAGGGACCCCCAAACCCTCTTGTTCAGCTCCTACCCTGAGCCCTTCCCTGAGGCCACACCTCTGCTCCAAGCCTTCTCAGAGGCTCCATAAGAACATAAGAACGGCCATACTGGGTCAGACCAAAGGTCCATCCAGCCCAGTACCCTGTCTGTTAACAGTGGCCAATGCCAGGTGCCCCAGAGAGAGTGAATCGAACTGGTAACGATCAAGCGATCTCTCTCCTGCCATCCATCTCCACCCTCTGACAAACAGAGGCTAGGGACACCATTCCTTACCCTCCTTTGTGCTGCTCCTGTGGTCTGCTTGCACCACCTGCCGCCGCTCCTACCAACCGCCTGCCAGTTGTTCCCGCCAGCCGCTCCACTGGCCGCCCACCAGTCGTTCTCTCCAGCTGCTCCACTGGCCACTTGCCACCGCTCCTACCAGCTGCCCACCGGTTGCTCCCACCAGCTGCCTACAGCCGCTCCTACTGTCCACCTACCGGTCACTCCTGCCAGCAATCTTCTTGGCTGCAGTGGGTCCAGGCCAAAACAGTGACTTCAGCTCTTAGTGATTTCAACTCTTTAGCCAGCACCTAAGCTGGCAAAAGATTCCAGCTTCCACTGGACTAGCAAAAAGACTCCTGATGGAGTCCGCTTCAGGTCTATCTTTAAAAGAAGGAGGAAAGAGTCAGGATGAACCAGTCTTACAGCTCACAACTGGTAGGCATGAAGCAGGCTGGCTCAAGCCCTTTCCTCCCCAACTCAGTTCATGCAACTCTGGAAGGGGAAGGCTTGTTCATCTGAGACCTCTTACAATGATGGTGTCTCTCCTGCAAGCACTGGTGTCATATTTTACAGTTCCCACATTTAGGGGTAGCATGATTTGTGACCCCACAATAGCCCAAATTAGTTATAGTACATCACATTCCATTCTAACAACCAGGAGCAGCCCAAGGCCGGCTGCCGCAGCTGGCGCCCTAGGTGGAGCGCACGATTGGCGCCCCCCACCTGCAGGGCCATCAATGGACTGATGTCATCAGTGGGCACCCCAGGCACCCCCGTGATGTCATCATCAGGTGACCAGGGTGGCGGCACCCTAGGCAGCGGCCTAGTCCGCCTATAGCCCCGGGCCGCCCCTGCTAACACCCAATCCTCCATCAGCTCTGGCTGAATTGGATTTACATAATCACATCATGGATTCCTTCCCCATCCCAGCATGAGCTGTCTTTACATATCAACAGTTACTTATCTTGCAAGGCTAAACAACTTCAGCTGGCTGCATTTCAAGCAGTCCTTCAGACCCCTGGCTTACACAAGTCAGGTTCAAGGTACAATGATGGATCTGTATGTTTATGCCTTCATGGTACAAATCTACCTAACGGAGAAGCCTTTTGAGACTATTATTTCTGAATATCTTAATTTCAATAAGACAATCAATTCTCCCTACATTTTGTAATAAGAAAAATATCTGAAACAGACAGAGCTAGTTGAAAAATGTTCCACAAAACTGTAGTTTTATCAAAGTTAGAAATATTTTGCGGGAATTTGTCAATTTTGACAACATTTTTCAATGGGAAAAAGGCAAAACAATTTGCTTAGACTTTTTTATTTTGTTTTATGTTATTTAAACATAGCATATTAATGATAATTATGTTATATTAGCATCAAAACAAAGCAATTGAATATTATCAAAAGGGAATGTTTTTATGTTGCAGAATTTTCATTCCAGAGTAAATTCTGAAAAATTGATTTTTGACAAATTTTGAAATGTCAGAATTTACTGCAAAATGTAAATTCCATTTCTCCCCGCTTATCCACAAATAATACCACGTCCTACTCTAGTGACTCCTCAGAGGATGTGTCTAGACTACAGGGTTTTGTTGATAAAAGTGGACTTTCGTTGACAAAACTATACCTGCGTCTACACTACCACCGAGTTTTGTCGATAGAACTCGGCAGTTTTGTCGATGGTGGTAAACCTCATTCTACGAGGAATAAGGCAATATTGCATCTACACTGTCCTTTGCGTCTACACTCTTCTGTCGTCAAAGCGGCTTGCTTTTCTCGACAGAACTGGCTGTAGTCTAGACGCTCTTTGTCAACAGAAGCTTTGTCAACAGTATCTGTCGATAAAGCCTCTGTCGACAAAAGCCTATAGTCTATACATACCCTAAGATAGGAGATTATTATCGCTTCTTTTTACAGATGCAGAATGTGAGGGACAGATGGTATGTCTAAGGATGTTAAATTTCAAGCACATGGAGCCCATTTTAATCTATTAAAATTTCACAGACCCTTCCCCCGCAACAATATAGGTGTTTTCAAATGTTCC
Source organism: Pelodiscus sinensis (assembly GCF_052426305.1). NCBI lineage: Eukaryota > Metazoa > Chordata > Testudines > Trionychidae > Pelodiscus > Pelodiscus sinensis. The sequence goes on along the minus strand of NC_143067.1, from coordinate 22,333,710 downwards.
ATTACTTGATAATCATTTGAAATGTATAATAGTTCATGAGGTTCAAGGGCAGAACTTCGGGTGGGTAGGGGGCAAGGACAGAACTTCGGGAACGTGAGCGGGCAGCAGCCGTGCACACTGAGACTTGGCTTACTTTTGATCCCATTCTCCATAAGCTAAGAGAACATGGGAAAGGTGCTTGCATGTCATGTATGCCTTTCATGCCTGGCTGATGTTTGAGAGGCATGCGCAGCATGCAAGCACTTTCTCCTCAGTCCCTTAATGTCCGGGATACAAGATAAAAACTAAGCCGCAACCCAGTGCACATGGCTGTAGGGGGGAGAAGAAAAGGAAAAGAAAAGTAAGGATTGGGCAGCCACAGGTTAACAGACCCAGAGTCTGCTCACTCAAGTTCTGTTAACGCTGGGCTTACATTGCAGTGTAGACATACCTACAGAGATTGAACATCTTACCATGGGCGACACATAATACAACTGCCGAAGTCAAGAACAGAGTCCTGACACCTGTGCAATGCTCTAAGCCTACAGAGTTATCCATCTCACAGTCATTCCCACAACACAGGGTATAACAAGTGTAGCAAAGAACAAGTATGCCAGCAGCTACAAGTAATGAACCAAAGCTCTGGGGATACTCATGTAATTTGAAATATCACAAGGGAGAGATATTGTAGACCCAAGCTGACCTCTAATTTCCTGCCTATCCAATGTTCTTATTTCTCTTTCCAATGCCCTTGTAATTTTTTTTCATATTTGCTTTTTTTCTCTCCAAAATGCTGCCTCTGCTATTTTTCCTCTATAAATAAAATATTTAATGCGCTCAGCTAACTCTCATTGATGACAACGAGTAGTCCTGTGGCATCTAAGGGTACATCTACATAGCAAGGCAAAAGTCGAATTAAGATACACAACTTCAGCTATGTCAATTGCCTAACAGAAGTCTTGGTTCGAACTAATGTTACTCCTCAAAAAATAAGGAGTAACGTTCATTTGAACCAAGGGTTTGATTCGAACTAACGCATCCCGGAGCGCACTTCCTGGTTTGAATCAGCTGTTGAGTAGACTAACGCGCAGGCGAGATTATGCTAATGAAGTGCGGGATATTTAAATCCCCGCTTCATTAGAAATTTCAGTCGGCTACATTTGCATCCCTAGCTCGAACTAGGGAGCAAGTGTAGACGTACCCTTAGGAAATAAAGGATTTCTTTATAGACTGACAGAAATAGCCGGCTGCTGTATTGTAGCCATGTCAAGTGTTGCTGAGAATTTTGCCAATTGATGCTCATTTGGCCGTAATTTCCCTTCTCCTCCTCTTTTTTTTAAAGGGACATCTGACACGTTCTAAGCTGGACTGCGAGAGAGATCATTTCCTGTTATTGGTAGATTGCAGCTTCGTTTTGATTGTAAATTGCTGGTGATGGATGACAGGCAAATGGCCATTCTGGCCTGTTGGATGAGAACAAAAGGGTGCCAGAAAGGCAGCTTTGTAGGCTGCTATTTCAAGACCCAAATTATTCCTGCTCCACCATCCAGACTATTTTATGGAGACTACTTGGTGGGAAATAAAATGGATCAGATCTCATCAGTGAGGGTATGTCTACACTTGCTCCCTAGTTCGAACTCGGGATGCAAATGGAGCATACCAAAATTGCTAATGAAGCGCGGGATTTAAATATTTCGCACTTAATTAGCATATTCACGGCCAGCTGCCATTTTGGATTCAAGGTATTGTGAAATAAGTTGCCCTGTGTAGATGTGTTATTCCGAGAGAAAACCCTTCTCTTGGAATAACTGTTATTCCTCGTGCAATGAGGTTTAACAGTTATTCTGAGAGAAGGGTTTTCTCTTGGAATAACACGTCTACACGGGGCAACTTATTTCGCAATACCCCGAATCCAAAATGGCACCCGGCAGTGAATATGCTAATTAAACGCGGCATATTTAATTCCCGCGCTTCATTAGCAATTTCAGTATGCTCCATTTGCATCCCTAGTCCAAACTAGGGAGCAAGTGTAGACATACCCGAGTGACTATTAGTGAAAGGCCATATGCTTTTACCTTTGCATAAAGTAAAAGGGGTTTTGGAGACTGGAAAGACAGTGGAGTTGTGTGTAGCCAGGTTATTTCATTGGCCCAATTCGTAATGTTAACTGTGATGCAGGATCTCTGAAAAAACGGTGCTTTAAAATGTTATTTTAGAAATGGGATTTTATATGCCGCAAATACAGGAAAGTATTTCACTCTCATGGAAAACATGGTGAGGCTCTGCTGTCAGAATGCCTGCAGCACTTCTATGGATATCAGTAGCACAACTACACTTGTAGGGGAGCATAATATTAAGGGCAAGCCCATGATGTTCTGATTGAAGCACTTTGCCTCGGCTAATTTAAGTCCCAAACCTGCAAACCTTCAATGCATGTTTAACTTAACACATTGTGATTAGTTCCCTTACAGTTGGAGCTAATTAAAAATGGAATTTCCATTCCATTGCTTTGATTTGGAGTATCACGATACACTGTCTTTCTGGAAGACATGCCTTAGCCAACCACAAGTTATTGGGCTCAATACAGAAGCAATTGGGTGAAATTCTATGGCCTGTGCTAGCAGGAGGTCTGACTACATGATGTAATGACCCCTACTGCTTTTAAAACCTATGAACCCTCAGGCATATATTAGGGCAGTGAAATGGGAGTCAGGATGCAAGTTCTAGTCTCAGCTCTGTCACTGACTCCTATATGAATTTGGACCCACTTAGGACAACTTTTTTAAACTTAAGTTTCCTTCAGTTAGGTGCCTCAATCTGTATTCAGGCACCTACTTATATGGACAGATTTTCAGAGGTTCTGCACACCTGCAACTTCTTATTGCCTTCTTTGTGAGTTATAGCGACGAAGAGTCCTGTGGCACCTTATAGACTAACTGAAGTGTAGGAGCATAAGCTTTCGTGGGCAAAGACCCACTTCGTCAGATGCATGTAGTGGAAATTTCCAGAGGCAGGAATAAATATGCAGGCCAGGATCAGGCTGGAGATGACCAGGTGGATCCAATCAAGGAGGATGAGGCCCACTTCTAGCAGCTGATCTGGAGGTGTGAATTCCAAGAGAATAGAAGCTGCTTTTGTAGTTAGCAAGCCATTCACAGTCTTTGTTTAATCCAGAGTTGATTGTGTCAAACTTAAAGATGAACTGTAGCTCAGCAGTTTCTCTTTGAAGTCTGGTCCTGAAGTTTTTTTGCTGCAGGATGGCTACTTTTAGATCTGCAATTGTGTGTCCAGGAAGATTGAAGTGTTCCCCTACAGGTTTTTGTATGTTGCCATTCCTAATATCAGATTTGTGTCCATTGATTCTTTTACGTAGGGACTGTCCTGTTTGGCCGATGTATATAGCAGTGGGGCATTGTTGGCACATGATGGCATATATTACGTTGGTGGATGTGCAGGAGAATGTACCAGTGACAGTATGGCTGATCTGGTTAGGTCCTGTGATGGTGTTGCTGGTGTATAACTTTGTGAGTTATGGATGCCCAGTCCCTATGTAAATCAAGATACTTATTTCCCCATCTTTTCCCCAAAATGTATATACTAATTCTTGCTTATCTCACAAGGCTCTTGTGAAGCTTTATTAACTCTTTTCTGAAAAAGACATTGAGATTCCCTGATGAAAGGTGCTGTGGGAATATAAAGTACTGCTTGTAAGTATGTCAGGTATGTTTTATTGGTGAACACAATGGTAAGTCTAGAATTAAAAATGATGAGATGGCCTGATGGCTTCCACATAAGGCACATTTAGAGAGGAGTGTTGCAAATATGTCCCTTAGTATGCATAATTTATATTAAAATGCTTTACCCTGTAGCTCAGACCTTACGTGCAACATTACATCAATATCAGCTGTACACCCCTGAAACATAGAGTTTAAATGTAAGTGCTGACAGACTTTAGCTGTAGAGGGATTAGGTCTCCAATAAACGGTATGGAACACTTTGGGGTACATTAAAGAACTACTCATCTGTGCCTATACATTGAGCTCTGCTGAATAGCTAGTCAAGATGATTTCTGACAGGTTAATACAAAGTGGTGACTTTACTGAAAACATGAATAAGCAGCTCAGTCAGGAGCTATGAGCTAATGGGATTTAACAAATGCTTTAATTCTTCATTTTGATCTCCACTCCTGTCTGGGATGAACTGAAACCTGACTACAAAATCAAGCTACCTAAGATTTTGTCAATAGAGAAAGATTTTTCAAGATGTCCACACCAGCATTTAGATCAGTGTAACTTATGTTGTTCCTGTGGGTGGGTCACTCAGACTCCTGAAAGATGTAAGTTATACCGACATAAATGGTACTTTAGACATAGCTGTAGACAAAAGGGAGCCAACAGTGATAAGCTGAAAGGTCTTAGAGAGATCAGCAACACAATGGGATTCTCTGCAGAAAGTCTGGAAGGAGCTTGCAGCATGCTGAAAGTGCCTGGGACCGGCTACATGTTCAAGGAAAGTCATGATAGTACAATGAAGCTGGCCATCTAAAGGAAGAAAGTTAGAGCTTTATAGCTGGGTCTCCCTATGGGATGTGAAGTTGCAGAACACACAATGAATGCTCCCAGACCACTTTTTATAATCAGTAGAGTTGAGACCTGCTAATGAGTATGGTGAATGCAGACTGAGAGGCAAGCCAGCTATGGGCAACCATGAATAGTGAGTGGACTGCATGAGTGGCTCTCCTTCATCTCAGTGGGCCGCAACAGCTGATTCGTGGTCTTCCAGCTCCTGGAGGGTGGGGAAGGAGCAGGGACGGAGTGTATATCAGAGGATTCACAGTACTCTGAAAATGCTGGGAGGGAGGGGAAGGAGTAGGAAGTGCAGGGCTCCAGTGCCCCTGAGCGCAAGAGACATTTGAGGGGTGGGGGACACAGGGCTCCACAGGCCTCAAGTGGAACCCCAGTGGCCTGCATGAGGCCTTCGGGCCATAGGCTGCCTACCACTGGGTTAAACCCATTCAATACATTGAGCTTATCTTTATTTTTAAAGCTATAACACACATCCATCCCAGGATAACAGTCTTTGGAGAGATGATAAAGCAGCACATGCAAATACCTCAGAACTGTAATATTTCACTGAACGTTGCTAGGAGTTAACACTGAATCCCAAGATGAAATGACATATCCTTTTTCTGACCTCCTTTTGATAGTTGTGTGTTTTTCAATCACAGAACACTCATATTTGCGCATTCCAGAGAGAACATTATTAGTGAAAGATACTAAAATAAGCAGTGTATTGTCATTTGGTCATTATTTACGAAGTTTACCGAATATAGTAAGGATGCTACTCAAACCGTTAGTTCAATGCCCATTAAGCCTCTCGATTATTAAGAATCCATAACAGGCTACTGTTCTTACCAGTGATTATCGTCTTGGGACACAATACTCCATACACTTACTTCAAGGCTCAGTGCTTACTGAGTTCCAGTGACTTCAGAAGGGATTACTCACAGTAAGCACTACACACAACAGTCCATGAAGTATTTGGCCCCAAAGCAGAATTTGGCCATACAAATTGCAATTAGTTAACATGCTTGCAATGTTCGTATTAATATTGATTATATGACTGTTCTGTATTACTATTATACTGGGTTTATATCCACAGTCATTGTTTTGGTCTTCTATAACCAATTCATAATCCCATTATGAAACAATCTTATAGAGCCATACTATTAAGTAAACTCAGTTCTGTGGCTAGTCATAATGCCAAGTCAGCATTTTAAGATTTGTAAGCAAAGTGGCCCAGTGCATTAGCCAAAGCTTCTGTCTCAGCAGTTCAGTGTGTCACAGCAGTCTCAGTAAACTGCTTCCTATCCAGATGCCAGAACCATGTTTTTATCTATGTAAAAATGTATAATGTATATTTGATAAACTAATAGGGAGTAAATTACCCCTTTGGAAGAGACTAGGAATTTGTCACGCCTCATTTTAGATCCTGTCTTTACGTTCACATTTCTAACTGTGAGTGGTGCTCCAGTTGCTGTTTAATATGATTTTCCATGCTGTGATTACAGCCTGCTCTATCTTCATACACAACAGCTATCTGGGTAACACGGAGACGTTCCATCTGGGTAGCCATGATATGTTTAATCATCATTCTTTATGCTCTCAAGCATAAATATCCAAAGTATCTCATTCCTGAACTGAAAGCATCCATCTTTTTACAAACTGCTGCTTTTCTACGAGAGACTGGCCTTAAAGTATCTCAGCACACCACAGGGCTACTCCGACAGGACTGCAGGCAGTGATGCATGTCATCTGCAATGTTATTAGAATGTTTGAGTCAGGAGATTACTCTCAGCCAATCAGAACTGAAATGGGCTCAGAGCCTCTCTTATCCTCTGTTGACTGGGGCTCTGAACTAGCATTGCCAGTGAAAGTACTTTGTACTGTAACTGTAGTTTAGGTTTTAAAACCAAATGGCAAACAAGCACTTCCCTATAGGAAAGCATCTTCTGCGATTTTTTAATCTATTTTCTTTCCTGCTTAGCTCACATTCTATTTCCTTTCTCCAGCTCAAGCCCTTTCATGGTTAATCTTGTGGAAGTTCAGCCTTTGTTTAAACCTAAGCAAGTCTTAAGGCATTAGCATTCATATGTCATAGGCAGTCAGATTTTCAGATTTGTAACCATCCCCACCTCTTTCACCTCCCTGAGCTGGACAGCATAATGTCGTCCCTGTGTGCTGCATTACAACGCAGATGAAAAGAATGAATCACTGGTACTATACGGCTTCCAGAGTAGATTTTCTTTCACAATAGTAACCCACTCCCATAACAATCATGAGTTTCAATTGACTGTAATCTTTGGGCTCCATTCTGATCTCCGTCACACCATTTCAGTACTACTAGAAACAGTGCAATGGTATAACCAAAAGCAAGATTAAACCAGTTTTGCATATGAATTGTGGCTGAAATACTGGCCGCATTCTGATCTCCATTACAATCATGTAAATCTAGAGTAACCCTATTGATTTCAAAGGAGTTACGACAGCATAACTGAGAAGCAGAATCAAATGGAATTAGAGGGTGACATTTTCAGGATTCATTTCACAATAAACAGGTGGTAATAAAAATTAATTCAAGGTAACAAGAAGGAATGCAAGTTTGTTCACTGAATGACAAAATTATTCATGTGGACTGGGTTCTTGCCTCCAAACAGGGCTGGCCTTACCATGAGGCGAACTGAGGTGGCCGCCAGACTGTCGGGGGAGGGGGGGCACCACTAGGACTCAGAGTGTAGAAAATTGTGTCTGCTGCTGGTGCATATGTATTGTCTCTGCTCTAGATGCACAGAGATGGTGGAGTGCTGTGCTGGAGGAAGGAGGGCCCAAGAGTCATAACAGGCAGGCAGGAGAAAAGATGGGGGCGTCATTTGAGCTCCCCGCCTCAGGTGCCAAAATGTAGTGGGCCGGCCCTGCCTCCAAAAGGTATCAATCACCCTTGTGGGAATCTGCAATCTCTATTTCTTATTCATCTAGAGAAGGGACACTGAGACCAGGCTTAATTTTCTCCAGTAAATACAGAGAAAGTTAAAATTGGTCCTTTCATATGTGACCAGGGGGAAGGACACAAGGTGTAGGGTGAGAAATAAGCCAGTACACACTCTACTATGCTAGTCCTGAACTTCTCCAGGTCACCAACCATGTGAAAGTTTGTCAGTTTTGTGTTGTGAACAATTGTTGTGTAGGACTTGGAGATGCTAGACTTCATGGTCATGGATGTGCCTAGGAAGGTGGCCATCGCGGGTCAGAGTGGAGACACAGACTGATAAGGCAATGCTTATTCCGCTGCTGCCAATGTTGTGCTAATTCTGTGGATGCACAGAAAATCTTTCTCCACGGCTGTGAATCAATGCCAGCCACCAGAATGAGCATTCATTTTAAAAACTCTCTCTCTGTGTTTCGCTACAAAAATCCTTATGAAACAAACTGGCTGCTACATCTTTGCAGAGTGCCCACTGGAAAAAACAAGGCAAAGAGAGGACATAGCTTTTCAGGCCATAAGACATGCCAATCTTACACATAGCGATGTGATTGTGCTAAAAATCCCCCTCTGCAAGTCTCTGGAGAGAGGTCGCAGTGTTTGGAAAAATGAACTATTGTCTTTATGTTTCGTAAGCACTCAAACCACTGTGATGCCACTGACCCACTGACAAATAAACATGTGTCTTATTCCTCACAGGGCTTCCAAAGCGGCTGAAGACAGGACCTTAAGGAATGTCACACAGTAGGTGCTGAAACAACTTGCACTGAAGGGAACCAACAACGATGGCAGTCCCTGTTTGAAAGGAATTAAACGCATAGACTCTCATTAGGAAGAAACAATGTCAAAAAAAGGACGCAGCAAGGGCGAGAAGCCTGAGGCACTGATTGTTGCCCTGCAGGCAGCCAATGAAGAGCTCAGGACCAAGCTGACAGACATTCAAATTGAGCTGCATCAGGAGAAGTCGAAGGTGAGTGACAAGTCAGTATTAAATGACAATATCTGCAAAGGAGAAAAAGATCTTGACAAGCTATACAGCAGAAAATCAAAAGAGGGCACACCTTTTCCCGCTCAGAAGACAGGGCCTGATTTTTCTCTACTTACACCATTTTTATCCTGGAGTAACTCCACTGACATTAGTGGAATTACTCTCGTTCTCCTTTGGAGTAAATTAAAGGAATCTCAAGCGCTTGAAAAAGTTTGTTGACCTCAAGATCCTGGCTGCATTCCAATTAGTTAGATTTTCTGACACTCTTAAATTCAGTGTTAGTTCTGTGACTTCATTTGTAATTGCTGCTTACTGGGTAGTATTGCGGTACATTCTTGAAGGATTGCTTTCAGACTCTCATTTCAGTGAGTGAAGTACTCCATAAATATGTAGTGTGTGCGTCTGTGCTGCAGCTTTTAAGGCTAAGTTCACTGCATTGTAAACCCAGGTCTATGCTATCCAGGGTTATGAATTTAGCGCCTCCTAACCTGCACTGGAACTTACACTCTGCACAGTAAGTTGTAGACCCCGGTCTCACCGTCACACTAATGCCTCCATGTAGCACTTAAGACTATAAAGTCAGCCCTTCTGACTTTGATCTGCAGCTTGTGTTGCGTCCATACTATAAACTATCAGCAATTGAACCCAAGAAACAGTGGGTTCGGGATCTGAGCCGTTCCTAGTCGGTAGTCCTGAATGCTTGCTTACCTGAATTAGATTACACTGTGTATGGACAGAAGGTGGGCTTGGTCTCAACCCTGAATCATAGCCTCAGTTTAATGAGCAGTGTAGACATACATTTAGGGGGGAGGTTCCACAAGGGGAGAACGTCTCAGAGCTTCAGCAGTTTTTAGCCCTGCATCCCAAGCCTGAATCAGCTGACCCATGCCAAGTGCAACCATTCTGCTAGTCTTTTTATTCAGCAGAGACATACCTCAAAATCCATACAAATCTACTGACAGGAGGGAGGGGCAAAGGGGACAGGTGACCCAAGGCCCAGCAGTTTAAAAAGGCTGGGAGCTCCCAGCCGCCCCTACAGCAGCAAAGGCAGCAACCAGAGCCCTGAACCCTTTAAATCAGCACTGGAGCCCCACGCCGTGCATGCCAGATAACACTGTAGAGCTGGCCGAGGAAGGTTTATCCCCACCACTTATGCCCGAGGCCCCACCTTACCAGGGACCTCGAGCCAGCCTACCCACTTCCCTCCCCTTCCTCCCCACTTGCTCAGGGCCTGGCAAAGTGTGTCAGCTGCTCTGAAGCCATACCTTAAAGTGCAAAACCAAAGCAACTCATGGCAGCAAGTCTCAGAGCTGTGGTCTGCAGATATGGGCTCCCATTACAAGGCTAAACACAGCAGTGCATATTTTCCTGCTTGGTCTTTAAAACCCAGAGAGGAGGGTGGGAGTCTGAGCCTACCTCCAGCTGGCCTGGAAACAAATACACTGTTATTTTTACCCCCTTTGATCAAGCCTGAATCTACAGATCCAGGCTGATTCTCTCTGCCTCTGGTCTTTGTTTTGCCATGTGGACAGACATACTTTCAGACAGTGGTCTCCAACCTTTTTAACCACAAGATCACTCCTTCAATGTAAGTGCAATGTAAGATCTACCTCACACCCACATACCCTTGCCTGGCTTCTTTCCCATCCCTTCTCTGAGGCCCCACCCCTGCTCCACTCCTTCCTTGAGGCCTCACCTTATTCACTCCATCTTCCTTCTTCTCCCATCCTCACTCGCTTTCACCAGGCTGGGGGAAAGGTTTGGGTGCAGGTTCTGGTCTTGGGCCATGGGGTTTGGAGAATGGGAGGGTCTTAGCCCAGGGCGGGGACATTGGGGTCCAGGAGAGTTTCAGGGTGCTAGCTCTGGGAAGGAATTTGGGTGCAGGGTGACTCCTGTCTGGGGCAGGAGGTTGAGTGTAGGAGGAGATTCAAGGCCTGGACAAGGATCCAGGAAGCAGGCTCTCTGGCTGGGCACTGTTTAACTAAGACAGCTTCCGGGTGGTGGAGCAGTAGAATTAAGACAGGCTTATGCCTGGCACTGCACCACTCCTGAAAGCAGCTGGCATGTACAGCAATGGCACATGTGCTGGCCCTCATCCACAGGGACTGAGCCCACAGCTTCTATAGGCCACGGTTCCCCGTTATTGATCAATGGGAGCTGCAGGAATCGTGTCTGCAGGCAAGGACAGCATGTGGAGACCCCCTGCTCTGCCTTTCTCAGGGGCTGCAGGGACATGCCAGCCCCCTCCAGGAGCACAACTACCATGGGGATAATTACTCCAGCCATGACAGGTTAGGCATTTTAGAGCTCATTACTCAAAGAATTAAATTTAAGTGTAAGAGAGAATGGGTTTGAAGTAGATCTTACATTGCATTTAAATTGAAAAAGTGATCTTGTGGTTAAAAAGGATGGAGACCACTGCCCAAACCCAACATCCCTCTGAGGCCTCCAGGGATTCTCAGGAAGCTATATTACCACTGTCTTCGGCAGTACGTACACTGAGGGAGCCCTTCCCCGATGGAATTTGGGACTTACGCCACTCCAGGCCCTGTACCCAGCTGAAAGGGCTGGACTGGGGTGAAGGATCTCATCCACAGTGTAAATGCCTAGCTGCCACTGTGCAATGCTCGGCAGAGAGGGTGCAGATAGTCTTCCCACCTCCTGCTGGCTGTGCTTGCAGAAGGGGAAGGTTTCAGGTTGCCAAACATCACCATGTTTTGAGGTTCCTTTGCAATGAAATGGGATTTGTCTCCACTTTCTTACAGGTGCTTCTGGTCAGGAGCACATGATATTACACTTGTGCTCTGGGGTCTCTGGTGCATTTCCAGGTGCAATTCAAAGTATTGCTTTCATCCTAGAAAGCATTGTAGGGCTTGGATGCTAGTGAGATAGTGTCACTCTTTAGCTTAACAAGCTGTTCTTGAAGAAAAGCAAACAACACACAAGTCCCAGGTTATAGTTGCTGTTGTTTTTTTATCACCCACTCCTGAGGTCTTGAACAAAATACAGGACTATGTAGCACTTTAAAGACTAACAAGATGGTTTATTAGATGATGTCATCATCTAATAAACCATCTTGTTAGTCTTTAAAGTGCTACATAGTCCTGTATTTTGTTTCAGCTACACCAGACTAACACGGCTTCATTTCTATCACTATTCCTGAGGTCTTGGGCAGTGCTGCCCACATACCAGCCCTCTGAATCTGCCAGTGAGCCACTAGCAGTTTCAATGGGCAGCACTTACTGATGTGTTTCCCCTCCCCCCACTGATCGTAATTGAAGCCTGTGGCCAAAATTCTTCCACTCTTTCACAAATAAGCACGGCCTCAGGCAAAAAAACCTCGGCCAGGCTGTGAGTAGCTTCCAAAACCAAACAATAGCAAGTGCTTTAGTTTCCATGGGTCTTTTATCATGAAAGGTTTTCTTATCCATATATCAAAGCTAATGGTAATCTCAGGGCCATCGGCCAGGGGAGTGGAAATCGTTTCTTTACTTGTAGCAGAAAGAAGATGAAAGAACATAGACAGTCTGGGGTTATCTGAAGTGCTGATAATCTCTGGGGGTGTTTTTCCCCTCCCCCTCCATTCCATAAGATTTATAACCATTGAATTGCAACCCATTTTAATTCTGGACAGGATTTGCAAGCAGCAAGGAAACTGACACCGTCGTTTGAATTCATCCTGCATCCCAGACTGATCTCAGAATCTGGAAAGGCACAATGGCTTTTTTAAGCCTTGGCTCTAATGTCAAGAGATTAGCTTCTTTTCTTAGGAACCATAGGCTGGCTGCCAGGAATTTGAAGGAGCAGTGAACTTCTCTCATGCTTTCCACTTCATTTTCTCACTGACCCTCTCTGTTTTTGTTTCCCCTGCAACCATAGGTTAATAGTACAGTAGCTCCATTGTGATATGCTGTCAGCTATCAGGCTAAGCGGTGAGCACCCTTTGAAAAACAGAACACTCATATTTATGTGCCTAAATATAGAGTCAAGTGCCTGATTTTAAATTCTCAAGTTTGACAACTTTGTCCTGGGTGTTGGAGAGCTTGGGACCCTAAAAACAAAGCTGAGCATGCACCAGCAATGTGATGCAACTGAGACAAAAAGCTACTACCATTCTGGGGTGTTCTAATGGGAGGATCATATGTAAAGATGGGAGGTAACTGTCCCATTCTGCTCAGCACTGGTGACTATGGTATTTAGTTCTGGGCACTACACTTTAAGAACGATGTGGACAAATTGCTGAGACTCCATAAGAAAGCAACAAAAATAATTACAAGTTTGGGAAACATGACCTAAGAGGAGAGATTAAACCACTGGGCATGTTTAGCCTTGAGAAAAGAAGGTTGGGGTGGGGGGCAGATGTGATAACAGCCTTTAAATATGTCAGGGGCTGTTATAAAGAGGACTGTGATGAGTAGTTCTCCATACCCACTGAAAGTAGGACAAGTAGAAATGGGCTTAATCTGCAGCAAGAGAGATTTAGGTTAGATATTAGGAAAAACTTTGTAACTATAAGGTTAGTAAAGCTCCAGAATAAGCGTCCAAGGGAGGCTGTGGAATCCCTGTCATAGAAAGCCGGAAGAACAGGTTGGACATCTGTCAGGGATGGGCTAGATTGAGTTAGTCCTGCCTCAGTGTAGGAGGCTAGACTCGATCATCCCTTGATGCCCCTGCTAGCCCTACATTTCTATGATTCAGTAGGTTGCTCACTGAATTCTTCTTCCAAGAAGCCCTACGAAACATACTGCTCATTTTTAGGATATGATTAATCCTTGTCAGGATGAGTTTGGAGAACTGAAACTGCAATAAAACCACACAGTTAGGATTTTTTTCTTCCTTGGAGATATATTTTAGTTGAGAATATGTCTGAGACCACTCGGGGATAGAACTGAAGAGAAATATGTCACCTCAATACATATTGCATATGGCATTCTCTATATTTAGCAAATCCCATCCTTCAGATCAATTATAATTATAAGTAGGCACCTCCAGCATGTCCTAGAGAGCTTCAAACCGATGTAGTATTTTATTATATTATTTATTTATTATTGATATTTTTTATCTTTCCTTGTCTTCCCACCTTAAAAGGCTTGATCACTCTTTGATTCTTTATGGTATTTTTAAAGGAAATTGCCAGGGAAGTTTTTATCACCTTTAAGTACCTTTCCCCTTTTCACTCTTGATAATATGCCTATCATGTTCAATTTGAGTTGAAATCTCTTTCTTCAGCTAATTGCATTCCCTCATTGTGTGTTCACATACCTTTGGTTCCTAGGGGTGCTAACAAGCTCTCAAATGCACATAAACGTGTGTGGGATCAGGTTAGTGAAGATTATTGGGTTGCTCTAACATTGCAAGGTAGGACTATGTAGCACTTTAAAGACTAACAAGATGGTTTATTAGGTGATGAGCTTTCGTGGGCCAGACCCACTTCCTCAGATCAAATAGTGGAAGAAAATTGTCACAACCATATATACCCACTATGGCTACGTCTACACTGGCCCCTCTTCCGGAAGGGGCATGTAAATTTCAGCAGTCGTCGTAGGGAAATCCGCGGGGGATTTAAATATCCCCCGCGGCATTTAAATAAAAATGTCCGTCGCTTTTTTCCGGCTTTTAAAAAAGCCGGAAAAGAGCGTCTAGACTGGCCCCGATCCTCCGGAAAAAGTGCCCTTTTCCGGAGGCTCTTATTCTTACTTTGAAGTAAGAATAAGAGCCTCCGGAAAAGGGCACTTTTTCCGGAGGATCGGGGCCAGTCTAGACGCTCTTTTCCGGCTTTTTTAAAAGCCGGAAAAAAGCGGCGGACATTTTTATTTAAATGCCGCGGGGGAAATTTAAATCCCCCGCGCAGTTCCCTACGACGATAGGTGAAATTTACATGCCCCTTCCGGAAAAGGGGCCAGTGTAGACGTAGCCTATTTGATCTGAGGAAGTGGGTCTGGCCCAAGAAAGCTCATCTCCTAATAAACCATCTTGTTAGTCTTTAAAGTGCTACATAGTCCTGTTTTTTGTTTCAGCTACACCAGACTAACATGGTTACATTTCTATCACTATTGCAAGGTAAGTCATTGTATGGATAAAAGGCTTTAGTCATTGGTTTTTTAATGAACAAGAGTGAAGCACTTGTGCTGAGAAAAAACATGTGAGGCCCAATGCTGAAGTCCACACTGAGAAAAAATTCACAAAGTCAATGAGACTTTTTGCCAAAGTAAAAACAGGATAAAAAGCTGAGTACTGTACGTGCTTTACAATTTGGCTCATATTTTGTCATACTGACAGTGCAACAATATATGGTTGTCTCTAAGGAGGGCTTCCCACCCTGAGGTGCAGGAGTAGATGGGCACTTCAGATGGGCATGTTTTATAAAATCTTTCCGGCAGTTGATTTTCTTTTGTTCTCAATTTGTAGGTCAGTAAACTTGAAAGGGAAAAGAATCAAGAAACTAAGCGGATCAGAGAATTGGAGCAACGCAAGCAGACTGTGCAAATCACTGAACTTAAAGCCAAACTCCATGAGGAGAAAATGAAAGAGCTGCAGGCAGTGCGGGAGAACCTAATCAAACAACATGAGCAGGAAATTACTCGGACGGTTAAAGTCAGAGACAGTGAAATCCAGCGCCTCAAGTCAGCCCTGTATGCTTTGCGGGATGGGAGCAGTGACAAAGTAAGGACAGCACTGACCATTGAGGCTCGTGAAGAGGCCAGGAAACAGTTTGACTCCGAGCGCCTTAAACTTTTGCAGGAAATTACTGAACTAAAATCTGCCAAAAAGCAGGTGGACGAGGCCCTTACCAACATGATCCAGGCTGATAAAATCAAGGCGGGCGATCTTCGGAGTGAGCATCAATCCCATCAGGAAGCAATCTCAAAGATCAAATGGGAGAGCGAAAGGGATATTCGCAGACTGGTTAGTAATCTGCCCATGCACCAAACAGCAACTCCTTACACCCTTGTCAATTTGCTATTGCAGATAGGTTTCCTGTTCAGTCAGACCCAGGCAGTGCAAATTAGTTTGCAAACAGATTAAAATGAAAATGCTCACAATTACCACATTTCTCTGGGAATAAGGTGAGATGAAGTTGGCAAAATCATGTGAGCTGCTCATAGGGCTATTGGCACTCAGGATAGAATATGCTAATGGTATAATACACACACACATCTCACCTACTCTGCCACCCTTGCTGGATGGAATCAGAGCTGCTTCCTACTATGGCCCTAAACTGCTAACAAGGATTGGTTTTAGCTCTAGCGGTAGGGGTCTGTGCTTTGCAAGCAGGAGGCTGAATATTTGTTATACTTGTTATCTACAGGAGTCTTCAGTTGCTACTGTGCTACACCTGGCCATTCAAAACTGAACCACAGCAGCAGTAACAGGATCCAGATCCTCCTTCTCCAAAACACAGGTCCCCAGCTCTTGGGTGAAAGGAAAATTTCAGTGTGCAGCATAGGGCATAAAGCATGCAGATTACTAGCTTTACCAGACTGGCAAAGGTAACATCTTTGCATCCCAAATAGGCTTAGGTCTTTCTGTGAGTCTGTTTGCCCTCTATTTGCCCACGTGCATTTCTTTTTCACACGATATATACTTAGCGGAAAGTTGAGTTCTCCTCCCAGCTAGCGGTGCAGCAGAAGGAACTGTATCACAAAGAACACAGTAGTGATGTTCTCTGCGGTGACTTTGTCTTTCTAGCAATCTGACACAAAATTATACAAGCTACAGGTGCTGGGTGTTTTAGCTAGAAATGGACTGAATGAAAGCCACAGTGGTATACATTCCTGAAGTCCAAACCTAGCTCTATAAGGGTATGTCTACACTACCCCACTAGTTTGAACTAGGGGGGTAATGTAGGCATACCGCATTTGCAAATGAAGCCCGGGATTTGAATTTCCCGGGCTTCATTTGCATAAGCGGGGAGCCACCATTTTTAAAACCCCGCTGGTTCGAACCCTGTGCAGCGCGGCTACACGGGGCTCGAACTTCGAGGTGTACCGGTAGTTCGGACTAGGAAGCCTAGTCCGAACTACCTAATTTGAGCCCCGTGTAGCCGCGCTGCACGGGGTTCGAACCAGCGGGGTTTTAAAAATGGCGGCTCCCCGCTTATGCAAATGAAGCCCGGGAAATTCAAATCCCGGGCTTCATTTGCAAGTGCGGTATGCCTACATTACCCTCCTAGTTCGAACTAGGAGGGTAGTGTAGACATACCCTAAAAGACTCAGTAGACATGACTGATCATGATCCTGCCTTGGGGGTAGTTTTTGCCATTGAGCAACTGGACTGCATAAGGAGCTCTTCAGCCCCAGGTGATAGCTCTGGGATGTATTATGCCACTCTCTTCCTAGGAGAGTGCCAGGAAGTGCAAATGTAGTGTGCAGGGATAATTAGGGTCCAATCCCCTTTCCAAACCTCTCGGCCCCTTTTGGGCAAATTATATCCATGGAAGTTTCCATGACTGAGTGTTCCTGGTCCTTGCCCAGTGTGTTCATAGTTGGGAAATGCCTTAAGTGCTTACCTTCTTCTACTGACATTGCCTTGGACTGCAGTGCTAAGGCCAGACACCGTCTGGTATCTCAAAACTCAGGGGGGGTGATTTTGCTGCTGGGGCCCATCTATAATTATTAATCCATATGCAAATTAAAATCAAATTAATCTTCAGGAGCCAGCAGAATGCAATGCGAGGGTCTTCTGCAAAGAGGAAATACTGGGTTTTGCCACACTGTAGTTTCCCTGAAATATTCCATGAGATTTCCTAGATGTTAATAAATCTCAGGTTTGTATTTTCAACAATTGGAGGATTTATCATACTAAAAATACTGGACCATCTAGTAGTCTCAGTCAGGGTCCAAACCTTGTGCTGCTGAAGAAGATGGGAACAAAAACCCATGAACCCAGTCAAATGTGTAACATTAAGCAGTATTTAAATATGCCAGTGATAGGTACTTGACGATTTTAGGAAAGAGAGAGAAAGATACTCCTCCTAACCTCTGTACTGATGAGCCTACATTCCAAAGACTTAGCTTAGCTATGTACAATATCTACACATTTATTATTGGCAATACATTTATTAAGTATTATTATAAATTACATTTAATTTAGTTGAACTAATAATATACCTACAATGTCCCAAACATGTAGCTGATCCATTAGTGTCAGTATAAAAGAAGATTTGAATTTGTTCCTGCACATTGTGGTTATGTGTCTGACTGAAGCTGCTATCCACCAGCTTTTAACACACACAATAGTATTGGAAAGATTTTAAACAGCAGAGGGGAACAATGTTCTTTGCTTTAGTTATTATGGTGTCATCAACAGCTATAGAAACAACATAGAAGGTTGGATTCAGTGCTGGTGTAAGAGGCTACAACCCCACTGGCTTACAGGCAATTATGCCCATTTGCAACAGCAACAAATTTGGTCTGGGAAGCTAAATTGACAATTTGGCAACTAAATGCAAAAAAAACAGTGATTTGAAAATTCACTAATTTTTCATTTTAAATCAGTGGGCTAGACTGGGGTAAATCAGGGTGTGTCTAGACTACAAGGTTTTGTCGACAAAAATGGACTTTTGTTGACAAAACTAAACCTGCGTCTACACTACCACTGAGTTCTGTCGCATAACGTCGACAGAACTCAGCAGTTTTGTTGACGCTGGTAAACCTCATTTTACGAGGCACAACACCTTTTGTTGACAGAGTTCTGTCGACAGAAGGTGTTATTGCATGTAGGGTTGTGTCTAGACTACAGGGTTTTGTCGACAAAGCAGCTTGCTTTGTCGACAGAACTGATTGTAGTCTAGACGCTCTTTATCGACAGAAGCTTTGTCAACAGTATCTGTTGACAAAACTTCTGTCGACAAAAGCCTGTAGTCTAGACATACCCTCACAGTATTGCCATTCCCAAATGTTCAGTAAAAATGGGAAATCAGATGCCTGAAATCATGAGACTGGTCATGAGAGTTTCAAAATAATGAATGTTGGTTCTTTCTGACTTGCCTTTTGCTTTGTTGAGCCTTTGTGGTACTGTCGTGTCATATTTTCAAGCTTTTTTTCTACAGCCCTGAGGGCTAAGATCTTCCCTTTTTTCACAGTTGGAAACACGAACTCTCAGACAATGCCACGCCTCCAGCATGTGGGCTTTGAGATAAATCAATGACGCTGTGTCACTTTACACTAGCTGAGGATCTGTCCTCTTTGTGGTGGACAGTCTAGGGGTGTTGATCTCTGCTCCTAATTGGCAGTGCAAAATGAGCATACAGACTGTATCTTCAGCAGGTGTAAATCAGCATAATCTCATAGCTGGGGATCTAGCCTGATCATATTGATTTTGACTGTTTCACACTTACTTTGAACTGGTTCTTATACAACCCCATCAACTAGGTCATGCTGGCTGGCACTGTGGTCTTACATAGACTGGGTCTGTTTGAGGATAATGGTGATAAACTAAACTCATGGTCTGATTTTCAGAGAAGGTATATCTCTCATGTATGTCAGTCAGGGGTGAAAGCCTATGTACCCTTGATAAACTATCCATATTTTGTGTGTAGATGTACTTCTGAATCATTCAATGTATGGCCTTTGCTCATCACAGAGTGACCAATCTAACTCAATAACTATTGTTTTTTAAGATGTTAAGGAATTTTGTAATCCGGGAGTTTGGTGTAGTATTTAATAGCAGATCCAGTGGTAAATAACAATAGTCGGGTGATCTCTCCATAGTCCTGCAGTACTGACATTCTGTCGGACTTGTGCAGTAACCCTGTGCTTTTATTTCATAATTTAGATGGATGAAATCAAGGCTAAAGACAGAATAATCTTTTCCTTGGAGAAAGAACTGGAGACCCAGACAGGCTATGTACAGAAGCTCCAGCTGCAGAAAGAGGCTCTGGATGAACAGCTCTTCTTAGTGAAGGAGGCAGAGTGTAACATGAGCAGCCCCAAACGAGAGATCCCAGGAAGAGCAGGAGATGGGTCAGAGCACTGCAGCAGTCCTGTAAGCAGGTTTAAATGTAATCCAAAATACAGAAAATGAGCTTTACTTGGGTTGCAAAATTGTTTTGCCTTCTTCCTGCATCATTTTCATGTTGCTAGACTACTGACTCCTTGCTCTGAGAACTGTCTTCCACTGGTAATTCTAATTACAGGAAATAGTTCTTGGCTTGGGAAATATCTGCTGGACTAAACTATTCAGGGCCTATTTCTTTAGTTACCCTTTGGGCTCGTCTACACTGGCCCCTTTTCCGGAAGGGGCATGTAAATTTCACCTATCGTAGTAGGGAAATCCGCGGGGGATTTAAATATCCCCCGCGGCATTTAAATAAAAATGTCCGCCGCTTTTTTCCGGCTTTTAAAAAAGCCGGAAAAGAGCGTCTACACTGGCCCCGATCCTCCGGAAAAAGCGCCCTTTTCTGGAGGCTCTTATGTAGGAATAAGAGCCTCCGGAAAAGGGCGCTTTTTCCGGGGGATCGGGGCCAGTGTAGACGCTCTTTTCCGGCTTTTTTAAAAGCCGGAAAAAAGCGGCGGACATTTTTATTTAAATGCCGCGGGGGATATTTAAATCCCCCGCGGATTTCCCTACTACGATAGGTGAAATTTACATGCCCCTTCCGGAAAAGGGGCCAGTGTAGACGTAGCCTTTATGAAAAGCAGATATACGAAGATAAAGGCAGTTAAGACTGACAGGCTTTTCCTTGCTTTCCAGCCTGAGGTTCTTTCTGAAATAATCCTCCTCAGTAGAATTGCTCAGGAAAGAAGAAGTGAGGGTGTTTTTGACAAAAAATTATACAAAAATGAAACATTTTTTGTTTTTGTCTAAATTTTCATCAGAAATTTTTAATTATTATTAAAAAACAGATTTTTTTATTCTTACCACTTGAAAAATGAAAAATTTCCTCTAAAAATTTCCAGAAACCAAAAACAAAAAAAAGTTACCCACAGGAAAAAATGTCCATGGAAAGCACAGATTTGCTGGGGAAAAAATAAAAAACCTATTCTTCCATCAAAAAATTTGAGGGGAAAAAGTTTTGACCAGTTCTTGTCCTCATTCTAGAAATCCCTTCTATGAATCTTCTTTCTCATACTGTATCTACACTATGGCTGTTTTTGCACAAAAACTCGTGGAGCATCCACACCTCAAGCGCGTTTTTGTGCAAGAGAATTGAAAGAACAGAGGGGTTTTTGCACAATTGGTATTCCTCTTTCTACGAGGAAGAAGCCTTTTTGTGAAATAGTTATTTTGCAAGAAGGCGTATATGGATGGGGAAGAGGGGAGTTTTGCGCAAAAAGAGGAAAAAGGAAAAAGCACAGGTGCCCTGGTGGTTATTCCTTGTATACCAATCAGTGTTTACTTTTGAGAGAGCATCCATGCAGTTTGGATGCTCTCTTTCGCAAAAGTGCCTCGCTTTTTCGATGCACTTTTGCAGTGTGGACACGCTCTTGTGCAAGAAGTTTTTGCAGAAAATCTCTTCCAACAAAAGCTTTTTGCTCAAAAAGCCTGCAGTCTAGACATAGCCTCAGACGTATCTGCTAAAGAATATCTGTGGATGCCTTCAACATTCTTCCTTGGTTCCCTTTGCTTCTTCCTTGTCCAATAAGTTCAAGCCAATGGCTAGAGTTTGTGGTCATCAACACTAGTGCAAAGCGAATGCAAACTGTTACCAGCAGAATGGTGTGCCATTTGTACCCATGTTGCACACGAGTCAATGACTACATAAGGTGTATGGGACAGTCCACAATGAGGTTCATGCTATTTTAGCTTTTGCTCATTACCCAGCTACTGACAGGCATTGTAATGTATGTCAACTTTGCAAATGGGTTTCATTTCATTACAAAATGATATGTTTGTTTTTTGTGAACTTTCTGCTCAGTTTGGATTCTTGTCTAATGGGACTGTTTCAGAGGAACTAAAAACTAAATCATTTTTCTTTCCCGTTTGCAGGATTTACGCAGAAATCAGAAGAGGATGGCAGAGTTGAATGCCACTATCCGGAAGCTGGAGGACAGGAACACGTTACTTGTAGATGAACGAAATGAACTGGTGTGTGCTCTCATCTGTGTCAGATTGGGGAGGCAAGGAGCTATAAGAAAGGAAAGAAGAGGAACCTCTAACGATGTTAGAGGCAGAGAAAGTTCATGCTGTGACCACCGTCTACCTCTAGAGCCTTGGGGCATGCGGGGGTTGGAAATGTCATTGTGGTTCTCAAGTAGGCTCAGTTACCTCAGGACCTAAGCCAATTCTCATTGAAGTCAAAGACAATCTTTCCATTGACTTCAAGGGCCTTGGGATGAGACCCTCAGCCATTACTCCACCACATTCATTCCTTGCCTCGTATTTGCTGTTTTTTATGTTTTAGTTTAACATGCTACCATTCTGTGCATTATGGAATGCCTCAGAACACACCTCATGAAGCACAACATGGTAGCTCATTATATTTAATCCCATTAGTCAACAGTGGGCAGTCAGGGACAGCCCCTGCTGCCACCTGAATCCAGCCACACTCTACACTGAACTTGGGACCTCCTCAGAGGATGACAATAACATTAGAATCTGTTGGACTCTATGTTCCCTGCCAATCTAAGGGTACATCTAGACTACAGGCTTTTGTCGACAGAAGTTTTGTCAACAGATACTGTCGACAAAACTTCTGTCGACAAAGAGCGTCTAGACTACATTGAGTTCTGTCGACAAAGCAAGCTGCTTTGTCGACATGGTAGTGTAGACGCAAAGGACAGTTTACATGCAATAACACCTTCTGTCGACAGAAACTCTGTCGACAGAAGGCGTTATGCCTCGTAAAATGAGGTTTACTAGCGTCGACAAAACTGCTGAGTTCTGTCGAAGTTATGTCGACAGAACTCAGTGGTAGTGTGGACGCAGGTATAGTTTTGTCGACAAAAGTCCATTTTTGTCGACAAAACTCTGTAGTCTAGACATACCCTAAGGCTCAGATTCACAGTTCATAGGGACATAGGCTTAATCTGCCATGGTTCAGAGGGTTCTTAAAGAGCCTACCAGGAAATTTCACAGTAACCCTATCAACCAATCTGAGATGGATTGCCCGATTCCCTGGTGATGTGCTTTTTCTAGATCTGTTGCATATGAATCGCCCATAATCCCTAAACTCTAGCAAGGACACTCTGTCACAGATAAATAAATTGGACTCACATAGCTGTGAATCTCATCTCACTTACTAACTATCAACTTCTATTGAATACAATATGAGGTCACAGTCAAAACTAGCATGCCTTTCTGTGTTCCCTGCCTTGACCTTTTCATATCAGCTGTATCTGAGCGAACAGCCACCTCTGGTCAATTTATTCTTTTAAATCAAAACTGTTTTTCACATTTAGTATATAAAAGTAGCCAGGGCAGGACAGTCTCAGAGGGGTAGCCATGTTAGTTTGTAACTTTAAAGTTACAGGTATAGGAGGGTACAAATAGCAGATCTAAAGAGAATGGACTACAGTCGATTCATTCCTTTGGATAGGTAAGCTTTTAAGTGAACAACAATGCTTTTTGACAGCATTTCTGTAATTCGGGTGAAAGATAAAAGCATTGGAAAGTAGTGTTGTTTCCATATGTTCATAATGGAGATAGAAATCATGATTAACTCAGTATGTGTTATTGTAGATATCTGTGTATTCATTAATTAATACTTGTAAACGATGTCTTACCAAGATATCAGCAATACAGCAAAATGCATTACCTGAATCACTTTGATTATATATCTTTCTCAAAAATTTGGCTTCTAAAAGTTTATACCATTAACATTTCACCATACTTTGCTCGTATGGATATATACTTTTAATATTTAATACTTTTTTTAAATAAGAAAATGCCACTTCTTTGAAAATGACTGTAAACAGTCCTTAGATAAAGAACATGTATATTCAGTAATACAGTGTGATTAAATACTATGCCATAGAAGGAAAAAGACCAAAGGACAAAAGTTTTCATGTCTAAAATGTGGCAAATTGAAATTTCTCTTTCCCTAACAGAAAGGATTATTTTGTTTTGTGGTGTTGGGGTTTTTTTAACAGGAACTCGGTGTTGTTCAGGGGAACTCATATGGTAAAAAAGGGGGACATTTAAATGGAGAGGAGTATTAACATGGCAATTAGAATACGCCGCTACCTACAAATGCCTTATTGCTGGTAACAAATGATCTAATTAAAATAAACCTACTGTTTTGTACAGGCAATATTTTATTCCATCAAGAACCCAAACTATGGATGCAATATTGACTATCAGTATGACTTGGCACATAAGAACCAGTCCAACTCTTTCTTTTCATAAAGAAGTCAGTATGACTTAATAGACAGGTTCTATTCTCAGCTCTGCTTCTGGCCTTCTCGATGACATTGGACAATAATACAGGACCCTTGAGGGAAGTGGTCTGTCTGTAGTGTGTGTTTGTGTTTGATATTTTCTTGCTGTGTGCTGAGCTTATGTTTGGCTGTTTGGGTTTTTTTTTCCTTCCTCCTTCCCCCTCCCCTCACGGAGCATGTGCTGTGGCTGGCAGGTAGAAGCTGTGAGCTTCTAATCAGGGTTTGAAATCTAGAAGCCTCTGCTCATTGGTTAAGCCTTAATCAGGGGGAGGGGCTATCAGGCAGTCCAGGGCTTTATAAAGGAGTGAGTCAGCAACCAGGGAGCTTGCGAACAGGGGCTGTTAACAGGGAGTTTGGAGAGGAAGTTGGGAAGGGAGTGAGATACACTCACCATTCCTTAACATCTTTTCACTACACTCCCTTCAGGAAGCATTAAATAACAACTGAGGAATCTCTCAGAAGGAAGGCAGGTATGGATGGTGATAGCTCTGCTATTGTTACCTGCACAGCAAGTACCATGTTTGTCTTCCTCCCAGAAGAAAGAAGGGATTTCATCTGAACTAAGTGCAAGCTGGTCACCATTTTGGAAGAAAAAATTAGAGGACGGGAGGCCCAAGTATCGACTCTACATTCTATCAGAGAGGACGAAGACTTCCTCGATAGAAGGCAGCGTTTAATCCTGCAGCCACAGCAGGCTGAAGAGCCAGTCAGGGCAGTACAGGACAAGGAAGAAAACTGGCAGCATGCAACCTCTAGAAGGAGAAGAAGGCCAACTCAGGTATCCCCCATTCCTGTAACTGCTTTCAGGCTCTCTCTACAAGCACTGCGGTGGAGAATGCTTTGGCAGGGATCTCTCAGGGAAGAAATCAGAAGGAAACACTATCTACCAGAAGTCATGGGATGCGTAGTCCTAGGGATGGGGGTTCCACGACCACCACCCCCAAAGGAGACAGGTGGTGGTGGTCGGGGACTCCCTCCTAAGAGGGACTGAGTCATCCACAGGAGCAGTCCGAGGCCGGCTGCGGCAGTTGGCGCCCCAGGCGAAACACGTGATCAGCGCCCCCGCCCACAGGGCCGTCAATGGACTAACATCATTGGCGGGCCCCCCAGGCGGCGGCGCTCTAGGCGGTGGCCGAGTCCGCCTATAGCCACAAGCTGTCCCTGGTCATCCATTTGCCGTCCAGACCTGCAATCTCAAGAAGTATGCTGCTTACCAGGAGCTCACATTCAGGATGTGACTGAGAGTCTTCCGAAAGTAATTAAACCTTTGGATTGCTACCCCTTCCTATTTCTCCATGTAGGAACTAACGATACGGCCAAGAATGACCTTGAGCGGGTCACAGCAGATTATGTAGCACTGGGAAGAAGGATCAAGGAATTTGAAGTGCAAGTGGTGTTCTCGTCCATCCTTCCGGTTGAAGGAAAAGGTCTGGGTAGGGATCGTGAAATTGAGGAAGGAAATGCGTGGTTGCCCAGGTGGTGTCAGAGAGAGGGCTTTGGTTTCTTTGACTATGGGACTTTATTCTGGGCACAAGGATTGTTAGGAAGAGATGGGATCCACCTAACGAAGGGAGGAAAGAGCATCTTCATGGGCAGGCTTGCAAACGTAGTGAGGAGGGCTTTAAACTAGGTTCGTTGGGGGATGGTGACCAAAGCCCTGAAGTAAGTGAGAAAGTCAGACACCGGGAAGAATCACAAGGAGGAATGAGCAACAAAGGAGGATCTCTGATTCAGATGGAGAAGGCAGGGTGATCAACTGGTTATCTAAGGTGTTTGTATACCCATGTGAGAAGCCTGGGAAACAAACAGGAAGAATTAGAAACCCTGGCCCAGTTAAAGAACTATGATTTGAATGGAATAACGGAGACAGTCAAAAGACTCACATGACTGGAACACTGTCATGGAAGGGTATAAACTGTTCAGGAAGAACAAGCGGGGGAGAAAAGGAGGAGGAGTTGCATTGTATGTAAGAGAGCAGTATGATTGCTCGGAGCTCCAGTACTTAGAGGGAGAAAAGACTGTTGAGAGCCTCTGGGTTAAATTTAGAGGTGGAAGCAACAGGGGTGATGTTGTGGTTGGTGTCTGCTATAGACCACCAGATCAGGTGGATGAGGTAGACAAAGCTTTCTTTGGACAACTGAGAGAAGCTTCCAGATCGCAGGCCCTGGTTCTCATGGAGGACTTTAACCGCCCTGACATCAGTTGGGAGACAATACAGCAGTGCACAGACAATCCAGGAAGTTTTTGGAGAATGTTGGGGGTAACTTCTTGGTACAAGTGCTGAAGGAACCGACCGGGGCCATGCGCAGCTTGACCTGCTGTCCACAAACAGGGAGGAACTAGTAGGAGAAGTAGAGGTGAGTGACAACCTGGGAAGCAGTGATCATGAGATAGTAGATTTCAGGATCCTGACCAAAGGAAGAAAGGAGAGTAGCAAAATACACACCCTGGACTTCAGAAAAGCAGACTTT
Organism: Pelodiscus sinensis; assembly: GCF_052426305.1. Taxonomy (NCBI): domain Eukaryota; kingdom Metazoa; phylum Chordata; order Testudines; family Trionychidae; genus Pelodiscus; species Pelodiscus sinensis. Next base: position 22,307,413 of record NC_143067.1, on the reverse strand, counting down.
GACTCCCTCAGAGAACTCATGGGCAGGATCCCCTGGGATGCTAACATGAAGGGGAAAGGAGTCCAGGAGAGCTGGCAGTATTTTAAAGGAGCCTTATTAAATGCACAGGAAGAAACCATCCTGATGTGCAGCAAGAAAAGCAAATATGGTAGGCCACCAGATTGGCTTACTGGGGATATACATGGTGAGTTTAAACACAAAAAGGAAGCTTACAAGGAGTGGAAACTTGGACAGATGACTAGGGAGGACTATAAATATATTGCTCGAGAATGCAGGAGAGTTATCAGGAAGATGAAAGCACAATTGGAATTGCAGCTAGCAAGGGATGTGAAGGGTAACAAGAAAGGTCTCTACAGGCAATAAAAGGGTGATCAGAGAGGGTGTGGGGCCCTTACTGGATGAGTGAGGTAACCTAGTGACAGATGATGTGGGAAAAGCTGAAGTACTCAATGCTTTTTTTGCCTCCATCTTCACAGACAAGGTCAGCTCCCAGACAAATGCACTAGGCAACACAATATGTGATGGAGGTGCACAACCCTTGGTGGGGAAAGAACAAGTTAGGAACTATTTAGAAAAGGTAAACATACACAAATCCATGGGCCCAGATTTAATGCGTCCAAGGGTACTGAGGGAGTTGGCAAATGTCATTGCGGATCCTTTGGCCATTATCTTTGAAAACTTGTCAAGATCGGGAGAGATCCCAGATGACTGGAAAAAGGCAATTGTAGTGCCCATCTTTAAAAAAGGAAAGAAGAACACTCCAAGGAACTACAGACCAGTCCCCGGAAAAATCATGGAGGAGATCCTCAAGGAATCCATTTTGAAGCACTTGGAAGAGGGGAAAGTGATCAGGAATAGTCAACATGGATTCATGAAGAGCAAGTCGTGCCTGACCAATCTGATTAGCTTCTATGATGAGGTAACTGGCTCTGTGGATATGGGAAAGTCAGTGGATGTGATAAATGTTGACTTTAGCAAAGCTTTTGATAGTCTCCCACAATATTCTTGCAAGCAAGTTAAGGGAGTATGGATTGGATAAATGGACTATAAGATGGATAGAAAGCTGGCTAGACTTTTGGGCCCAACAGGTAGTGATCAACGGCTCAATGTCAGGTTCGTGGTCAGTTTCTAGCGGAGTGCCCCCAGGATCTGTTCTTGGACCGGTTTTGTTCAACATCTTTATTAATGACCTGGATGAAGGGATGGATTGCACCCTCAGCAAGTTTGCAGATGACACTAAGCTAGGGGGAGAGGTAGATACGCTGGAGGGAAGGGATAGGGTCCAGAGTGACCTGGACAGATTAGAGAACTGGGCCAAAAGAAATCTGATGAGGCTCAACAAGTACAAGTGCAGAGTCCTGTACTTGGGATGGAAGAATCCCAAGCATTATTACAGGCTGGGGACTGAATGACTAAGTAGCAGTTCAGAAGAAAAGGACCTGGGGATTATAGTGGATGAGAAGCTAGATATGAGTCAACATTGTGCCCTTGTAGCCAAGAAGGCTAATGGCATATTAGGGTGCATTAGGAGGAGCATTGCCAGAAAATCCAGTGAAGTGATTATTCCCCTTTATTTGGCTCTGGTGAGGCCACATCTGGAATATTGTGTCCAGTTCTGGGCCCCCCAGTATAGAAAGGATGTAGACGCATTGGAGAGGGTCCCGCGGAGGGCGACCAAAATGATTAGGGGTCTGGAGTGCCTGACCTATGACAAGAGACTGAGGGATTTGGATATGTTTAGTCTGCAGAAGAGAAGAGTGAGGGGGGATTTGATAGCAGTCTTCAACTTCCTGAAGGGAGGGAAAAACTATTTCACTAGGTGGGTGGTGAAGCACTGGAATGTGTTACCTGGGGGAGGGGGTAGAATCTCCATCCCTAGGGGTGTTTAAATGTCGACTTGACAAATCCCTAGCCAGGTTGATTTAGTTGGGATTGATCCTGCCTTGGGCAGGGGGCTGGACTTGATGACCTCCTGAGATCTCTTCCATCTCTATGGTTCTATGATTCTAAGTCATTTTGTGTCTCTGTTCCATAGTTTCACCACCTGTAATAGGGGAATAAAGATATTGACCTCCTTTGTACAGTGTTTTGAGATCTATGGATGAAACATGCTATGTGAGAGTTAGGTACTATTATTTTATCAGTTCTATTTTGTATTTTTCATGAGAGTTTTGCTGGGACAATAGTCACCTGGGAAGGGAAGAGAAAGCAAAAGCCCAGAGTGAGGGAAGGAAAATCCATTTTTAACTTGTCATTATTGTTCACTGTTACAGTTAAAACGTGTTCGAGAAGCTGAAAAACAATGCAAACCTCTCCTTGAAAGGAACAAGTGCCTCACCAAGAGAAATGATGAATTGATGCAGTCTTTGCAGCGCATGGAGGACAAACTCAAAGCAATCACTAAAGAAAATGTAGAAATGGTTGGTATTGAACACTAAGCAAAAATCTGTGTATAGATCTAGATATGGTTATATAGATATATGCATTGCTACACGCTTTGACGTGATCTTTCATAAATTAGATTTATAGGCCTTAACCATGAAAAATAGCGGTGTCAGCAGGTCATGTCTTACTGTGAAATTTGTTATGATCCATGCCTGGCTGTAAATACTTCATGGAAGAGAAAATATTATGAGGTACATTTTCAGCCAGCTTCATATCAGTCTTCGCCTTTGCATTTTTATGTGCACATCGGTGGCAGATAAAACACATATAATCTGCCTCACAGCACACACAGAACCCCTATGTTAGGTGTTTAGGCAGAATGTGCATGAATTATTTGTGGGCATAGCTAGATGCATGTGGAAAAGTAGGCAAGTAAATGTCATGTTTGGTGCTGTAAACTGCACCACAAATGGGATGTTGGGAATTATAAATTTCACACACACCCCTTCCAAATATTTTCTCTGTCATGAGTAGTTGCTACATCTGTTTACATGTGAGCAAAGCTCCCTTCTTTATAAATTAATTAACATGGAACTGCTACCATTTCAAAAAGGTTATAACTGACTTCCCCAACACTCATTTTATGGTTAATAAAATGGACAACTCAGGCTCACCAACAAGGTGGGTCAAAGGGAGCCGTTGCCCCAGGGCCAGGCAATACAAAAGGGACTGGGGTTCCTGGTCACCACTACAGAGGCAGCGGTGGTGACCAGAGCCCCGGGCCCTTTAAATCACCACTGGAGTGCTGCATGGCACACTCCAGGCAGTGCTAAGGGCAGGCTGTGGGTAGGGGTGTGGCATGGCCGGCTCCGGGTGCCACAGAGAACTGGCTGCCCCAGCCCCACCTCTTCTTCCTGAGGCTCTGCCCCTTCCTGGAGCATGGAGTTGCCTCCGCACCCACTTTTCTCAGGGGCCTTGCAAGTTTGTTTCCTCCCCTCTCCTCCCCCTGGACAACTAATATCCTTGGCTACAGCCAGGAATAGTGCAGTTGAATATTGAGTAGCCTTGTCCCCAGAGAACTGCAAATGTATCTCGCCTCTGATTTATGATCTGCATTGCACATGGCTTGAGCAGGCTGGTTGCTTTTCCACTAGTGATTAGGATGAGACTATCAGATTCATTTTAACTTCCTATGCAAGCAGACTAACCCAGCTACCCCTCTGAGACTTTTAATCTTGACATTCATCTCACCAGATGTTGAAGTTACAGGATTAATCTACCCTAAGACCGTGTAAGCAATCCATGTCCTGCAAACAGGGATAAATAGTGTTGACACTACAGACATTACAATACTTGTTCTATGGCTCTTCAGACTTCTATCACTTCCACTCAGAGAATTCTCTCTCATGCTCTCTGTGCACCATCCACTAGAGGATGACTTAACTGCCTGACATAATCATTATTTTATAGTTAAGAGATAATAAAAAGCAGTAATGTCATGACAATTTTTGCAATTGATGCACATTTTTTCCAAAAGTCGAAGTTTAAAGTCAATCTCATTTTATCTCCCTTTCTATATATATTTTTGTCTTCTAAACACAGAGAGAAAAAATGACATCACACCCACCACTGAAGAAATTAAAATCTCTGAATGACCTAGATCAAGCTAACGAAGAGCAAGAAACTGAGTTTTTAAAGCTTCAAGTTATAGAACAACAGAATATAATTGATGAGTTAACAAGGGTATGTCTAGCCCATCATGAATTAAAAGCAATTATATATAACTGACATCTTCATTTCATAACAGACAGGATTTCAGTGGTAAAGATTTCATGATAATAATAATACTTTATTATACCTAGGATCTGAATTTCAAAATCCAGTCTCACAGGTACAATTTTGTGGGTACAATTATGTGTGGGCACAGTTTGTGTCATTTTATAGATGTGTAATCCAATAATTAGAAGTCTAAATGACAATTAGCTGTAAGAAAAAATTAGGTGCAAGAAAGCAGAATGGTGTATTATTCAAAATCAGGTCCCACCATGTTTCAAAAAACGATATCATAAAAATGTACATGATCAGTAATACAGTTCCAGGATTCAATAAAATAAAAAAACCCAACAAGCTTAAAATATATACAGTAGTTGCAGAATATATTATACAATTAGCTATATGCAGTATAATACAGAATACAGATGCAGATTTCTGTATATAGAAGAGAGAAAAAATACATTTCCAGATGAGCAATGAAGTGTAAGTGACGCAGAAAGAGAGGATTGATCCAGATTTTGGAAGCTGAAGAAGTAGAAGGCTTTGTACTCACAGCAGGAAGACAAGTTTTAACTAAGGGTATGTCTACACTTGCTCCCTAGTCCGAACTAGGGATGCAAATGTAGCATACCAAAGTTACTAATGAAGCGCGGGATTGAAATATCCTGCGCTTGATTAGCATATTCGCGTCCGGCTGCCATTTTAAAAATCAACTAGTGCGAATTAACTCGCTGCATGTAGACGCGATATTCCAAAAGAAACCCCTTCCCTCGGATTAACTGTTACTCCTCACTGCACAAGTAGTAACAGTTAATTCGAGGGAAGGGATTTCTTTCGGAATACCGCATCTACACGCAGCGAGTTAATTCGCACTAGTGGATTTTTAAAATGGTGACCAGACGCAAATATGCTAATCAAGCGCGGGATATTTCAATCTCGCGCTTCATTAGCAACTTTGGTATGCTACATTTGCATCCCTAGTTCGGACTAGGGAGCAAGTGTAGACATACCCTAAGAGAACAGGGACCCCTCCCCAGTTCTAACATTGCCAAAAGTAAACATTCTTCCTTGCACTGCTTACCCTGTCAGTAATACTGTGTGTTTGAATCTTAGGTACATCTGTAAGGTTAAGAAGTGCTGATGTTAGAATACCCTTAAGAAGCCGCGGATATGACTTAGAATTAGATGTTATTAGACAGCCATTCACTAGTCATTTGGATACAGCTCTTAATGTTAAATGCCCCTTTCCCCAGGACATTTGCAAGATGATATAAACAAAACCAAATTCCAGAGAAATCTGTTACATCTTCTAAGACTTTGTTCCTGCTTAGTAAACCAATATGAAGTCAACAGATAACACAGCCCGATTACTTTGAGATACACAGATATCAACAATGCCTCTGTAGAAAAGGCAAATAATATATTTCAAATCTCATGGCCTCTTCCCACTCCCCATAGTGATTAGGCCCTGTATAAACTGTTTAACAGAAATTATAGCTATGCTACCTGAATAAATAGCTGGGGCTTCTTTTCAGATGTCATAACATCTAGTCACCCTTTTAACCTTAAATAGTAGTATTTTGCACAAAGAACTGGATCCTCAGGTTCTGTAAATAAGACTAGTTCCATTTAATTCACTAGATCTATGAAATATTGGGATCAAATAATTTTTTAATTGTATTTTCCAGGATAGGGAAAAGCTGATTCGTCGCAGGAAGCATAAAAGAAGTTCAAAGCCAATTAAGGTAAGAGGATTCCTAGGTTGTCTTACTGTGATGATGCCAGTGGGCTTCGGGGGAAAATGTAATCTGTGCAAATGTAACTATCACTAGGAGGATTTGAACCTGGAACCTCTGGAGCATAGCATAAGAGTTTTCAGCTTATGCTGCAGAGCTCCCTTGTTCTGATCTCTCACTATAAGTGGTCTAAGTGCCACTACATGGGACAGTGAACCACACTGATGCTATGTCTACACTGCCCCCTCTTGCACAAAAAAATGCAAATGAGGTGAAACGTGGAATATCGCCACATCTCATTTGCATAATTAATTAGGCTCCGTGTTTGCGCAAGTGCTGTTCTTCCTGAAAAAAAGAGGAATAACAGCTCTTGCACAAGAGGGGGTTTTTGCACAAAAAGGAGCCGTGTAGATGGCTCCTTTTTGCATAAAAGCCTCTTGCAAAAAAATGGAGCCTCATTAATTATGCAAATGAGGTGAAGCGATATTCCACGCTTTGCTTCATTTGCATTTTTTTTTACACAAGACGGGGCAGTGTAGACATAGCGTAGGTGTGTGGGTTATACAAATCTGATGAAACAGATGATGATGGATTGCAATAAACTCCCTTAGCAGTGGGGTTCAAAGGAATCTAAATGCATCTGGACAAGCTTTTCAATCTTATTTTTTCAAGATGCAACCGGAAGATGACTGTATGCTATATTTTCAGTGTTTTTCCTCTAAAATAATAATGGATAATTATTTAGCACCTACTTTTTTGTTAGATACCAATCTGAAGTCCTGTTGGGATCAGATTTATGTCTTGAGGGACTCTTTATTCTGTCTATTGCTGGCTGTTTATACTTATACTGACTAGTCAATCCCCAAATCCTTATTCATAGAATGCTTCCCTTGACTTTAATATTCTTGCAAACTGAAATCCCTGGCCCAGATCCTAAACAGCACTCAGCTGAAAAAAAGAGAAGGTTGAAGAAGCCTTAAGCTATTTGTGGTGCTCTGATCCTCAGTCCAGTCCAGTCTAGTCTCTGGTATAATTTAGAGCAACCTGAATAATGAGCTAATTCATTCCAGCTGCTTCCATCAGAGAAACTTAGGCCACATCTCCATTTACGACCTGGCAATCAATCTTCTGGGGTTCAATTTAGTGGGTCTAGTAAACACCCACTAAATCAACTGCTGAGGGTGCTCCCATTGGCACCAGTACTCCTCATGACAGGGAGGAAGTAAGAGACGTCGAAGGGAGTGTTTCTTCCATCGACCTCCCGCTGTGGGGATGGCACCAAGCTCAGTTTAAAGTACATTGATTCCAACTACATTATTTACATAGCTGGAGTGGAGTACCTTAAGCTGATCTTCCAGATGTAGTGTAGACCTGGCCTTAGGGAACCCCTGTGCCTTAGAAACTGCTAGAGTAGCTCTGTGTCATCTGACTGTACAGTGGCCAGATTCGGGCAAATATGGGGTTCAACCAGAGTAATGGAAGGCTGTCCTGTCATTCAGCCCCAGTAAGTCCTATGGCCTATTGAGGTACTGCCACACAACTTCATTAAGGATTTTAAGGTATTACACAAAAGGCAGAATTAAGGCTAAGGAATAAGCCCAACGTGTCCATGTCTAACTTTATTTCTACACAGGCAACCAGAAATTGTATTGCTCAGCAGAGTATGGCAGTGTTCTTCATTTCTTTAAAAAAATACACATAATCAAGGATTACTTAGCATCTTCAGTTCATCCCTTCTGCATGATTCAAAAATTAGAGGGTGGTAGTCTGACAGCTTTAGAAGAGAAAACTGCTGTAGCCCATCTTAAATTCTTATTGATGTCTGCAGAACTATTTTACTATGTGTGCCAAGTATTACTTGTGGAAATCTGCACCCTGAAATCCAGACCTGCTAGTTAAGTAGCTCTACCATCATAGGACATGACCAGGGCTCCCTCTAAGGTGCGCGCCTGCATGAGTGAGCACCAAAAATTTACCTCCTGTCCACCTCCTCAGAAGAGCTACGCAATGGCTGCTCGGCTGCTCTGGGGCAGAGCTACATGCTGGCTGGCTGTCCCACCCCAAGAGCAGCTGGGCAGCCACTACGTGGCCCTGGTCTTAGCATCAGCCCTTTCCCAGGGCTAGAGCTGTGGGTCACATCACAGGCAGCTGCTTCTCCGGCGCTCGAGCTGCATTGCAGATATCTGTTCCTCCAGTGGCCTGGCCGGAGCCAGAGCTGGAGCTGTATGTACAGCTGCATGGCAGGCAGCAGCTGCTCTGGCATCCCTAGCTAGGGCCCGAGCTGAAAGCCACACAGTGGGCAGCGTGGCCCCAGCTGGGACCAGAGCTGGAGGCCGTAAGGCAGGCGGCAGCTGCTCCAGTGGCTTCAGCGGGGGTGGAAGTTCATTCTGCTAGGTTGGAGCATCCCTGCCTGTGGTGTGCCAGGCCTCACAGAGCTGGAGCAGCCTGCTGGCTGACCATAAGTAGTAAGCAGTAAGGGTGATGGTAACCATTCACATCCCTATTTTGAGTACGAGTTTAATAGTTTGGGCTTTATTGTTTTAAAATTGTGTGTGTGTGTGTGTGCGTGCGCGCGTGCACGCATGCGCACGCATGCTAAGTTGGTTTTTGTTTTTAAACCATCCAATTGGTGGCCTTTTTTGAGCTTTTAAAATATTTAAATAAGAAGTATGATATTTTGTATTTTACAGGAATACCTACAATTTTAAAATTTGTATTTTAATGATTTTAATTGTTTTAGTTACTTTATTATTTACAAAGGGATTTAGGATGTTTCTCTTTTTATTTTCACTTATTTTATGTTTAATAGTAATCACTTAAGGAAAAAAAGCTAAACTTTGTGAAAACATCAGGACACTTGAAGAGTTAACTAACAAAGTTAAGGCTGTCAGTAGATGCTCTCTGCCAGTTAAAGAGCAGCTGTCAGCTTTGCAACCTTCAATAAAATATTTGAATGGATTTTTAGTGGAATTTTTAAAAAGCTGATTTCTTTTATGTATAAAATTATTATAAAAAGTTTGGGTTTTTTTGAAAATTTGAGGTCCCTTGCTATGTTTATTACAAAAAAACTAAATATTTTAAACTTTCTGGGGCTTATCTTTTACTGGCAGAAGTTTTGAACTTTTTTGTTTTTTAAATGATTTTAGATTTTCAAAGAGCTTTGGGAGGGCATGTGTGCAAATTACAAGTTATGAACAAATGACTCATTTAAGTTGCTTACATTTCTAAATGGCTTTCATTTTTATATTTAAACTTTGACCAAGGTTGGTTGGTTGTTTTTTCCAGCTGAAATCTCTTTTGGCCTGAGCTTTGATAACTTCTGTATTTTAGCAATGTTTAGTTCCATCCTCTCTTTCCATGTTTCAGATATCTGATCTTAACTAAATTTTTTATAATTAAACAATTTAAATGTACCTGCTGCAACCATCACAATTCATTGTTTACAGGCCCATTTGTTAGGAAGCACCCATTTCCTTCAGAATTACTGTCAGGCCACCCATGTTGTATGTGGTGGCAAACCACATAGTGCAGGGGTGGTCAATAAGCAGATTGCGGGACAAATACAGTACATTGGCACTTAGGGTCAGCCATACTAATAAAGATGCGTGGGTGGAAGTGCTGATTTAACAGCTCTTTTTATTTTTTTATTCTTTGTGACTGGGAAAGAGCTGTTTTAGTATTCTTTCTTCCATAACATTGTATATGGATGCAATGGTGGCACACATTGGAGCAAGTGCACATGACCTCAATATTGGTGCACAAGACAGAACTCAGTCTGCTCATGGATGGAAAACCTTAGCGGGAACACTGAATGTGACTCACATTTTTTTCTGTGCTGTGGTTAAATCAGTTATTCGACCTTAACCACCCAAGTACATCATGTGAAGTGCATTCTGGCTGATGTTGCAGTTAGTTACCACACCAGTTTTACATTCATGTGACTCCATTACCTTACTCACGATATACAGTGAAAGGAGAATCAGGTTCATCATCTCAGCTCTGCACAACAGGACATCTCTGGTATTGTGGCACTCTCCTTGCAGACAGGACCAAAAGATGATGGCCTTGCTCTGAACAGCTTTATGCAGTAAAGCTATTCTATTCCCTTCAAAAGGGGGTGGGATGCTTATCTCTTGGGATATTGCCACCCGCTGATGCTAGATTGTCTGATAGTTTTAGACTCTAGGCCAGATGCTAAACTGATGCAAATGAATTAGCACAACTCCATGGACCTTAATACACCAGCCAATGATATGGACCTGGTTTTGGTTCCTTTCAGAGGGATCTGGTGTTTGGGATCTGGGAAAAAGGTACCTATCTGCTCACAATCCTTTGGATTTTTGGCAAAGTGGATTTTAGACACAGCAAATTTGTTTGACTCTGTATGTCCCATTGCAGATTCAAAAGGCAATGCAAGGTCTTGAGCATTACATTTTACATCTGTGTCAATCTGAAAGAGCAACTCATGGTCCTTCGTTCATGTCTTATGGGTCTTTTAAAGTGTCTACCAGTGTTTGTGGAACCAGCCTACACTGCCCCATATACAAACCCATGCTGTTTGCCTCCAAAAGGGGCTCAAAACCGGTATATTCTTCCTGTTTTAGAGACATGTAGTGGATACAGTTTTTGGGTATGATGATGATTCCATGGACTCTGAAACCTCATCCATGGCCTCATTCAGAACAGACAGAACACCAGCAACCCCAGATGATGACCTAGATGAGGTAAGAATTGGCTGTCTCACTATAACTGGAGCGAGACACTAAAGAGGAATTAGCTCCCAATATAAACAGATAGCTCCTCAAAAAATGTGTGTGCAATGGGTATTAGCTCTTCAGGCAATTTGGCCTCAATTTTGGACGTGGAGATCTTTAAAATCTGTGTAGAGCTCTTTGGAATTCTAGCCCCTAGAGCCTGCAATAAGCATCACCAGTCACTACCAACCTTCTTGGTGAAAACTGAAAAAAAAAGAGTCATTAAGCACCTCTGCCATTTCCACATTTTCTGTAACTGCTTTTTCCCTCTTCATTCAGTAATGGTCCTACCCTGTCCTTGATTTCCCTCTTGCTTTTAATATATTTGTAGAATGTCTTATTGTTACCCTTTATGTCTCTAGCTAATTGAACTCATTTTGTGTCTTGGCCTTTCCAATTTTGCTCCTACGTACTTTTCTTATTTATTTTTGTTCATCCTTTGTAACTTGACCTAGTTCCCACTTTTTTGTAGGACTCCTTTTTGATTTTTAAATTATCCTTACTCAGAGACTTTCAACAAGTCTGTCTACTGTTTCCATTTCAACCAGGGATTTTAATGGGTAACTGGTTTACTGGTTACCCAGTAAGCATCACCTTTATTTGGTGATGCTTATTCATAACCAGTTAACGGGTGGCCAGGCCAGGCTGAAGCACCGTCTCTGTGATGCCAACTATGTCATCGTTGTGTTTATTTACTAGTAATTCAAGTTCTTCCTGCTTACTCTCTATAATTTTTGCATTAGTATATAGACAACTAAGATATTGATCTGATTTTTCGCCCAGGTCTGTCTTGTCTCTCCTTTATCCCTGTTATTACAGCCCATACTCCCTCCCAATTTCTGACCTCTCTCCCATGTTTATCTGTGGGCTTTGGTCACCTGTCCCAATTGAACCTCCGTGAGTTAGGGTTAGGGTTAGGGTTAGGGAGAGTGTTAAGCCCTCCTCGCTAGGTTAGGCAGTCTGTATCCAAATGCTCACCTACCCTTCCTCAGGAGGTAATGACAGGCCTTGAGCCAAAGTCTACTCTCACATACATCTGTGTCAATCTGAAATAATTCCATAGAAGTCAGTGAGCCATAATTATTGCCCAGATCACTCTGGCAAGCTCCTAGCAAGTGAGTCTACTTGGGGATAGGATGGTAGCAATATAATTTGCACACTCCTCCCGCTCTGCTAGGATGTACAAGCCAGAAAGTAGAAGGGCCTATCTGGGAAAGAGTCAGGCTCAGAACATTCAAGAGATGTGCAGATTAAGGGTGTGTCTAGACTACATGCCTCCTTCGACGGAGGCATGTAGATTAGCCAGATCGGAAGAGGGAAATGAAGCCGCGATTAAAATAATCGCGGCTTCATTTAAATTTAAATGGCTGCCCCGATCTGCCGATCAGCTGTTTGTCGGCAGATCGGGGGAGTCTGGACGCGATGCCCCGACAAAGAAGCCTTTCTTCATCGACACAGGTAAACCTGGTTTCACGAGGCTTACCTGTGTCGATGAAGAAAGGCTTCTTTGTCGGGGCATCGCGTCCAGGCTCCCCCGATCTGCCGACAAACAGCTGATCGGCAGATCGGGGCAGCCATTTAAATTTAAATGAAGCCGCGATTATTTTAATCGCGGCTTCATTTCCCTCTTCCGATCTCGCTAATCTACATGCCTCCGTCGAAGGAGGCATGTAGTCTAGACACACCCTAAGTGTATCCCAGGCCCTGATATTAACACTATGTTCCTGGACACAAGGCAATGGAAGTCCCCATTTAGGCATGGCTCTCTTCTCAGATTTAGCTGCATGGAATGACAAATTGCACTTTCCTATGCCTGAACAGGCGAGTCAAACCTTCTAAGTGGTGTGGAGTTACTCTGGATTGACACTGAGAAAAATGGTGTGAGAAACATAGTAGGAACCTAAAAAGCCTTATGATCGAAGCAGCCATGGTCTGTTTTCCTGACAACTTGCTAAATCTGGAGTAAAAATAACTCTACAGCCAGAATATCCATAATCTAAAATAGAACACCACTATCTGTTTCTTTTAAATTAAAAATCCATAAACATTTTCTAAACTCCACATCTTTACCACTTCCACAGCATGCTCATTACAAATCTATTTTGATCCAAGGTTTTTGGTTAACAATACATGATAAAGTTGGAAACCAACGTTGACCACAACGAGCCACATTTTAAGCACTTCTTGCCTTTGCAATGCTTCTGTGTCTGCTGCTTATACAGCCTGGTCTTTGTGTATGTACAGAGTTTAGCGGCAGAAGAGTCCGAGCTGCGATTTCGACAGCTAACAAAGGAATACCAGGCCCTGCAGAGGGCATATGCATTACTGCAGGAGCAGACTGGAGGTATCATAGATGCTGAAAGAGAAGCCAAGGTCAGTCGTTGTTGGTGAGCAGGGGAGGGGAGGGAAGGGGAGATGTGTTCAGCTGCAACTAGAAACCAATGCATCTACAGGCAGTCCCCGACTTACGCGGATCCGACTTATGTCAGATCCGTAGTTACGAACGGGGCTTTTCTCGCCCCGGAGGACTCGGGCAGCGGGACCGCCCAGACGCGCCGCAGTCCCGCCACCCGCGTCCTCCAGGGTGAGAAAAGCTGCTCCGTGTCTCCCTGGTCTGCTGCGGGGGGCCCCCCCCCAGCAGACCAGGGAGACGCTGAGCAAAGCCGCGGAGGATGTTGGCGGGACCGCGGCGCGTCTCGGCGGTCCCACCACCCGCGTCTCCCTGGTCTGCTGGGGGGGAGCAGCTAGTGCGCCTCCCCCCCAGCAAACCGGGCTTTTCTCGTGACGCCTGGGGTAGAGCAGCTGGGGTGCTGCCGGGTTGGTCCCGCAGCGCTGCTCCTCGGCGCTACTGGACCAACCCGGCAGCACCCCAGCTGCTCTGCCTCAGGTGTCCTGATTCAGCCGTTGCTGAAACTGACCAGCGGCTGACTACAGGAAGCCTGAGGCAGAGTTGCTCTGCCCCGGGCTTCCTGGAATCAGCCGCTGATCAGTTTCAGCAGCAGCTGACTTGGGGACGCCTGGGGTTCTTAAGTTGAATCTGTATGTAAGTCGAAACTGGCGTCCAGATTCAGCCTGTTGAAACTGATCAGTGGCTGATTCCAGGAAGCCCGGGGCAGAGCAACTCTGCCTCGGGCTTCCTGTAGTCAGCCGCTGGTCAGTTTCAGCAGCGGCTGAATCTGGACGCCAGTTCCGACTTACATACAAATTCAACTTAAGAACAAACCTACAGTCCCTATCTTGTACGTAACCCGAGGACTGCCTGTAAACCTCCCAAAGAGAAGATCAAAGTGGCATCTAAGACATAGAGTTGAGTATCCAGGTGATTGATAAATGACAGTTTCACTCATTTTGCAGAGCACATTTATATTATCAAAAATAAACACAATGGATGGACCAGGATATCCTTCTGAACAAACAATTCTCTATTTTGTGCATCAGATTACAGGTTTTTGCAGGTACAAATGACACCGGTAGAGAAGGTTGGGGTTCAACCATTTCATCTTCTTTTAAACGTGCATTTGAAAATCTTGAACAAATGGATGCAGTTATTAAAGTAGCTAATTATGCAGTTTACATTAAATCTTCCAAGGCTAAAAGATTTACCATCTGTAGTGTGGGGATAAATTCTTCTCCTGCCCTTTTCCTGTCTTGTCAATTTAGAATGTAATCTCTTCCAAGCAGAGATTGCCTCTCGCTTTGGTTTTGTTCATTACCTATCACAATAGTGTTCTCATTGTGATTGGTCCTACTGTAATACAATAAATGGCAATTATAAGATTTGGGGACTGATTCTCCAGTGAATAGGACCCTGTGTCATGATTTATACTAGTGCAAACCTAGTGTAAAATGGACATAAAATGTAACCAAGTCAGACTACTAGCATTTTACATTCATTTTTCAGGAGGCCACATATCTCTGCTCAGTTTCCCATGCATTGAAAATCCCAAAAAATGTATTTCCATTTGTTACTATTTACTAGTGTAACTAACTTTAACAGGCACAGGAGCAGCTCCAAGCAGAAGTCCAGAGGTATAAAGCAAAAATAGAAGATCTGGAAACAACCTTGGCACAAAAAGGACAGGTAAATACATCACAATGGGGTTTTCTTTTGTGTTTTTGGACTACAGCTAATCTCTGCTTCTACAACCACCACCACACAGATTTGAACCTCAGCCCTTTGGTGCTTAACATCATAGCCATTACAACTTGAGCTATAAAGCCAGCTAGTGCTTAGTTTAGGCTGTAGAGCTCCCTTGTTCTTATCTCTTGTTGTACGTGGTCTAAGTGCCACTACATGGGACAGTGAACCATACTTTAGGTTTGTGGGTTGCACTCACATATGCATGAATCCAGGCCAACAGAAGTCCTGGGTACAGTATCTTGTTTGCTTTGTGAGTTTTGCAGGATAGTAGTAAAACAACCAGTTATTACTGGGATGTAGCAATGCTGCCTGGGCTTAGTTTAGAGTTTGAATGCACAGATCAGGAGTAGATTAGAGTTGTCTTTCAAGAGAACCAGGAGAATTTTTGGTAGTAATAGCCACTAGCAAACTAGGTGCTTTGTGATCCCACTACAGCTCAGAGAAAAGATATAAAAGAATTCACATCCTTTCGAGTCATGTAAAGAGGCAGAAACATTATTATTAATAATATATTGTTTGCATTTCTATAACAATTTCTGGGTATAGTTTTATGCTGGTACACCTCCGTAAACTCAATGAAGCTACTCCAAATGTATAATCATATAGCAGAGATTGGATTCTGCCCCTTGATTTTCAGATCTTCACAAAGCCCAATTACAATTTATTTAAAGTCCTGTATAAATACATTATTAATTAAATCTTAAAATCCCCAAATATATGGGGAGGAGGGAGAATTGCTTCACCCACCATTGAAATGAAGACTTCTGGGTAGAATGTCACTTCTGTTTAACACTGCACAGGATCATGAGAGTGCAAGTTAGGATGGGAAATAAAGAACTTCAACTATATTTGAAACTGCAATGGGAATTTAGATTGGCAGAAGGGAATATGGCTGGGACAATGAGATTAATACCCATACTTGTACAAAATGTGCCATAGGAATCACAGGTGCTCAGGACCCAATTGTACATCTTCTGACAAAGGGAATATGGCCAGGATAACACCTCTGTGACTCCATCATGGGGCACAGTTTGTATACTGGCTTACAGGGAAGGAGCACCAAATTCTAATGAGAAGCCTTAATGGGTTCAAAGGCTTTGCTACTAATTTAATTCATAATATAATAATATATTGTTATGAACATACAGCTACTATAGAATATACTTTTGTTAGGTAGAAAATGCCTAGCACTGTAATTCCCAAACTCTGCACATTTGTTAACCATATTCAATTTCATGTGGACTCCAAGGCTAAGCACTGAAATAGTTGTGTGATAACAATGTTCCTTTCCCAAACAGGATTCCCACTGGGTAGAAGATAAACAGCTTTTCATTAAGAGGAACCAGGAGCTTTTGGAAAAGGTAAATTCTAAGGCCTCCAGTGTTAAGGAATTTTTAGGGGGTGTAATATGTATATACATTAATCATCTGCTTTTCCGGAAAAACTTGCTAGCTGTCTACACTGGCCGCTTGAATTTACAGAAAAGCACTGACGATCTACTGTAAAATCATCAGTGCTTTTCCGGAAAAACTATGCTGCTCCCGTTTGGGCAAAAGTCTTTTTCCGAAAGACTTTTGCACAAAAGGGCCAGTGTAGACAGCATAGTACTGTTTTCCGCAAAAAAGCCTTGATCGTGAAAATGGCGATTGGGGCTTTTTTGCGGAAAAGCGCGTCTAGATTAGCCACAGACACTTTTCCGCAAAAAGTGCTTTTCCGTTAAAAGCATTTCCGGAAAATCATGCCAGTGTAGATGTAGCCCCCGGGTGTAGAAATTGATGCTTATGAATGGTGTGGGCAGACTTTGCTACTCTATTTCAAGGCTTAGTCTCAAAATTCTTCATATATAGCCCACACCTGACATGCACGGTCTCTGCAGCAACCCTGCTACCCCAAACCGGGGACAAGGACTGCCAATCATGTTACATTATGTTAAGTTTTTAATCTTGATATCTAAAGCTGGATATTTTGATCCCATGCTTAAAAAAGTGAAAAAAGAACATTTCTAGAAAAAGCATTCCCTCTTATAGCCTCAACACCCTTTACTACTGGATATATATCAGGTAAATTTTTCAAAAGCATCTAAGAACTTAGGTCTCTGTCGACTTTGGCTCCTATAGTGTTTTAGGAAAGATTACTTATACTGTAATCTCTTAAACTGATATTTTCAAAAGTGGTTAGTGAAGTTCCCCTCTCTCACTGAATTTCAGTGGTTTTGGAGTACATAACTCCTTTGGGCCCCTTTGACGCTTCCAGCCATTGCATTCTATGAGCTTTACAGAGCTTGTTTTCAAAGTTCATCTGCAAAATAAAGTTTGATCACAGTATACAGCAACTTTGAAAATATCTTTCTTTTTGGGGGGTTGCACTGTTTGAATCCTCTTAATTCTTTGAGCTGCCAGTTTCCTTTTGTGCTTGGTTTTGGTTTGTTTTTGAAACAATCAGTGCTTATGAAATGGCAGCACAAACCACGAATTCAAATATTTCTACTAGATAGAAAAACTGGAGGCAGACAACAGCCGCTTACAACAGGAGCTGCAGGACGCCAGAGACCAGAATGAACTTTTGGAGTTCCGGAATCTAGAGCTTGAAGTAAGAAACTGCAGTTTCTCATTCTCGAATGAACTATTTGAGAGGCAACTGTGGCTGACTGTAGTTAAATCAGGGAACTGAGAGTCAGGAGACATGGGTTCCAGCCAGAAGCAATGCATAGCAAGGACACATGCTCACATATGCTTCTTCCTTCACTCTCTCTCCTGCCCCCCACCGATTTGTTGTTTGCCTTGTAATAAGCATGCTCACATGGACTGAGCATGAAGATAATGCCTTCACTCTGCTTCCCCCCTCCTCCCACACACACACACTATAAAAGGCATGGTTCTAGTCTTGTCTCTGCTTCTGATTCAGCATGTAACTTAAGGCTTGTTACTTGATCTCTCTGTATCCCAGTATCCCAGTCTGTAAAATGAGGATAAGAAGATTCCCCAGATAAATGGCATTATAAAAATGCAAATTATTATAATTTTTGTTTTATATACAGTAGTGTCAAAACCAAGACAGTGCCTGTACTGTTTTGTTCGGTGCTTGTACAGTGCCTAGCACAGTGGGGTCTTCGTCCTTAATTGGCATTAGTGCAATACAAATAATAACTAATAAAAGAACAACAACAGAACTGACAGGCAGAAAGTCCCCGGAGTAGCCAACCAAGAGATACTACGTCCTCACTCGGGCCAATGACTAGCTGATCATCTCTTACTATGACTCATGGCAAGAGAATGGTGACTCTGAGCTATTCTGCCCTTTCTATAGTATGCCTGGATCTGGATTCAATTGTGCTTACTCTTTTCATGGAGTCCAAGAAAAATAATCCTTCCTCGTTTTCCAGAATTATCCCTGTTTTGTTCTTCTACTGTGGTTTTCAAGTAATGTTTAGAGCTATATTTGCTCACAAATCAGAGCTTGGAGGTATCTTATTCCTTCCTTAACTCCCACAAAGAAGAGTTGTGACAGATCCTTCCTTATCATTCTTACAGACAGCCTCAGCTGTCAACTGTGTTTCTATTTGGTATAGATCTAAATTGACAAATCACTCAAATTGCCATAAACTAAAATAAGTTTGCAGGTTAAATCTAGGGCCCACTCCACTCCCTCCTATCAATGATCGAAAGACTCACAGAAGCAAGACAGACATGTATATATAGATCTGGACAAGTACTGATAATTATGCTAAGTGAATACTCATTATTAAATGGATCAACTTCTGTTGTGTTCGTGCTCACTTTGAAATGAGTCTCCACAAACATTATAGTGAATGTGTTTGCAGGAAGGAATATCTGCAGGAATAACAAATATTAACAAAATAATGGAGCTGTAAATCTGATTCTAGGGCTATGCCTACACACCAGCTGGAAGGGTTCTTCCCAACAAGGGTAGAGAGACATGCACTGGCTCTATTCAAACTCACACACTAAAAATAGCAGTATGGCCACTGCAGAATGGGCAAGGACTGAGTATGTACCCAAGGGAGTGGGTGTGATTGCACTTGGGCAGCTAACCCATTCTGCAGTCTGGGCTGCTGTGAGCACACTGCTGTTTTTGCATGCTAACTTGAGCAGAGCTAGCTCATGTCTATCTAGCCATGCTGGAAAGCATCCTTCTAGCTGTGGTGTAAACACACATTAAGAGTTACACTTATCTAATCAGGGGTTATAAACATAGCCTGGGATCAAAGCATGTCCAATACAATTAATCAGCACAGCTTGAATTTTGATTATTTTCAGAAGCTACGGACCAAGAACTATTCACCACCATTATTTGGCAAATAATTTTGGTTCACAAATAAGTCTAATGAGATAAAGAGCTGCTCCTGGACAACTAAAAATCAGACAAAAAAGAAAATCCATCAAATAAATTATTTGCTGTCAAATATTTGCCTGAGTCTAGAATCCATATCACTTAGCATGCTGCATTTTTTCAATCCTAGCTAAATTATAATGCAACTAGATTTACCTGGCATTGCTTGGGTCCTTCAGGGCAGGGGGCTGGCAATGTGAGGGGTGCAGAAGTCAGGGCAGGGAGCTGAGAGGTTTGGGGGGTTCAGGGCGGAAGGTTGGGTATATGGGGATTTGAGGGAGAAGGCTAGAGGGTTTGGGAGTGTATGACAGGATTCAGGCTAGGGTGTGGGGGGATCAGGCCAGAAGACTGAGGCCAGGGGGCTAGGAGGTCTGGGGGCCTGATCACGGTCCCCGTGGTGGCAAGGACAGCACTGCTGTGGTTCACCCCAGGGCTGCAGGTTCTTGGGGGGGAATTGCGAGTTCCTGCGGGGGCTGGGCTGTGTGGGCGCACCCCAGGTACTCCTTGGGGATGGCTGGAACTGCACTGGTCAGCCCCCGTGGTACTCCCATGGGGGTCATTGCAGCAGGGCAACTGGGAAGCAGGGTCCCTCCTAGCTGCAACTGGGGCCAAGGGCCAAGGGAAGAGTTTGGGGACAGTGGGGCCCACTTACCCATGGTCAGTGGCTGGCAATATGGAGAGCTCTGGCCCCAGCTGGCCATTGTCTTCCTGGTGTGGATGCCTCCCTGTGGTCTCTCTGTAATAAAACTGCTTAGCTCGCTACCCCCAGTGGTCATTGTGGAGCATAGCTGTCTCTGCTCTCAGCCCCCCCTTTTCCATGTACAGGCCGTCCTTGCTATATGTCCAAGATACATTCCAAAAAACTTGGACTTATAGCAAAACAATCTACAGTGGGGATTTTTTTTCCCCACAGCTGACTTCCATTTACTCAATTTTTTTTGTGTGCACAACTTAAGAGTAGGGAAGAGGAGGATTTACAACACATCAGTTCCTACAAGCATCAACGACTTTAGTGTGGAACAGATGTATACCGAGGCGACTTACAGAGGGAATGCCCTGTAATGGAAAACAATTGGATTCCAGGCACATCCTTTTTTCCTGGCACAACCAACCCCTGATTTTGCTTTAAGTTAGGATAAGAGGAAGCTGCATATCAAATTTGGTGGGCTCTTACTGTTTAGTTCTTGAATAAATGGACTCACAGACAGATGCACAAACTCTCTAAAATATAGATAGATTATTTTTTACTTTTTTTATCAGGTAAAGAATTGACATACTGCAAAGCATGATAAACTATATACTGAATGTCTTATTTAATCAGTGGATGTTGTACATATTTTATTCATTCTAACACATTTTCATGTGCATTTCCAATATATTTAAAGGAAAGAGAAAGACGGTCCCCGCCATTTAATCTCCAAATCCACCCATTCTCAGATGGTGTAAGCGCTCTGCAAATTTACTGTATGAAGGAAGGTGTCAAGGTATGTTATCATTTCTATTGGCAAAGCTGTCAGCTCCATCTTTAATTAAGATTACCTAGCATCTGCCATTATGATACCCTTTTTTCTGTTGTTTTTTACTTTGCCAAACTTTAACCATGTGGACTGAATATTAAGTAAGAGTTTGTGTACACAGAAACATCCAGAAGAATTAATTAAAGAAGTGACTTTGAAGCAGATTAGTTAAGCCACATTAAATCCATATGTGGATGCTATTATTCAGAATTAAACTGCCCCTTGGTTTAGCTTATCTTAATTCACTTAATTCTGAATGAGAGTGTTCACACTGGGGTTTAAGTAATCCACTTCAAATTCATACTTTTAATTAAATAGGATTAATTTTCCTGGATGTCCCCATGTGGACAAACCCTAAATGTTCAAGATGGCTCAGTGATTACCATGGCCATATTGGTAATCACTGGTTCAGAGTTAGCTGAAATCAGCAGTGTCTGAAAAACATAATATCTTGTGGTTGATTATTTGCTGTTACAAAATGTTTTATTTATATTGGGCCTGTTCCTAGAAGCCAAATATCACTGCTGCGATTAAATATGCATATCACACCTTTATGCTATTCTGTGTTGCAGGATGTCAGCATTCCAGACCTCATAAAGCAGTTGGACATCTTGGGGGACAATGGGGTAAGTCAGAGTCCTGCCTAGCTTTCCTAGTAGGTTTTTGTAAAGTAGAACCAGTAAGACTGAAGAAAAGCTTGACAGTATATTTACCATAAGTTTATTTGTTAAAGTCAGGTAATAAGGATCATTCTAATAAAGAGTCTTGTTATTTTCAGAAATTAGAGATTTGGGGGTGCTAGAGGATCATAGGATTGGTAATTTGATGTTGAACTTTTAATCTCTGAACCACCAAACTACATATAACTCCAATCTAACAGTCGTTGGTATTTGATAGTCATTTGGCAGCCTGCACAAATTGAATTGGTGACCTGAGCTGACCACATCTCAGTTAGCCTTATGATACCCCTAACATTCAACTTCAGGAGACATACCAAGAATTAAATTGGTGGGAATATACAGTCCATAAAGTTGGTCGTGATCCTACCAGAACATAGTGGAAGTTGTGTCAAAGGGCTTTGTCAAGAAGGGTCACAATATTGCTGCCTAGTCCCTACAATAATGACAAACAGAGGTCAGTTCCCAGTAGTATCCAGCTAACCCCGGGGGGAGGACCCTAAAGCCCGGGGCCAGATGCAGACCCCGGCTTGCCTGTATCCGGTCCCTGAGGCTCAGAGCTCCCTGCCCAGCATTGGGGAACCCGCACACAAAATCTACTATCCTGAGCTCTCCTTGGCTCTGGTGTGGAGGGGAATGTGGGGAATGTTTTTCTCCTTCTCAGTCACTGAGGGTTTTGGTTTTTGTGTGGGTTTTTTTTTTTTTTTTTTTTTTTTGTTCATCACTTCAGCACTCAATTAACTTTAAGAAACTACATAGGAAATTCAAATGATAGCAATATTGGTACCTACTCAGCTGTGGATCTCACTCATGCTGGTATAAATCAGAAGTAACTCCATTAAGTCCAACAAAAGTAAAACCAGTATAACCAGGGGGAATCAACCTGCCCTGTTTACAAGGTGTCTAGTTTTATTCTGCATTTCACATCACATACTTTGGATAAGTGTTTCCAGTCAGTTGGCACAGGATAGCAATATGCAAGAAAGGTAAGAGTCATCACCTTTCGGAAGGTAGGATAGGATTTTCAAAGGATTCTTAGGGAGCTAAACACCCAGCTCCTACTGAATTTATATGGGATTTGGACACCTCACTTGGTCAGGTTCCTTTGAAGATCCTAGCTAATCAATACTCTCTACTGTCTGTATTCCTTGACACCTGTTAATGTGTTTGTTTGCATAATGCTCTGTGCAATATGACACAAAAGTTTCAAAAGAACTCTAGGAAGTGAGACCTGAATATGGATTTTCTTCTAGCAATATAAATATGCTTTTAGAAAATTGCTTTCCTTTCCTTATCTTGGTTTTCTTCTTTTTCAATTTTTAGAATTTAAGAAATGAAGAGCAAGTGGCTATAATTCAGGCTAGCACGGTGTTATCCTTGGCAGAAAAGGTACAATTTTATCTAAAGCTTATTCTACAGTAGAAAAAGCTTGCAGGAATAGCTTATACTGCTTCCCCAAAGCCAATAAACTATACTAACAAATGCACTTTCTTGCGGGTATAACTGCATCCGCACTAGAAAAAGTCGCTATATAAAACTGTTATAAAAAATCACATTTTCGTGGACATTACCATACCTAAAGAAGCTGCTAATGTTGATCTATCCTAAGCTATAAATTTAGATTGTAACAAATGCAGCTTCCACACCAAATATGGTGACTGTAAACCGTAGAGGAAAAGCTGTCACCCCCATATAGTAAAACTAGCAATGGACTGGAAAGTTGAGATTCATTAAGGGTATGTCTATACTACAAAGTTAATTCGAACTAACAGCCGTTAGTTCGAATTAACTTTAATGGGGGCTACACATACAAACCGCTAGTTCGAATTTAAATCGACCTAGCGGAGCGCTTAATTCGAACTAGGTAAACCTCATTCTATGAGGAGTAACTCCTAGTTCGAATTAAGTAGTTCGAATTAAGGGCTGTGTAGTCACTTAATTCAAACTAGTTGTAGGCTAGCCCTTCCCAGCTTGCCCTGGTGGCCACTCTGAAGATATGGCGTACCATATCTTATACTTCCCCTCCTTCTTCCCCTGGCTTCCCCCTTCCAGCTCCCTCCTCCCAGGTTTCTCCCTCCCCTTTTCCACCCTCTCTCTTCCCCTTTCCCACCTCCTTTTCCCAGTCTCCCCAGAGGTTAATCCCTCCCCCCCCAGTTTTGTTAAATAAAGAGAGTTTCTATTTTTGAACACGTGTCCTTTATTTTTTACATCAGGAAGGGGGGCTAGGAAGGGGTAAGTGGAAGGAGGTGAGGGAGGAATGGGGCACGAGCCCCCGATGGGGAGGACTGGGGTGGCTCTGCAGGCTCCTCGGGGGGGAAGCTCTCCTGCAGGGCCTCCTGGATCCTGACAGCCCCCCGATTGACCCCCGCAGATGGCAGCCTGTGGCAAGTGCAGCTGGGCTGATGGCCGAGTGCTATGATGTGCTGAGTGGGGGCACTCAGGGCACTCCAAGACAGGACTGCTTTGTTGTCCCTCATCGAGTTAGACAAGCAAGCGGGGAACCCTGAGAACTGTCTGTCCAGGGTGGAGGGTTGGATCCCTTTAAGCACAGCCCTCAGCTAGCCTGAGGCAGCAGCTCCACACTCTAAGTCCTAACCTGATGCCCTGCCGGCACTGGTTTCGGCCAGCCTTAACTTTGGTTCAGGGTCCACTCATTGTGGACATGCTATTTCGAATTAGCAAAATGCTAATTCGAATTAGTTTTTAGGTCTAGATGCACTAATTCGAATTAAGTTAGTTCGAATTAGTGCTGTAGTGTAGACATGCCCCAAGCTACCTAAGGAATATAAACTCACAATTCCCATTGAAATAAAATAGGAACTGTGTTAAAATCTCCTACGTAGTTCTGAAAAATCTCATCAGAAATATTTTGTTTTTGCAGTTCAGATAAAAGGGATGAAAAAGAAAGGAGTGGCATAATACCAGCATAGTCAGCTAGCTCTATGCCACTAAGGGTAGAGTTCCCTCTGTGCCAGTAGAATCTCCAAGCAGCAGTTTAAGCCATCTGTAAAGCTATTTGGTGGAGACAGACAGAGGCCTTTTCTCCAGTTACCGGGAGATCAACACTGCAGAGATTTGGGTTTGATTTAGTGGGTCAAGTAAGGACCCACTAAATGGGCTGCTGATTGCACTCCCATTGACTCTGGTACTTCACCGGGTCACAAAGAGTAAGGGAAGTCAACTGGAAGGTTTCTCCTGTTGACCTTCCACTGTGAAGACCCCCGCAGAAATTCAAGCTAAGGTCTGTCGATTCCAGCTATGCTATTCACATAATTAGAGTTGCGTATCTTAATTTGACTTTGTCCCCTAGTGTAGACCTGGCCTTCGTAAACAAATCTGGTCTTCTGGTTACCTGAAATCAGGCACAACTGAAAGGAAGTATTTTGGCAGAATCCTGTTTGTCATGGACACGTTACAGTGCTGTGGTTACATGTCTGTGTTTTGCACCCTCTAGTGGATCCAGCAGATTGAAGGGGCTGAAGCAGCTCTCCATCAGAAGATGATGGAACTGGAAAGTGACATGGTAGGTAAACATTTTTTATTCATCTGTAACAAAACATTGAGTACATCAACATATTTGATGTCTACAGGAGTCAGAAAAATATTTTTTTCCAAATAAAGTGAATCCTATCTTCCTGATCATTGGTGAATCCATAGCATTGTTGTTGTTAATTTGCTTTGCATTTAATAATTGTGAAGAGAGTGATGTGGGATTTTTCATGATTAAATGTTACCAATGTTAATCTCTGAGCCTGTCTGTTTTCAGAGTTCACTGAGTGCTTTTCAGACTGCCAGATAGTCATGATTCTTGCCTCACAACATTCTCAGACTAGATACATGTTGTGTATTAACTGGCATTGATAAATTTAAGCAATAAAAAATCTGAATTTTAACACTACATTCTTTAAACACACTTTAAATCAGGGATAATCAATAATTTTTGTCAAAGTTCAGAGTTCTTGATCAAGATGTAGACCAAGTCCAGACCCCAGAGAAAATAAATTTGTAGTAATAGTAGTAGTAAGTAGTAGTAATAGTAGTAAATAAAAAGATGTCAAGGTCTGTTCTAAAGCAGCGGTCAGACCAGATTGGCCTGTGGTCTGCCTGTAGAGAACTCCTGCTTTAAGACATTCATAGCTGAATTGTGCTTACTATAACTATAATGAGGTGATCTAATTCTGAACAATTTCCCTGAAAACAACAGTCATTTGGGAGTTACTTCACTATAGATCAGAGCACATTTCCACTCTAATACCTTACCAAAGCAAAAATAATTATTTTTCCTTCACACTTTGCTAGATATGAATTGAATATTAACAACCACACAAAGTCTACATTACTGAGAGGTCTCATAAATTCTTGCTCCCATCAGACCTCTGTAGTTTATCAAATAATATTTTCCATTGCATGTGAGCTAATATTCCTTTTTTCTGTCAAAATTATCATAATTGTAGGAGCAGTTTTGCAAAATAAAAGGATATTTGGAGGAAGAATTAGACTACCGGAAGCAAGCTCTTGACCAAGCATACATGGTAGGTACAAGGAAAATGCTACAGCAGGCACCATAACATTACAAGAGGAAAGGGGGGAAAGAGAGTTTTGCACAACCTTCCTAACTTTCTCATATTTACCTTTGTCCATGCTACTAAATCATTATCCTGCAGTCTGCAGAGCTTCTGCATGGTACTTGGCCTCTTCACATCATGAAAACCGGATGCTCTGAAGTAGAAATTCTTCTGTTAACAGTAGATGTCTTTCATTAGTGTCACCTTGCCCAGTTGGAGTCTTGCAGACACAACCAGAATTAGACATGTGCAGGAATATTTAAATATCCCCGTTAGTGAGTTACATGCAGAGGAGGCCAAACCACAGCTCTTTTCCAGTTAACATGTGGCTGACAGCACTCCCATATGCCCCCATTCTCCACCTTCCAGACTGAGGGGGAGCTTGGACTCCCTGCCTTGCAGCAGGAATGTGGGGTAGGGGCTTCTGCCCAGTGGAAAAGGTCAGTGACCTAGTTCCCCAGGGAGGCTAGCCCCTGGTCCCTCCCCTTGTGCCTGGGGCACCACCCCTTCCTTTCTGCTGCACCCACCCTTTCACCTCCACAGGAGCCCAGCACATCCCAACTATGACAGCCCACAGCTCCAGTGATGGGTGGTGAGGCCCCAGTCCTGGTCATCAGCCCCAGTGCTCCAGACAGCCAACCTCAGAGCTCCAGATGGCATGGTCTTTGTGCCATGCAGGCAGTGTGGCCTCAGCACCAGCTGCCATAGTCACTGGAAGAGGCAGGCCAGCCAGCCATAGCCACATGCCATGGTAGAACACAGGGAACAACTGGAGGGGGCCTGACCTGAAGGCAAAGTCTGGGCTGGGCCACACTAGACATTTGCAGAAGCACAGTCTCCCTCTGCCTACGATACCTGTCACCAGTGGAGGGGGGTCTTGGAGCTTCAGCAAGAGCAGGGCTGAAGCCCTGAGCTCTGACAGGTGTGCCTGGCTCTTGAACTTCCGAAGATTTTCATATACAACTCAATGGGTCAGTAAGTTTGGTTGCTCCTGTCAGAGTGAGAAGAGAGTATACCACAAAGTAGAACAAATACTATTGGAAAATACCAACCCGCAGAATCTGTTGCATACAGGGCTTATACCTGCCAAGCACAGCAGGTTTTATGTTTAAGTGCAAAGGGTCAAGTGAAGAGCAGAGAATGCAGAGCTACCTAACTCTCCATTAATGAGCATGTTCTTCTATTAGTAACATGAAGACTTGACAGAGAAAAATGTATCCTGGCATGCTGTATCTTTCACAATTCAAAATGTGAAATGCCAGTGAAATTTTCCTCAGTATTTTGATTTGTGGTTTTAGAAAAAACTGGTGACAATGATCAGGACAGTTCCAGCCCAGTTTTGACCTGCATGGTAGCTGTTTGAAACTTTTCAAAATTAAGAATTTCAATGAAAAAGTCATTGAAAAAAACCTGGAATTTTTTTGCCAAAACATTGAACCATTTTTTGACAAGCTCTGCTTTTCAATATTGCCCAGTTATACCTAGGAAGCTTCTTGTATGTATGGAGATGCCTGAATTTACCACCAGTAAATATACCAGATATAATACGATGTGCCATTCTAACCAACTTTTGTTATTCCATCAACTAGAGAATCCAAGAGCTGGAAGCTACCTTATACAATGCTTTGCAACAAGAAACGGTGATCAAGTTTGGGGAACTGCTAAGTGAAAAGCAACAGGAGGAGCTGAGGACAGCTGTCGAAAAGTTAAGACGGCAGATGCTAAGGAAAAGCAGAGAATACGACTGTCAGATTCTTCAGGAGAGGATGGAGTTGCTACAACAGGCACATCAGGTGGGACATAACAACTAAGTTCTTAG